>NW_023501007.1:0-454964 GCF_013461495.1 Botrytis fragariae
AAATTTTTTTTATTTTGATTATAATTTCCTATTATATTATTAGCTTTTATATTTATAAAGAAAATATATTAGTTTTTACTTTTAATAAAGAATCCTAAACTAAATATTTTATATCACCTATATTATTTATATTTAACTCTTTTTAATATATATTATATCTTATAAACACTTTAAATATATCTTTATAATCATTCTTATATTAATTAAATATTATTATTTCTAATAATCAATCTATTATAGGGTTATATATCCTTAATTATAGTATCCCTAAAATAATCTATTATTAACTTAATAGTATAATATCAAACTATATAACTTTCGAATATTAGATTATATTTATTTATACTAATTATATTTTCTATAAAACATTTCTATTAAATCCTATTAGTTGTTTATTAACTAATTGTAATTAATAAGAGTTCTATTTTTATTAAAATAGAACTCTTAAATACTTTATAGCTTTTAATATAATAAAATTTCCTATAGTCCCTGAATCTATTATAATAACTTATATTTATTTATTTATCTTAATTTTATAATAGATTTATTCTATTTATCCTATAGTATTCAACTATAATATAACTTGTTTATTTCTATTATCCTAAATAATTTTATTAGGAAATATTATTTATTAAGGTTCCTCTTTTTCTAAATATATAATGCTTATTCCTAATTTTGTTTTATTATTAAGTAAGTCTTTTTATAGAATATATTAGTAGATTCTTTAAATAACTTTTATTATTATACTTATAACTAATAGTAATAATATAACCTAAACTTGAATATAATATTCTTTTTCGATTTTTCGATATAAAAACAAATCCTTGTTTTTATTCTACTTGAATATATATTAATAGAATATTTCCTATAACTCTTCTTTATCTGATTATTAAAAATACTTTATACTAATTCTTTTTATAAAGGATATATTTATAATAATCTTAAATTATAGGATTTAGTATTAATTAATATATCTTACTTTATATAATTTATTTTCCTTAGTATTTATTATATTGAAATCCTTATTGATAGTTTCTTCATTTATATTCTCAAATTTCCAGATATAACGATTTTATTAATTAATTTCTTGAATTAATTATAATTCTTCTAACTATAGGTTTTTGTTTATTTATAAGAAATATTTAACTTTTTTTTTTTCAAGCTTATTTTTATAAACTAATAATAGTATAACTAATTCCATTATACTTATAATATATAACTATAATGTAAAGATAGTATTAAATTAATTCTTACTGAATTTACCCTTGAAATTGCTTTTTTTATTTTCTGTTTTCTTACTTTAATATTCTATTATTTGATATTCTACTTTTCCATATTTAAAGTATAAATTATTTTCTTATTTTTGTTTTTTTTTCTAATTATTATTCCTGAATATATAATATATAATATTTAATTTTATAAGATTCCTATATCTTTATGAATTATAATATAATCTACCCTCATTCTTACAATAATACTCTTACTTTTGATTTCCCTAAAATTTATATGATTTTTGATTTTATCAATATCTATAAAAATGATTATCTGATTTAATAAAATCCTGAATTAGATTATTCAAATTTACACTCTCAACAAATCTTTCTAATTCTAGTCTGACTTCTAATTTGAGTTCTTTATAGTAATAACTTATAATAATAATATTATTCTATTTAATTATTTCTATATATCTTCAGAATTCCATAGTATATTTTAATATTGATTCTATTTATTTGAGATTAAAGATTTTATTTTTTATTATTTTTAGTTTATTAGAGTTTCTAAAGATTCTATAAATCTCTATTTTAAAACCTTCAAAATTATTGAAGATTGTTTATATGAATTATATATAATTTTGATTGATATGCTCGAAATAATCTTATAAATATAGTTGAATCTATTTAGTTGCTTCTTCTCAGAGATAGAATACAACTTATACACTCTTAGATTCTATAACTATAAACTTGTTTTTATTAAATCTAAAATAGATTTCTAATTGCAAAAAGAAAGTATTAAGTTTCTATTAATTACTTTAATACTTATCTAATAAAACTATCTTAAGGGTTTTATTAATAATAATCTTCTTTAAAGTATTAGCTATCTCAATATTAATAGTATCTACTATTGATATAGACTAATTTATAACAATATTTCTGAATATTATATTTAGTAATGATTTATTGAATTAATATTTAAAACAGAAACAATACTTAAAGTATTATAAAAGCTATCTCTAGGATTATATAGAAATATCTAGAAATCTCTTAAAATAGTTTAGACTAAACTTCAAGTAGAAATTCAATAAGATTATAACTAATTATAATTCTTATAACTATAATAATAAAACTAATGATTATTCTTAAATATAAAGCTTTATATTATAATAAAACCCATTTTTTTATATAGATCTTTATTCTTATTTAAATAATCTAAATAGATTATCTATTCTATTTATTTATAAATAGCCTAAATAATCTATCTATCCTATTTATCTATTATATAATACTTATTCTATAACTTATATAGTATTACTATTTATCTAATTTATACTTATTAGATAATCTGTAATTATTATCCCTCTTATACCTATTATAGAATAAATATTAATAAAAGATAGATATCTATCTTTTAATTATTGCTTATTAATTTGATTATTGCTATCTTTAATTACTCTTTAATTCAACTATCCCTACAATACTGTTTTTGTAGGATTTAATATCAAGTCCTTAGGTTTATCTTATAATCCATATTACAATGCGGGTACCTCCGTAACAATTAATTCTAATATCATATAAATCTGAGCTTATAACTTATTAAAAGATTATATATGAATTAGTAGAGAAGCTTTAATATTATTAAGTTTTATATAGAGATATAATATATATATATGGACTTGATAGAGTTATATACAGGCTAATCCTGATATAGTATAGTGTAGTATGCGGTATAAGCATCTTTTCTAATATAGATTATTAAATAATCTAAGTAATCAAAAGAGTATTAAGGATTTCTAATTCTAACTCTGAGTTTATTATAATAATAGCAAATCAATAATAAATATAATTAGTATAATCAGAATATAACTTTAATAAAATTTAATTAAAATGAAATTATAATAATTTCTATAAAAATAATATAAATTATTAAAATATAAATATAAACTTATATTATATTATAAGGGTAAAAGAGTTATAAAAGAATAAGGTTCTATTTATAGAAAGCAGGGCATACTAATAGTCTATATCTGAGGCATGAAGACAACTATAGATCATATAGTTGACGTCGTGATAATTTATGAAATTAATAAAATTCATTAGAAATTTATTAAAACCTAATATAGGATTAAAAATAATGTCTATACATTCTGAGATTTCTCAACTCCACTTTTAATAAATTAAAAAAAAATACGATTTTTGTATAGGATATTATCTAACTATTACTAATCAGATATTATCAAGCTTTTTTTTATATAATATCTATCCTCTAGGTATTATATAAATGTTATCAAGAAGTATATTAGAATAAGAATAAGAATAAGAATAATTACTATTACTATAATCCTTAAGTCAAGATAAATCAAATAATATCAAAAAAAATCAAAACATTTTCCTATTTTAGACTAACCTTTATTCTATATTTAATCTTTATAGCTTTTATAGTACTTATATAATAATAGTAATAATATTATTGAATTTATTAAATCAAGACGCATCGAATATAATATTTAACTCTCAATTTTATTTTCTAACCTTAACCTTATATTTGACCTTTATATTTTCATTTTATTCTTTTTTATTATATATATAATTTTTAAAATAATATTATTAAAAAGATTATTTAAAAATTGATTAGAAATTCATTAAAAACTAGTTTAGTATTAATAATAATGTTTATATATTCTGAGATTTCTCAATTTTACTTTTAATAAATTTTAAAAATAATATTAATAATATTAACAAAATTTATAAAATTAATAATATTGATAAAATTAATAATATTGATAAAATTAATAATATCAAGAAAATTAGAATTGAAATAAGAAGAAAGCTTTAATATAAATAAACCTATTGTGTATTATTAGTTATTATAACAATAATCCTAAGAAAGCCTTACAAAAAAGTCTAAGCTTTAAACGAATTCTATATTGAATCTCAAAATAAAATTATATCTAAATAGAAATATTTATTAATCAATTTGAAAAATAATTTAATTTGGATTTCGAATGAATAAAATTTAATTAATTCTTTATATATTTGCTTTTTCAGATTTTTGAAAAAATCTAAATTATATCCTATAAGATTAATAACCAATTAATAACTTTTTACTAATTATTACTCTCATTTTTACAAAATTATCCAAATGTTTTTTGATATTATTTAAATTCAATCTTTAGAATTAATATTATAAATCAATTAATTTGAAAAATAATTCAATTCAGTCTTTATATTAATAATATTCAATTGAATCTCTATTTATTTCTTTTTTCAGATTTTTGAAAACATTCAAACTACATTTTATAAGATTAATAATCAATTGATAATTTTTTGCTAATTATTATTCTCATTTTTGTATAGATATTTAAGTATTTTTTGATATTATTCAGATTCGATTTTTAGAATTAATAATATAAATCAATCAATTTAGAAAATAATTCAATTCAGTTTTCAAATAAATATAATTTAATTGAATTCCTATTTATTCCTTTTTTCAGATTTTTAAAAAACTTACATTGAATTCTATAGAATTAATAACTAATTAGGGACTTTTTAACTAATTATTAGCTTTTTATTAAAAATAGATATTAGAGTTAATAACCATCAATAAATTCCTTATAATAATAAATAGAATTAATATTATAGATCTATTAATTGGAAAAATAATCTTAATATAATTTTGAATAAATATAATTTAATTAATTTCTAATTTATTCCTTTTTTCAGATTTTCGAAAAGATTCAAATTAAATTCTATAAGATTAATAACTAATTAGGGACTTTTTGACTAGTTACTAGTTTCTTATCAAAATTAATTACTAGGATTAATGATTAGCAAAAAATTCCTTAGAATAATAGTTAGTAGTTAGGAGACTTTATACGAGAGATTGCTCTATATTCTGGATAATATTTCGTATTATACAATGTATGAACCAGAACATAATTTAATCAAATGCTTGATTCCATATTCATAGATCTTATATCATCTCCTGTTTCATTACTTACGTAAAAAGTATTTACGACTTGAAAAATAAACCCTCTATATATCAGCTTAACCTCCAGATGTTGCTTTGTGCAAGAGTATAAGATAGCCATGCCATCGTCTCGCGATACTGGGTATCTCAAAGTTCCTTCGCCTTCTCATCAATACTATATGCACCTGGGCCATTGTTTACTAGAAGAATAAGACCTCCTGCAATAGATAAGGTTTGCAAAAAATCATATTTAGCGAAAGCCTTGCGAGGATGAGTCTGATGAAGCTGTATTCCTGGTCAGCGCATTTTGTTTTTGCAGATGTTATCTCAGACTTACATTCCAAAAATCATTAATGAGAAAGTTGAGGACACTTAACATGGAGACGAGAACAATGCCGCTTATCTTTGCTTTGTAGCCGACGGCGACCATAACACAGACACCGAATCCCACGACGAATACAATAACGCTTAATAAGTTCAATTCCAGGCTGGAAAAGAATGCAAGGAAAGTTAAAACAATAAGGACTCGACCAGCAAGCTGGACATACATCTTGTTATCTTTTTGCTCAATCCCAGGTAGGCCAGCCATAACTGGTCTCTTGCGCGCCCATGACGCGCATAGCATTATCAACAACCCCCCAAGAACCGAAAGATTACGCAAGAAGTAGCCAAAATCCGAGATCATGCCATAACATAATGCTTGCGTTACAACCACAAAAATGAGGCCTCCAACTGCAAGTTCTATGTGTTTCCGGGCGAGGACGAGGGAGGAGCAGGAAATCATCAAAACAACATTAGTAAAAAGTATGAGATTAGCTACTCCATAGTAAACTTGGAATAAGTTAGCAAAGACTCCATGGTTAGAATCAACCCTGTAGTACTGACTTTTTCGGTATTGATTCAGAAATATGAGCTGATTCTTCCACTCAGTAACGATTGTAAAAGCATCCTCCAAGAATGTGACGATTATCAGGAATCTTCCCATGAGTGGTATATATCTCGAACATGTCAGTAGATAAATGACAGTCTCAGATGCTGGATCGAAAACCTACTTTTTGATGGTGTCGCTGTGGTCTTTCATAAAAGCTTCCATCTTGATTGCCTAGTGACTTTGAGAACTGAGATGATTCATGTACCTAACTTAGTTTTGGAGACTCATAGAGGTATATGCGTCGCTAATAGAAAAAACTTGAAGTATTTAATGAATGCACTGTGAAAAGAGAACCAATCTAGCCAAAAGACATCAGTCTAAGTGAAATGTCGGCTGTAGCGTTTTATTAAAAGTTCTGTTTGATAATATTACACAAGTGCGATGGGGGAGTATCGGTAACCAGACACTGATGTTTAAAGGGACATTATCATGTGGAGTGGCTCACTGCTGTAAGCCACTGTGCACAGTCCTATCTAGAAACATTAGAATGAATTTATGTCCGACTCTCCGAGACCAAAGTGTATTTGACGCAGTTCTTTCAAAGAGCAGCTGCCCTTGGAAAGAGTATGTCCCTGAAGCCACAGAAAGCCCTTAAATTTTTTCTGAGTATATATAGACAGTGATTGCTGTATGTTCCACTAATCACAACACATCACATTCAAACATCCTTATCAATATTCAGCCTTTTCACTAGATTCAACTTCCAACAACTTCAATTCCACCGGATACAGAATTCACCATCATGCAGTTCTCTCAAGTCATTATGGCCGCGGCCGCTCTTTTCGCTACCCTCGCCGTTGCTGGTCCTTCCTACCCTAACCTTTTGGATACTCGCTCGCCAAAGTGCTCCAATGGCGAGACTTGCGAAGGTGTTAACTCCGACACGTGCTGCTACAGTGATGGTTGTTGTTATGTCTGCTCCGAGGGCTCTGATTCTGAGTGCGTCGCAGAGGTATGTTCTATTCCTGAAACGATGCATTGAACGGAGATGCTGACTCATTTACTTGTAGATCACTGAGCGCTCTATTTTCGCCGAGATTGCTTAATTGATCTGCACGCTAATCAAAGCCTGAATCACAGGAGAGGTGCCCCAAGCATTTCTCTTTTGGTCTTTGAGTCTTGGTACTTGGATTGCAGAGCGTAGTAATGGGATGGAATGGAACTGGTGTGATTTTATCTGATTTTATGTGAAGAAGAATGGATTTGGATCTGGGTCCATCTCGAAACCTGAATACTTTCTACTGGCAGGTTTCCACACTCATTTAGCAAATAAACTTTTTTTGGACTTCCATTGTTGTGTTCCGTATCGCTTGATACTTGATGTATCAAGATGTGTGATGTGTAAATCTCAAACTTGCAACTTGGAAAAGAGGATCTGTAAGCACAAGCTGTAAACTCTCCTTTTATTTGCTTCCAGTCCATTGTTAGATTAGCCTCCTTTCAAAAGCAAGTAAACCCTACAACAGGATAATTTTGACGACTCGAAATAAAGGCCGTGATATGTTTCAGCACTGAATCAAGGCAAGCTTGACTTTCATAAGGGCATCTACTACTTCGAAATTTTTCTTCTATCGTCAGGCCAAATCTTCGATAATAAATTTCACCGTGAGCAATAGTTGAACTTTCTTGCTTCGAGAAAAAAGTTTTATCTATAACGAATTGATCATAACAAAGTTTAGGTCATTGATCTACAATTTCGCGTATAAGGTGCCATTTCAATGTCAACTATATCATCCTCTTTATATCGATATTTTTGTATCACATACATAGCCTGAATGATCAGCCCCGCCCCTATGCCAGAAGTGATATCAGGTATAGTATGCCAGATCAGCCAATCTGCAACGAGGGCAAGTACCACCTGGAAGTAAATCATATGCACAGCATAACTGTTTCCTTCATCAGAAAGCCCTGCTGTCAGAAGATACTCCTAATGCATTTGATCAGTATCAATTCAAGTTTCAGGAACATTGTATTACCATTAAAGCTCCAGAAAGCCCAATAGACCCCATAATAAACCACTGTAACAAGCCTAGATCAAAGTTGAAGTTGACTCCCGGAACGGCAGCAAAGCAAGCACTGCTTACAATCAGGATACTAGTGGCAAAACAGTTGGTTGTCACAAGTGGATGTGATCGTAGTCCGATCTTGGAGATTGAAGAGTAAGCGCACTGAAGTACTGAAGTTAGTGAGATTCAGAAAAAACAATTGATATGTTCTGCTTACGACTCCCCCTAGCACCCCGATCATTGAACAGGCCAATCCCAGCCGCGATTGAGATGTCCAAATCTTCTGATGATTATCTGCATCATTGTAGTAAAGCAGATCGATGACAAAACTTGGTTTGGTGATAAGTCCTACACCAAGAAAACAGATTGCTATGGAACCAATCTCTATCAAGGTGAATTTTTTTGTTGTGACGAGACTAGCTCCCAACGGCGCTAGAAGATTCAGAGTTGTTGCGTCTGCTAGAGGAAGATACTTCAGAGAATCTGAGGCAACATTGGGAGTCAATCAAGGTTTCAAAGGTGAGGATAATCTCGATGTGCAATGACGGACAGGATACTCACAGTAAAATCCAGCTGAACCACAAATCCCTCCTAAGCTTCTCAGTATGAGCAGATGCCTAACACTTTTCTTACCAAGAGGCAGCTCATTCGGGTAACGTGTCGTGAGGAAAAGACTGTTGATACTCAAGGTGATGAACATACGGACTTGGAGAATCTGTTGGGGGTCTACTGAGGCGGTTGTCTCTAGGTATTTGGCCAGCCCGTGAATCGTTACAGCAAAAAATTGAGAAGCAAGTACTAGCAACGGTCCTTTGTTGATCATCCTGAAAAGACCAAAAAAATAGAGTTGATGGCTTGGCCGCTAGAAAAGTGAAAAGCTGGAAGATCTTATGTATACCTGGAGGACATTGAAAGAAGGTTGAAATTCATAGTGCGACTTCAATCGTATCATTAAGGATTTCCCATCCTGGGCCATGGTGTACTGGAGTCAGACTTCGGCAGAGGCTCTACCCTAGTCAACCGACTCTCGATTGCAGGCTCGCGCTCAAACTTAAAACTCCTTCAATCAAGTGATTTTTTACCCGATTTCCTCTCACGATGTTCCCAATATAAGGTTCCCTCTCGGGGTCCGTGAGAGTCATGCGACTTTAGTTTATATTGCAAAGTCCCCTGCCCTGATAAGCGAGCCGATGATCAGACCAAATTTATTTCACGGGGCACTTGCTACTTCAAATGAAAACCACATCGAACGGCTTCTCTACATCAAAATAATCATCACAACCTTCCTATTATCTGCGCTCTTCTCAATTTACTGTTCAATCCAAAATGACTTTATTTTTGAGAATTTTCAATCCTCAGGCCGAAAGATGGGCAGATCAACATCGAGCCAACAAAGCATCAATGGAAAGTGAGGAAAATTTGCTACCAAAGGCTGGAGACGACACAGAGGTACCGAGATCGCATAAATCTTTAAATGGTACTACCCGAGTCGTCATCACAGTTATTACATTGCTCCTATGGGGTGCGGCGGCTTTCGTCGCGGGTAGTATGACTAGTAAAACGCATCGGGATAGTCCTTTGGGCTCAGCTGAAAATGGATTTGTTGAAGAGCTAATTATTAGTAAGTTGAAGGAAATCAACATTTCATACTTCAGTCTCAGAAATTTTGCTAATACAACATGACTCATAGCACCCTCTGAGACATTCAAGCTCATACAAACGAGATTTACTGGCGGAGTGGACTTTAGCCCTGAAGGCATAGAAGTCCTCGCTCCCTCAATTTATGTCGGCGAGCCGAGTCTTGAGATCGATGAAGCATGGAACGCTATTATCGGAGGAGAATCACATTACTTTTCGGTCTCTGAGGAAGAAGCTAGAAGGTTATGGGGTACAGAGTCTGATAGGTATAGAGACAGGATTAGGGGTGGGTGGACTGGCACGTGAGTCTCAACTAATGTTTCTGGCTGGCCTAAATATCTAACAGACTTAGACTCGACATGTTTCACTGTCTACATTGCCTAGTACGCCATATACTAAACATCATTTGATATAAACCCGCTGACAACTTGGAAACAGAATCAATTGAGAAAAGCTCTACGTCGTGACATCTATCCCGAGGAAGAACATCGAGGGATGATACACCAATGTAAGTGAAAAAGGCCTTCCAACCTCTTGTAAAATTACAGCCAAACTCATAAATTTTCCAGTGCATTGCATCGATCATTTAAGACAGGTGATAATGTGCCAGGGTAGCAGCGTTATATCTCCTAGCGAGTGGCATGATGAACGCGGCCAGTATATAAATCCTAAGCAAGTCCATACCTGCAGGGCTTTCGAGAAGCTTCACGAGTTTTCAAAAGCGAGATACAATGGGAGTATTGCTGTACCACGCGGGCCGAAGATGCCTCTGCACCCACATCCATCTGTCCCACTATTTACATAGATTCGAAGGAGAAAATGAAGCGTCCAGGCTAAACCTCGTGATTAATTCTCACATTGATCAATCCAATAATGTCTTGAAGTCCTTCTACACGTTGCCCACGCCATAGGCTCCTGCCTTCTATCTTGAAGTATTCACTGGAATCATTTGAATAATGAGAACATTACAGGCTTGACGAGCAATTTCGCCCTGGTTGAACGTACTTGAGTAAGAAAACGATTCCAGAGTGATAAATTTTCAATAAATCATAAATCTATGTTGGAGGGAAAAAGATCACCTTAAACAGATCTATCCAAGCACCTTCAAATCACTCCCATTGTGTAGCTACTGCAAAAAAAGACATCAACATCCGAACTTCCATTCTGAGGAAACTTCTCAGAGCCCTTTCACAAGCAACTTCAACCCTCTCAGTACATCTGTTTCTGCGGCTTCACGTGAATTGGCGTCTCGAATTTGCAGCTTAGATTTGCTTGTCCCAAAGGAAACTATTATTTCATAGTTTAAAGTCAGTGAGGGTATAATATCGTCATTTCAGAGCTTGTAGTACCAGCCGCAGGTGTCTAACTACTGAATTGCAGCCCGACAAGAGAGGCTTGCTTACAGGCAGTGCTGGGTGAGATATATGGCGTGAGTGAAGACTATATCGAATCCTCCTTTCTGCACCTCTTCCATTGAAAGCTGACTCGTGCCCTTGCTGTGCTCCCAAAAGGTAAAATTGTTAACTGCGAGGTATCGATACGAGAGCTCTTTATCATAACACGGCTTGGATAGCCGCGAGGACAGCATAATATCAAAATCGCAACCGTTTGCTTTCGCTTCTGCGACCGACCACCCGCATTATCCTCGGCGGGTTAGGGCATAAGAAGAAGAAGTTGTATAATGGTTGTACAAAATGATGCCGAATGTCCATGCCAAGATGACCGTTGCCTATGACACAATGTAAGTATACCAGCTCCCTTTTGCTCGTGGCTTTTGCTGGTGTTCGTACTCGTGGGCGGAAAACAACCTGGAATCGCCGATTTCCGAGCCTGTACTAAAGAGGGGCGATTTGAGATACTCCGGGGAATTCATCTGCAGCAATTTACCAAATAGAGTAAGGGTAATAACAATGAGTTCAGGAATAAGAACAAAGATTGGAAACTCTTAATGTGCTGGGACAGAGTGATCCTGCACTAGATGTGAGAGCAAAGCAGGTAGAGGTTAAGAGGTTAAAGAGAAGATTGAATTAAACAAATGCTCACTAGGATCAGGGCGCTATAGTGAAACATCTTGAATGTTGCCCCTTTAAAGATAGCCTTCGAACTACTTCCCCCACTAAGCAGCACCGCGGTAATTGCCCCCTTAAAGACAGGATAGACTACCCACATGAATATTGGACCATATCCAGGTAACCTGGGAGAAGACATGAATTCATCAGTCAGGGTGCGTCTTCCATTTCTTCCATCAGACGATATCACAAGACTACGATGAAATTTATCCGCTCCCCAAGCTACGAAGTAGTGCGCCAAAGTGAAGATGGATCTGAAAAATCAAGTCCAGTTATTCAGTCTCTCTCAACATCCTTCTTGTGCATAGGGTGGGTGTTCGCGGCAGTTTTTGCATTCACCACTGGAGTACAGATTTTTTGGCAATCCAGGCTATACAAGCACCGCGATCTTAGTTCCGGTTCATTCGGTACTGGGTTTGATACTGATTTTGACCCATCAAAGCCTTATGTCCGACAAGAATCGAAAATGTTCTATGGAGGACCACGCTGGTATGATAATGGTACTGGGTACAAAGTCCACAATCCTTCCGAGCCAAGATACGTCGGACCACCTACAGACGAATTGGACGCGGCGTGGAAGGAGTTGGTCAAAGGTCGATACTTCAACGTCACCGAAGAGGAGGCTGAGATCGCATTCGGGACGCCACACGGACTTTACAATCACCCTGGTCTTGGCTACCTAGTGGGACTGGACGTCTACCATGCTCTACATTGCGTCGACGAGATCAGGAAAGCTCTAGACAAGGAATTCTACTACAATAATAAGACAAAACATGCCTATCCGGAGAGAGCTCACCGCGACCATTGCCTGGATCACCTTAGACAGCAACTAATGTGCCATGCTGACCTTACACCAATACCAGTAATATGGTACGAAGGGCATGGGAGAAGTTTCGTCCAGTCTGATGTTGTACATACTTGTCGGAATTGGGATATGCTGCAGGAGTTCAAGAACTCGCGGGTTGACGAGGCGGTGTTTTGAGAAAACGGTGTATCTGGATAGGTCTCAGAGAAAGAAAGAATAAAGGAGGGAGATGCAGGCAATTTTTGAAGTTATTTTCTACAGAAGGGGATCTCGAGCGCACAAGTTGATGCAATTCTATCAGTGTTGTAATTAGTATATTCCATGTTTTAATTACGCTACACTTTAGTAATGAGTATCAACATTTCCATCTATCAGAAAAGAGGCTTCACAATATATGTTTTCACGCTTAGATTTCAAAGATATCAACTTGAAGTATAAATACCCCCGCGTTTCATTATGTCTCTAGTATAGCCCTTTCGTATAAAATATACGGTTGTCGTCTACGAGATAGCAAGGTCTCCGAGAGAGACTTTCCATGGATGGCATGCACCTGTATGGCACAATACTTCCCTTTAATCTTTCTAATAATAAAAAATTGATTTCCCGCTCTGCTAACACCAACCACACCCTCCTGCGATTTATTGACTTTAAAAGACTTCCATCTCGCCAATCATACATCTAAGCCTGAACGCCGATCTCTTGATTTTTGTTCCAGTCGCAAGCTGGATCTGAGTAATGTTCGGGCTCCCGACCCGGCTGTAACAGTGCTCAACGTGCTCTTTAGAACGTGATACACTGTCTAGAACAAGGGGGGACTTCCTATTCGCACGGATCTGCTTGGCCCAAATGTAGGCGCAATGTTGATAGTGGAAGGTTCCATGACTGTATATGACCTCGTAGTTGCCCAGACGAGCCTCTGCTTCCGTTATGATATTGATTCCCTCTCTTTCCCTGTAGAAGGTGAAATTGTTGACTAGTAAAAACTCGTCGGACAGTTCTTGGTCGTAACAAGGAGGATGTACCCAACCGGACATCATGAGATCAAAGACGCACCCGCTGTCTCGCGCTTCTTGTGGTGTACGGCCGCATTCTCCCATGTTTACAAATTGAGCTGATGATAGACCGAGAGAAATACTTGTACTGACAATTGAGCCAATACCAAATATAACGAATAAAAACGCTAACCCGACATAAATACCTATGTACTGCCACTTTCTCATATAACGAAGATGCGGATTATCGTCAAGCTTTTCATCGTCGCACAGAGACGGCGACAATGTGCGATCGCTGCTGCAATTTTCCGAGCCTGCCGGGTAGGCCTGCTCTGATTCTGCTTCTCCTAGAAGCGCGAGTCTCTGCTCCATCTAATGCGGCAATGTTAGCAAAATCTCCCAGCGATATCACAACATCATCTTACCTTACTCGTGCTGTGAAGAATCATTCTTCCGATGCAGATCAGATATCAGAAACAGCTCAAAGTCGACACATGAAGAAAAAATCGAGTTCCCCTAGCTACCTAGTTTCAGTAGTAGCGTCCCAACCTGCAAAGATATTGACGCACAATGACGAAAGTGAAATGTGCAGACTGTGAAGAGGAATTAAGGGTGTGTCTAATCTGTTGAAAATCTGTAAAGAAATTTGAGCGGCGCTATCATGGCCAAGAACAATGACCACATCTACTCATGAGTGCCTTTCAGAGAGAAAGTGCCCCTTGAAAGATGAGCCTCGGGCACTATTCGAAGTCCCGAGTCGAGTTCACTATTCTCTGAATTGCATTCGATGCCCGTTCAGCCGAAAAAAGTTAATCGATAACATAAATCGTAGTAGTGACAGAAGTACAAGGCTTTTGTGCTTTATTTCTTTCGTAATAAACGAAAGTCAACCTTCGAACGGCATTGAAAACTTATCCCCTGTGGTAACAGAACCAGTATAAATTTTCTCATAATTTTTTTAATGCGCAGTCACTAAGTACCACTGAGCAATCAAGGGGCGCACAACACTGCTAAATCGACAACTACTACTTGTTTACCTACCATTGCCTTACTACGATCCCATATATGGCTGTTTCCAATGATAAACCTGCGATCATACTGTTAGTCTTGTGGCCAGCAGTATTCGGGGTCCTGGCCGCTTCTACGTCACTCGGAAGGCAAGCATTCTTAACATCGTTGTCCATATGAGCGAGCAAAAAGAGTATGTTGAGATGGAATGTTTCATGTATGAAAGTGAGCAAGGGAAAAATTGCATCATGCGTGCTTTTACACGTTTCCAATCGAGTGTTCTAGAGCTTCTCTGCATTTTAACTTTACATAGAATTGTTCAAACAAATAATTCACCAATAATCCGTAGTGCAGGTAGAATTTCTAGCAAGTAACCTGTGGAGTGGATTATCAGCAAATAACCCGTGGGTGCGGATGATCTCTGCGTAGTCTATTCAAAGATACAAAGCAAAATTCTCCACTACATATGAATACAAATTACAGAGCCAAATCCATCACGTATGGTGTTCTTCTAATGGATACATCCAGTTCCTCAAAGCACTGAAATCTCTGCAAACATGCCACATATCTGTGTCCGCATGATGTATGTGCTTAGTAGGCCTCAACGTTCTTGGAATTGGAGTCATATCAAGCTGACACTTAAGGAGCTGGTGAATCTGCAATAAGCAGTGTTCTGCGTTTGAGTTAGTTACATAGTTCTATCAATTCATACTTCCAACTTACTCAAATGCATTTCAAGCGGTCTTTGCGGATCTGGGTCTGCTGCGGGGCCAAAGTACCACTCGGGTGACAGTGACATTCTGATATAATTCTGATCTTGAGGTCAGTTTTTGGCATATAGCTAAATTGATGTCAAACTTACTAAACAATGAAGTGAATGTAATCCATTTGTCCTATAGAGAACAAATTTGATGGTTAGAATGCTATGTTTCATACAGATCACAAAGAACTTGCTCCAAACGTATGGTCCCATGCACAAAGTCTCTTTCAAAGAACTCAACCGCTTCCGGAGGCCAGTCTTTCGGTGGAACAGCAATAAATCGATCTGGACAACGCGATAACGTATTAGAAAAGCTCAGGTTTCCACCGTAGTTTGAAACATGCCTTTCAAATCGAGATTCCAATGGTGGTCTGTTTCGCGACCAGGGATGCCAAAATAGTCAGGGCCAGGTGGCTGGGTGAGAGACGCAGTGCCGTTCTCGTCATACACAAATCCTCCATAGAACTTGACCTTTTTCAAAGCCAATGTGTTGCGATCAGGTCCTATCGGTTTTCAGCTTCCCATAGCATTTCGAGGTCTCATTATCAGAACAACCAACGTATTTCAGTCTTAAATCCTCTCTCATAACTACCTAAAGGACCATCACAGTCTGCAGCTTCTCCCAACAACGTGATGGCCAATGCTACTGCGAGTACTAGTGATAGAGTGTAGAGGCATATTGCGTGGAATCTAGAGATGCTATCAATGCTACGGGAATTCATCGAACCCACCTCTGCTGTTTTCGTCTCGATATCCTCTGTGTCGCTGTCATGGTGATTGGATCGAGAGATGTTTTCATAAGCGCGAGGCGGGATGCTACGGAAGCCGGTTCGGAAGCCGCTAAGTAAAGAAGCCATTTGTCGAGATAAAATAGACGACCACTTAATGATCATTTTGTATTGTGTATTCCAGTCCTACGTAGAGCTTAAATTATATTTGAATGTAGTTCGGAGGTGCCGAAGCGAAGTGAGAGGTATTTTGAGATACGCATTGTTTAAGAGGGCAGTTGCACCCTGAAACCAACTTACTAATCCTCCACCATTTTCATACTAATACAATTTGATCCCGGCTGATATAGTACGAACTCGTCCTGCTCTCCTTTTCGTGAGGAATCATAGTCTCGCATCAGAATGAATTGAGTGTTGCTTTGAAGCCGTACACATGATTTCGATGTTATGAGCCATTTAAATTATCCATTCGTAGTTGGTACTCAACTCTCTGCAGAAGAAACTCATGAAGATGGCTGATCCAACTCGCCGAGCCTCTTAAATATAATTTCTATATCGATGTTAGAATCTAAGTTTGAAAATGTTTGAAGCAGAGGATGACAAGGTGGATTCGATTCTGAGCTTCTGAACCAGGTAAACTTACGTCAGAATAAGCTTTCGGGTCTTCTTACTTCTTCAGGTGACGGTAAGTTCGGATAGCTGATAAACTCCGATGGCACCCCGTGGAGTATAATCTCCTAGGTTTGAGATAAAATAGAAAGGCTTATCTCAAGTTAAGCTTTTGAGATAAGCTTTCTTTCTTATCTTTTCATATAACTCAAGCAGTCTAGATAACAATACTTGTTAAGGCCCTTTATCAATCTTCTAGAAAAACATTATTTCAACTTAAACTTTCAAGTCCTCTTAGTTCTTCAGGTCGTACTACGGTGATTTCGGATAGTACGCAGTGACTGATAGAATCCAATATAACCTTTCAAATTTACAGTAGGGGAGGAAAATGCTATCTCAAGTTAAGCTTTCGGTCTTCTTACTTCTTCACGCCAAAGGCTATTTTTAGACAGCACAGCTTGGTGACACCGCCTGAGATTCTCAAGTGTGATCGTCAGCCTGTCACAATCTCTTTATAAACTTTAATCTGATGCAGTGTTGGAAATGACCTCAGCGGCGCGCTGGCACTTATGGTCCATGGTAGGATATTATTCTGTTTATAACGATTCGTAGACCCGGGTCTTGATAGCTTGGCAGCTTGGCAGCTTGGCGAATCGAATTCTGAATATACAAGCGCTGGCAAGAAACATGATTCGAAGAGAGCTATTAGAACCGGTCACGGAGTTTCAACTGGCATTGGAAAATGTGTCTTTGGGGGACGTGGTTCAATCGCCGGTCAGCTTTTGCCTCAAGATTCCAATGCGGATAATACTTTTCTAAGTGTTAGAATGCTAACTAACCCTAAAAATTAGGATGCTCTACATAGCTTCCGGAAATTTTTGCGACGTGGAACCATTCTGCAGCGACGGCAACTTCTTATGGAAGCGCACAAGCTCTCTGCTCAAACATCATCATCACATGATCTTCATCTCCTTCAATCGCCATCCCTAGAGTTTGACAACAGTACCACGTACGCATCTGACGTCGCATCTGAAATTTGTAAGAAGCGGCATCTGGACGGTCTGTTGCAGCAATCCAGTCCTATAAATGGCTCTGCTCGCAAGCGGAGAGCTCAACCCTCAAGGGCGGCCTTTAATTTATCAAATACCACTGCGCACTCTCCCTCTACTAAGAAGGTCTCTTTAACTACGTTCCATCCTCGAGAATATGACCAATACCCAGAGAATGGGCATGGTGAAATCCATATCGATAAAGATGCAGGAGTTTATGGCTTGACGCCGGAACATGTACAGTCGCCACAGACTGCATCTTACGACCTATCTAGCAATCCCACTATTCCAAACATCCTTGTCAAGGCAAGGGAATTCTTTGAGTTGCGGCTTGCTAACCGTGGGAATCGCGCTAGATATCTTGTTCGCGCCGTCCAGGGATTTCTTGAGGCACCTCAGCTCCCATGTGATTTTGCAAAGGAGATGTGGAATAAAAAGTCGGCAATCTTCTCTAAACCACAAGTGACAGGGTCCACGGCTCGCTTTCGAAGTCTCTATGAGGGCCATCGGAAGATTAAGAGGGGTGGGGAGGAGTACCTTGCTGCAGCTCGCTTCTGTTATATCTATTTGGAACACGATTTGGAGCAGATAATACAATCGCAAAAACTTGTTTTGTCTCAAGGTAGAGGCAAAGTGACGGCTGCCTTCCAGCTACAGGCAAAGAACATTTCCATCACTATGGATGCTCTTCGAGCCGAACGTAAGGCCGGCCGAGGATATATACGACTTTTAATGGAAGGCGGACCTGGTTTTGTGCTTCGCATGGGTAGCAATGTATCGACCATGTAAGTTGCACTTTTCTATTCTCAAAGTTTTAGATGCTAAGGAATTTATTTAGATGGGAAAGGAAGCTTAGTGTCAGCGATATCACTCTTATTATAGAATTCATCAAGACCTATGCCGGCGACCTATATGACAACATCAAATCATACGATCAAGCTGCTGTACAAGCACTTCTTAACGGCTTCATCGCATATGGTTGGACTAACACGGAGATTCGTGAAACACGAAGCTCTCTGTTCGACGAATTACAACGCTATGCCAATTTATACAACCAATGCCCTGAAAGAACACTCGAAGATAATTCCAACACAGTGTCTCTCGCAACACCAATATCAGAAATCTGGGACGGTTCATTGAGGCAGAACAAATCCCCTTCTATGCTTTCAAATCTAGATCTGCTTCTGGAAGAGAGAAATCAGATGATGTCAATGCCAACAAATTCCGAGGGAGACCTAGAATTAGTCCTTTGTAACGAGGACTTCGGCTATATCGGAACAACTGCACTAGAGCTTGAACAGCCTTTATTCGAAGAGAATTTAGACACAACGTTTGATACAATAGATACTTCTGGCTCCGAAATACAAGATGATTTTTCTCTCTTCCACGAGCTCTTCCCAGAGCTCACTGCCTATGAAACTTCCGTTCATTCTTTAAACAGTGGGTGTTTAGATACGCCACCTGAGAGTTAACTAATTATCTCGTGGCACTTGGCAAAAGCGCATGAGCGTGTATTTGAGAATGTTCTGGGTACTTATTTGTTTCTATTCTCGACAACACTGATCGAAATCTATATAGGCTGCTCTAATCTTCGGATTTTAGCGGAGCCTCAATCGGTACTTTAGGACTTTGAGGCATATGTGGATGGTGGAGGACGCAGAATGTAGGGGGTCTTGCTAGCCTCACGACCGGTGCGGTAATGTGTTCAAGCTTTGCGTTTCCGTGTATATAAGTGCTCAGAACGTCGGGCATCAGCCTGACGCATCTACGAAGAAGAGAGATATCCCTTATGTGATATGTCGGGGCTCAATGGTTTTGCCTATTAGCCTAAAGAATAAATACATGAGAGTATGCATTCTGAAAGCATCTTCACCGTACCTTGGTGGCAACACACTATTTTATGACGTTCTTGAACATGGCAATGTCAAACGAGGAAATGCTAGTGGTGGCGCTATCTATTCCCATAATTTGAATAACTGAGGAAATCGAACGAACTTGTCTTTAGACTTCTATGCAATGATCTGTGTGAGTGGTCTGCTGCGCCGTCATTTCACTGTGATTCTAGTATGACAAATAATGTTTTAGAACACCCTAAAAATAACTCTTAGCCAGGTTATTACAAGAGCAAGGAAGAAGGCGTATTTCTGCGCACAGCACAGTGTATCTGATGCAGAAAAGCGAACCCAAATCCTTGACTTCCAGCCACAAAATCGGTCGAGTTCTGCGCTTCAGTACTTAATTCTACTCCACCCTGGAACCCAAATTGTTGTGGATTTTTGACCGCGATGAAACTACTTGGGTAAATATTATCCCAAACTGTAGACTGACGTTCGAGATCAAAGTTTTCATTTTTATAGAAAGTCCAAGCTTGGCCATCGTACGGATCAACAAGAAGAAAATCGGCGCCTCCACCGAAAGTCTGTCGGGTTCACGGAACTAGGGAAAGTAAGCTGACGAGTTTAAGTTAAGAGAGGAGAGATCATACTATCTACAAAAATGGTACGGGTCGTATAATCATTCTCTGGATATGAAAAGATGTGTAGGTTCAAGACTAGAAGAAGCAGGAAGACAGAGCTGAGTATTGCAGAGAGAGAAACTATCTTCCCTCCCAGCCCATAGAAAGGTGACCATGTCGGCGATTTCAACTTTTCTTCCGACTCAATGAAAGAACATTCTCCAGAAGTAGGACCTGAAGAAAATTCGGTGTGAAGTGAACTTATAGGTCTCGTCTTACAGGAGGTGCCGTGATCCTAAATATACGCAAAATGAATGCGGGTGAGAGAGATACTTTGCGAGATATAATGATGGTGAAAAGTAGATATTATGATCTTATCAATTCTAGTCACGCTTGCTTGATGGGTCAGTTTGTCCCCTCAAATCTATTCGGCACGAGCTCCGGCATAAAAAGGACACCCAGAGCTGGTAGTAAGCTTGTGTGGCAGGCCAAAACCTGGCCTGCGCTCACAGATATATTCTTTTATCATATATGTGAGCCTCATTCGTAGTCACTGAGAGAGTTTCCTCCCCACTCTAGCTTATTATCATAGAAATTAGGGTTGAGGTTAAAGATTTTTAACACCCTTTAACACTCTTTAATACTTCCAAGACCTAACAATAATCTGCCTACAAAATCAACTGAATTTATACTGGCTCAGCAGCCACTGCTGTTAGTACTGAGATGCTTGAGGGCTCGAGAGTCGGATATGCTAGATAACTGAAAGTCACTTGCGCTGATAGACTTCCTTCCGAATACGTACAAGACATTTAATTTCTCTTTTATCATCACCACGTTCATGGCAACTCAAACATGTTTATGGAAATTCTCACACTACTAGCATTGAGACATTATTCATATCTTTGGCTGTTTATCTAACTATGCTGACATAGCACAGACAACTGCTAGCGGCTGCTAATGCACAAGATAAAATATACGCATTGAGAGGATTCTGCAAGGACAGTGACTCCCCAGCATTGCGTCCAAGCTACAGACTCCCTGTTCGAGAATTTCTGATATTAATGTCGCCAAAAAGACTATTCAAAAAGGAGAATAATCTGGAACTTCTAGCATATGGCGGATTGGACTGCCAGGACGGGACCCTTTGCTGGGTTCCTGACTGGGGCTTGACGCCAATACCAATTAATTTTCCTAAGCCTAAATATAAGGAAAGTTAGGATCTGAACTTTTCTGCTGATGCGGGAATCGAGCCCAATTATAGGTTGGAGGATAACGCTTTACTTCAAACTCCATGGCATTATTGTTGGATCAATTACTCCACCTAATCAAAGAAACCAGGAAAAAAATAGATCGGCAGCCTAGGACACTATGCCGGAGTGCCATGTATGATTGAAGTAGCAAATCGACCCTACTATCCCATAAACAAGGTTCAGGAGATCAAATACTTGCACGAATCTTGAATGATAATTCTGATGATGAATCTGATAATGGTTACTCTGGAGCTCTTGACTTCACTGAGAATGTGACAAAGTGAAAACCATCCACCGTGCAAGATAGAGATTACATGCGTCATAGAAGGCCATATTTCTTTCGCACATCCCGATCTAAAGATCTTGTTGGATGCATTGGACCAGCCGAGCTGAAGGCAGGAGATATCATGTTTGTTGCTGTCGGTTGCCGGTACCTTTTGGCGCTTCGCGCGGTCACAGATGCGGGTGAAGTGCACTATAAAATTACAGGAAGCATCTTCAGTGCCGGGGATATGTATGGTGAGTCGTTCATAATACCATGGGAAAAATTGTTGCCTCGCAGATTCTTAGTCACGCTAGTCAACAAAATCGGAAGATTGATTCGGGATGCGTCAACCCCGGAGAACTTGGAAGAAAATATTTATGAACTTCTCCTAGAAGTTAATGTTTACGTCCAATTTCACTGAAAATTGCTAGACTCGCTAGATGTTGCTAATCTTGTGATTGGAGGAAGCAGCATGATAGATAGGAAGAAGAACCGATGGTCAACAACGAAGAATATCCAATAAACATGGTTTACACATTGTCTATGCGAGGTTCGAGCACGCCTAGGAAGAATGCTTCACCAACATAAAGTCTCTAATAATTGACGATGTCATGAAAGAACTGGATATGACTGCTATGCTCGAAGATATTAAAGACGTTAGTAGCAGTGAAGCTTCTTCGCCTCAGTCAATAGAGTGTCTAATCACAAGCTTTGTGGGAGATCTCTTTCGAATGCAAGGATCTCAGATCAGGTTTGGGGGCAGCATACCCGACAGCCGACATGCATAGCGCTAATGCCTCGCCTAGCGCGAGCATTGACTTAGAATCCAGTCATCGAGAAAGGGCTAGCTGATCTGGGGTATGATGTCAAACTTTCTTTAATTAGTGTGACCATCATTTAGAGGTCATGAAATGATGATGAGAAATTTCATGCTCGCAACCTGCCAGACGACTCACTCGGCTAGGTCTTTGGGTGGCTGATCTGATCCTGCGAAGGCTGGTGCTCTTGGAAGCAAAGCTAGGAGTGCAATTTAGTGACAGTAACTCCACTGCCCAGCTCGTTGTCAAGCCGGAGTTCATACCTATCCCAATTGTTCAGCCCGCTACATGTATCTCTCAATGAGCCCGGGGCTATTCTGTGAAAGAATATCTTAACGATTCCAGGAAGAATGATTGAAACAGAAGAATAACATGAATGCAAAAGCATTGTAGGCAATATATACTATGGTGAACGTTGGTGTGTATTGAGCTTTCAATCTGACAGCTAATATATATTAGAAAGAATTATGGTATTTTAGAATGTTAGGTATACATCCAAAAATTGATGTTTCAATGAAATACGGCGCGGGTATGAGGTAGCATCAGCACCACAAAAAAGCAAGCTGATAAAAAGCGTAAAAGTTGTTGTAAGTAGGATGCGTTTTATTGTAAAAGCTATCTACGTCCGGGGTGTATGTGAATCTCCCTTTAATGACTGAGGCCGCCAACTAGTTTTGGGTGCTATTTACGATGGTTGGAAGGATAAGTATTGTAAAACACACCAAAAAGTGATCAAGTTTTTCTCCACTTTTAGACTTTGAACGAATCAAATCGCAACATTGGTTGAATATTTATATAACAAACTCTAGTATACCAAAGTATTATAAAAGTTATATTTTATTCAAAATCATTTGAATTTCAAACGAAATCATTAGTTTTTTTATTCAATTATAATTCAGAATCCTATTTAAAATCTATAAAGAGCTTCAAATACTTCAAAAACTATAAAATTCCTCAAGTAAATAAATTATAATAAAAAGCATCAAAAATTCAAATTTGAAAAGAAATAGCTCAATATCTATTAAATTTCCTTAAAGCAACAATAGATTTATTAAAAACAACAAGTTTTTGTTAAAAGTGGGTTTTACACAACTTATCCATGTAACAATTGTAATCATACGTACCAAAATTGGTCTCCACATCTAGTGACCTAGTTTGATTTTCTCGAAAAAGTAGTTAAATCCATAATCTCTTAGATACTTCATTAAGCGATTTACAATTGGTTTTGATTATATCTAAAGTGAAAAGACTTCGATACTGGTTCTTCCTATTCGGATTCAAACGAAAGATCTTCTGTTTCCTACTTATCTATCAATCCTCGACATAAACAGCATACTGAGAGCTATGGATTCATCAAAAGAAGGAATCATCGTTCAAACAGTCGAATGATACTCCGGCTATAAGTATAGCGTCATCCGGACACCAACCAAAAGCAGCGATGGTAAAAACTATGTGAAACTATCATTCAAGATGGGGAGAAGACGATCATACTTGTAATGATTTTCCTTCAGTCTAGTGATAAAAATCAGACTTGCATTAGAGCAACTCTAACAAAGTAACGGCTTAGATATATTGCAATATAGTCCATATATTCTATCAACAGCGTTTTCCCTTACTTCTAATTCGTCTTTGTCTGCCTTATGAACTCTTTTTCTAGCTCCACATTCTTACTCGAGCCTTGTTCTCGTTTACAACAACTTCACTGGCCGGCTCTCCCGAGAGCTATAAATATACGAAACGTGAAAGCAATAGGATATAATAATAAGTCTCAATCGTTGTGATCACAGTATAAGACTGACATCTCAGTCAGGGAACTTGAGTTCCGACTTCAATGTATCCTCCTTAAGAACTGTTTAATAATTAACTCATTCATTGAATGAAATGAAAGCGTTGTTAACTCCTTTCACCGTCTTTGCACGAGCGCAAAGCATTCCATGTGTGCTATAGGCCGGCTCGGAACATTTGTACACTATATAAGTAATGTTTAATTGATGCACACTCGCTCCCCACTCCAAAATACCGTCATCGAAACTCTTATAGCTTGATTTTAAATGCTGACAATAAAGTTAACGTTTTCAAATCAAATCATGCAGATGAACCCAATGAAAGTATTGGGTATTGTAGAAGCATATTACATATACTACTGCTATTAACTCGAGAACGTTCTTGGATTGCATATTAAAGAGTCGTGGTCGTAGTACATAGCGTAGAAACGCCGAACTTTATTGCTCTATGAAATTATAACCCTCGAATTAAATTGTTCACAGCATAACTAGGATCTTTCTACCTACTATTACTAATATGATGTTCAAATAGAGTATGTCGAAACAAGTTTCTAAGACGTCGGGTCCGAATACAATGAATATCAGATGACGCGTATCTTTTCGTAAGAAAGGCTTGATATCCCTCTCCAAATGCATTTTCGACACTACGTTCATTCTAGTTCGCCGTGCTGGCATATATAGTGCACGGCAGTTGCAGCTTTTATGGATTTCGTGGCTTGGCGGAAGAGGAGACCCATGTTCGGTGGTTAAAAAACCTCCGACACGGTCCCGAAACCCCAAATTCTATACCGAGAGGAATCGATGTCATAAACAATACTTTAGATGCAAAGATCATGTGAGGATAAGCAAGCACCTTCTTTCCTGTAGGATTTGCCTGAGTAGGGTACCATGAGCAGCTTTCCTGTTGCAACTGTTTGAACCGAAGTATATACATGGAGGCAACGACCATCATGTCAGTCTGAAATTAAGATACATCGGTCTGTAGATAATGAACAATGACAAGTTGCTCATGGATGTATATCTACCTTATAGCCATAATTGGCGCTGTTGCAACGTCTGTGGGGCATCAGGGACCAAAAGTCCCCCTGGTCATTCATCTACTGTGCGTAAGTGTTCACTTGGAGTTAGTTACACGTTCATATGAACCTACGCGGCACCTTCAATAAAGCGGTCGATCTATGATATAAATAAAGGCCAGTAGGACGTTCAACAACTTATTAGCCAGACATATACAACTACAGTCTGTACTAATTATCGCTCATCTTGAGACGATTCAATCAATCATGTCGTTCTTTTCTTCCAAATCTGCTTTGACTTTGGTCACCTCAGCTTTTTTGGCAATTACTCCTATCAATGCACAGCTCTACAACAAAACAATCCAAACCACTTTGGGTCCCGTTCAAGGATACAAGTACTTCACCGCCAATGTCAGTGAGGAATACTTTGGTGTTTCTTCCAGCAATGTCGCCGCGTTCTTAGGTATTCCTTATGCTGCCGATACTGGCTACCAAAACCGATGGAAGCCAGCCCAGTCTAGAGAGTCATGGAACGAAACTTTACAAGCTACCAGCTTCGGTCCTGCTTGCCCTACCAGCACTTCTTCGGGCTATGTGAGCGAGGATTGTTTAAGTCTAAATATCTGGACGAACGCAAACTCTTCCAGTGATAAGCTCCCAGTCTTGCTTTGGAACCAGGGTTCTGAAGAGACGAGTGACAATCCTTGGTGGTATGGTGGCGGAATGGCCAGTAAGTATTCTACAATTCATACAAGCTAAGATTCAAATTCGAGCAAACTTTCTACATCTGGGAAATTTCTAGATGGTGGTAGAGGTCGGATTGCATTGCTTGTATTGAATGAATACTGACATACTTCACTCTAGTGAAAAATGTTGTCATGGTCACTTTCAATCGTCGTGACGACGTTCTAGGTTATCTCGCCACTCCTGAACTCAATGCAGAGGGTCTCGCTACTACCGGTTACAACACTTCCGGCAACTACGGTGTTCTTGATCAACTTGAGGTCTTGAAGTGGATCCAAAACAACATCGCCAACTTTGGTGGTGACCCAGACAGTGTTACAATTGCGGGCCAATCTTTCGGTTCATCACAAGTATACCATGCAGTCAACAGTCCGCTTTTCACTGGTTACTTTCACCGCGGTATCTCCCAGTCCGGTATTAGATATCCATATGATACACTCCTTGCTGGTCTAGCTACTTCTTACGTCACTATGGAGAGAGCGTTAGCTTTCGGTGTGAACTACACAGCTGCTCAAAACGTTAGTACTCTTGCGGAACTCCGTGAACTGCCTCTGTCAGATGTCATCCAAGGATCCAATGATCGTGACTCTAGCATCTGGTATATCACTGCTTTGCTATGCAACGACCCTCTTATATTCAAGCCTGTTCTGGATGGCTACGTTCTCCCCATGAAATACTTGGATCAACTCATCGCAGGTCCCGCCAACGATGTCCCACTTATCACCGGAAATACTAAAGACGAGAGCGGTGCCTCTACATCACTTACCCTATATAATCTCACCGAATACCAAGAATACAACGCTCTCCGATGGGGCAATCTCTCCGACACATACTTCAAACTTTACCCTGCAGATGGTAATGTTACTCTGGCCAACATGGCTTGGAACGCTGCTCAAAGAGATGTCTCGGTTGTCAGCAGTTGGGCTTATGCAAACAAGTGGATTGAGTCTGCCGCAAGCCCGATCTACACCTACTACTGGGACCGTAAGTCATCTTCATTGCTTCGTAAGTTCAGAAGATCAGTACTAATTATCTTTTGTAGATGCTCCACCGGGACAGGATCAGGGTGCTTTCCATCAAAGTGAAATCATGTACGCATTGAATGCACTATACGCCAATACTGACACATACCCTTTCACTGACGAAGATTACTACATCGGCGAATTGATGACTGGCTACTGGGTCAACTTTATTAGAACTGGTAACCCTAACACCGGTGGAGCGTACACTAATGGTACTTTGCCCCATTGGTATCCTAACGATGGTATCTCCAACTACGTCATGGAGTTGGGTGATGGGTGGGGTAACCATACTGTTTCTCCAACTGCTAATGTTGATCTAATTATGAGCTATTTTGGACAACAAATTCCTTACTAGAGAAGGTATAGGATTTGATAGGCCACAGAATTGAGATGAAGTGGTTCAGCCATGAAAAAAACCGATTTGCATTCATTGTTTCATATGCATTCGAGAATTGAATACAGCTCAATAACTGAAACAATTTGAAGAGTTAACAAGGTGCTGGACATTCTAAGTTTGATTGTTAAGCTGTAGTCTGAACTATTGAACATTCTAGAAGTCACACGAAAAGTGTCAGGTATAGCTATGACGAAAGAAACACAATAATAGTTGTACTCAATTACTCAAAATCCTCAATCCGGGCATTGGCCATGCTTCATAGTATAGAATTGATCAATGGCCTTGAAGAAGGCCAAGAAATGTAACGTGAGTCCAATCGCTATACCTACATGGAGTATCCGATGAGAATGGCCCCAAATATAAAAGTATCCAGGTTTCCATACCTCTGTAACTCGAAGCTATAGACGATGTTAACGGATCTCGAGCCTCCAATTCGGTAGAAAAATAAACTTACTGCATAAATTGTTACAGAGCAGAAATAGATGATGATAGCAAAGCTTTATAGCGAAGCTCCATACTAGGAGTTCGCTTGCGACCAACCAACTTGAGAGATCTTTATGATAATAGGGTAAAATGCTGAAGTTGCCATAACAGAAAACACTAATCTACGGAGGGGTCGCATCTTGGGAGCCTGGAAGGATTTCGAGAAAAGAGCAAACAAGGCGAAGCAGGATTGAGCGATAAGGTCAACCTGTACAGACTGATCAGCTAAATCGCTTGACAATTTACTCTGAAGTCTACAAAGAGGGCCTGAAATAGGAGAGCAACGTAATTATAGAAATTGTCACGGATCGCACTCAATCGCAATGCGATCGCTTACATACATATACGCACACGTGTACAATTATGTGTATATAGTTAGTATATAGAAGTACTTTATAAATACTTTGCTTTTAATTCTATAGTTATAAATTTTAAGGATAAATTGTATTCTATTCTTATAATTCTTTTAAAACAAAATGTTATATTATCTATAACTTTTTATATAATTATATAGTTATTTGATAGTTGATCAAATAATATCTTATAATTTAATATTTTTTTAAGTGAATTATATAAATTCAATATTGTTTATAGAAAGAAGATTTATTTCAAGTAATTCTTAATAAAGATAATTTATTAATAAATATATGAATTATAAGTACTATTATTATATTTATATTTATTAATTCTGATATTAATCTATTTATATCAATAATTAGTATATAATGGTCCCTAATTAGTCTTTCTGTTTAATCTTATTTAAAATAGATTTATATAAATAATAATAATATTATTTTTGAATCTGATATTAATCTTGATAGGAAAGGAAAGAATAAGGAAAAGGGAATTACTTATTAATCTCGAGATAATATTACTTAAATCAATATCCAAATATAATTAATTATAAATTAAATATAAGTATTCAAGTTTTTATAAAAATAAGTTATTAGATTATAAATATAAATTAATAATGTTTAAAATATTATTAGTTTATTTTATATTATCTCTTAATGATCTTATATATCTTTTATTAAGGTACGGGTAAAGACTTATATTATATTATAAGAATAAAAGGACTATAGAAGAAAAGGATTTTACTTATAAAAAATAAGGTATATTAATTATGGAAACTTTAGGTATAAAAGCAATTAACGAATAGATAATTAATACTATAATAGTATTCTTTACTTAAAATGATTAATCTTTGATTATAATAATTATCTAAACTAGAAGACAAAATAATATCAAAATATCCTTATTTCTATTATTGAATTAAAATAAACTTTTCTAAGGATTATAGTAATCAAATATTGAAGCTTTTTTAGTTTATTTTAGCTTTGTTTTAAGGGAACAATATTTATATTTGATGTAATTGGTAAAAGATTAATAATTAATCTCTTGAATTTTATTCAAATAAATGGATTGAATTTAATTGGGTTCACTAAATAGAAAATAATAATTATATCTTTTTGACTGTAAAGGTTTTTAGTGGATTATCAAAAGGTTAGGTAATGTTTTCATTTAATCAAGTAATAGAATCCGTTTTTATTGTAATAATCAAGAAGTTTATTAAATTTCTATTATTTAATCTCTTTGTTTATTTTGTTATTATATTTAAGAACTTGACTCTAGTTTTATTAGGACTTAGCTTTATTGATTATATCTTAATCAACTAATTCTAATAAGCAATAAAGCAATTATAGCAAAAAATTATAAAATACTAAAAAAATCTTAAAGTTAGATAAAAGCTAAAAAAGATAGGTTTATTTATAAACTTTTAGGATCTTATAGAAATTATTTTATTTATTATTATTTTTCTTTATAGATTAATCGATTTTTATATTTCAAATATTAATTCATATTTTATCGCTTTTTTTATATAAAGGAGTATTGATACAAACTCTATTAATATAATCTTTATATCTTTGAATAAACTTAATAGCAAGAACTTTCAATTTTGTTAAAATCAAATTGAATCAATTTATAATTTCATTAGCTTTCAGGAATTTATATTTTCTTTAATATAATAAGTTTGGAGGTATAAGTAAAGAAAATTTAATGCCAAAATATGAATAGAATTTATAGTTAGTAAAGAATAGAAATATACTAATAATCTCTAAGATAATATTATTAAATGTAAACTCTATAAATAAAAGCTAATTATATTAATTGTTTTAATAAAAGTTTATAAAAACTTAAAGATATTATTCTATTATAATATTAATTCTTTTTATTTAATTATTAAACTTAAAGTGAAATAAAGAAGATTATTTTAAAATAATCAATAAATATTTAAATAGATATTTCTAGAATTCCGAAATGAATTGTAAGCTTCTATCAAATATAATATTATTAAATGCTTTGTATAAATAGTAAATCTTTTCAATAAATTAATTAATAAGCTTCTTTATAAATAATCCTATAATTAATATAAAATGACATATCTTTATTAAACAATAAATAACTATAATAATATACTAATACTTTTTTCTATAATATTCATTAATTAATAATAATATAATATAATTGATAAAAATATTAAATTAAGAGTAAAATAATACTAATAGGAATTTGAGGAATTCGAGTACTATAAAACAAGAGGCTTTAATTCAAAAATAAAATTAATAGATTTATATAAAGATTTTAATTTCCCTTGATATATTGAGTTATTAATATATATAGGAAATAAAATCAAGAATCTTAATTCAATTAGAATATTCTATAGATCTAATTGAGTATATTTAATAAATTATTTGTATATAAAGTTTAGTAAAAAAGGAAACAAAAAGGTAATTATAGTAAAAGATTTTATTATTAATTAATTTATAATTTTGAAAAACAATTTAAAGGTTTTTTTGGATTAATAGTAGTCAATAACAAGTAATTAGATTTTGAAGTGTTTTATATATAATAGTAATCAAATCGAATAATTTATATACTTTATTAATAAGATTATTAATTGGCTTTTCGATATTAGAAATAATTATATTTATAAGGACTATAATCAGATTGATATTATTATTTACTTATTAAATAAGATTTATGAATATAATAATATTAAATACTCTTTTCAAAAGAATTATTTATAAATAATTCTTGATTTAATTATTATTAGAATTAGTATAAATTAAACAATTTTCTACTTTCTAATTTAATATATTAGGACAAATTGCTTTATAACCAGATTAATATATAATACAAAAATTAAAATCGAATAGGAATTTAATTTATTTCATTTATTTTTAATTTAGTATTTTTATTAATATAAAATATTCTAGATTTTTATAATTAATAATAATCTCAAATAGTTTTTGAATATTATATAATTCAAATCTCTATTTTTCTAATAATTTAATAATAACTAGTAATTCCTTATCATAAATCTTATAGTTATATTTAATAATACTATATTTCGAAGAGAAATAAATTATTAGATATAAATAACTTTTATTATTATACTATAAGAGTATATTACTTATAGTCCAATTTGAAATATTTATTTCAATAATTATATAATAATATAATATATGAGGAACTCGAACATATGGGGAACTCGAACACTTTTAGTCTATTATCAATTTGAAATCGCAATAACTTTTATTATATATATCTAATTACTTTTTATATTTACTCAAATTAAAGAGAAGCTTTAAAAGGCTATAATTTCATTTTAATTAAAAGAATTTAAATCAATTAGAAAGGCTACAAAGCATTTTGAAGTCTCTAAATCTATTTTAGCTGATAGGCTAACTAAAAAGAAAATATATTCCTAAATCTATGAAATGGCTTAAATTCTTTTAAATATAAAAGAAAATACTTTTATATAATAGATTTTATGATTTATTATTATTGAATTCCTTGTTATACTTATATTAGTAAAAAAAATGGTTAATGAAATTCGTTTTTAATATATTTAGATTATATTATTTCGAAATTCTATTTCAATAGAAATTCTATTTATAAATTACAAATAGATCTATAGATTCCAAAAACAATATTTAAAATTTAAAATATACTATTTATATTAATTAGAGTTTAATCAAATTAAAAAAGTAATTTCAGAAAATATTCAGATTTGGTTTGATGTATTTTGTATATGTTTTATTAAATAAAAGTATAAATTAAATAATATATATAATATAGATGAAACTAAATTTGGAATTGGAAGTATTCAAAATATATATATTATAATTAATTCTATTCAAAAATCGAATTAGAAAGTTATAATTAATAAGCAAGAATAGATAACTACATTTGAATATATTAATACAATTAGAAATGCTTTATTACCTATAATCATTTTCAAGGCTTAAAATATGAATTCTATATAAATTCCAAAAAATATATTTCAAAGCTAATAGTTCTTTACTAATATAAATAAATAAACTTTAAATAACTATAAATTAGAATAATTAAAAAGGGTTTTCAAATTAGAATCCAAAAAAGTATTAAATAACTAATCTCGATTTTTGATTATAAATAGTTATTTAAACTATATTACAAATAGCTTTATTGCTTTTTATATAAATAATAATATTGATTTATTTATATTATCTTTTTATTACTTTTATTTACTTTAATCATTTAATATTACAATATATAAACTAATAAAACAATATTATACTTTAAAGATTAATTGATATTCTCGAATTAATATAAAGTGAATTTAAAGAGTTAAATGAATAAAACTTTTTCAAAATATTAAAAAAAAGTATTAAATTTTTTTAATATTAAAATTAATTAAAAAGGAATTAGTTTAATACCTTTTATCCCACAAAAAGTACTTGATTTATTACTATTTAACTCTTTTCAATAATCTTCTACTTTACAAATAAAAACTCTTAATCAAGATTTAGACTTATCTATACTCAGAAGTTCTTTTTTAAATAGAATAAAATTAAAACAAATAAATCAGATCTTTAATATAACTTTAGCAAATAATAATTCTTTTATATCACTAATTCATTAATATACTAAAAGAATAACTAAACTTATAGAATCTCAAAATATTAAGATAGTCCTATTTCGAAAACAATTTTTTAATATTCAAAAAGTAATTGAGATTTAAAAAAAAAGAATTAAAAATAAAAGAATCAAATTACAAGATTAATTTGTTTTTAGTATTAAGAAAGTATTGAAAATAATATATAAAGTAAAGGAAAAACTAAAGGAGAAAAAGCTATAAGAATAATTATATAAATACTTAATTAAAGAATCAGAAAAAGAGATTGAAAAAGAAAAGTTAGAGAATAGTTTAAATAATTCAGAATTGGAATTGGAGGATTATATAGCTTGTAGAATAAGATTGTATATAGAATAATTGAAAAAGTATCCGAGTTCCTTATATATCCGAGTTCCCTATACGTTATATTAATAATAATTGAATATTATAAGAATTAAAATAAAGATAAAGATATATTTCAATATTTTGAAGATATTCTTTTAATTAATAATTCAATTTTATATATTCTCTTTTTTTAATAAATAATTTAGAGATTCTATAATTTTTGAAAAGTTTTGAATAAAATATTAATAAAAGTTAGTAAATTCTAGGAAATATTGAAAGTTTTTTGATTTAATTAATAACTTTTATTTAAAAGTAATCTTAATCTTATCAAAATCCATTTCTATATTACCAAGAATAATAATTAGACTAAAATACTTTATTCTCTTTATTTCAAACTTATATTTATTAATATCGATTTGTAATCTAATATTAATAAGCCTTTAAACAACTTTGCAGACTTACTTTCAATAATCTATAATATTCTCAAAATAAATCAAGATATTGTTTAAATATATTATATAATTTTTATCTAAAAGATTGAAAAGAATATAATTAATATAATTCTGAAATAAGATAGAAGTATTATAAAAACTGAAGAATATTACTAAGGATTTGAATAAATCAAAGCAAGTTGTAAAAGCAGTTTTCCATTTATAATCTTTCACAATTCGTAATTTATTGAATACAGTAATAATATCTAATTTAATATAAACTTTAGTATAACATAGAGTATTAAGGATTTCTTTAATCAATAATAGTAAATAATAGTTTTTAATAATAATATTATTTAGTTTATAATAGTTTTAGCAAATTCGAATATTCTCCCTTGGTTTTGTAGTTAAAAGAAATAAAACAATTAATCGAAAATAGAACTTATAAATAAATTCTTTATTTAGATTATTATTAAGCTATTTATAAATAATTTAAAACTTGACTAAAAATATTAAATAGTCTTTATTATAAAATAACTCTTTTTCTAATATAATTTCAATTTTATAATCTCAGGATTACTATAATAAAAGCTTATTTACTAAAGAAAATCAAAAATCAATAAATAAGTTATAAAGCTATAAAAATAATTTGTTCTAAATCTTTATTATAATAAATACAAATTAATTAGTTTTTTCTATAAACTTATTAATATTATTATCTATAATATTGTAATATAATTAAATAGGGTTTTTTATAATTATTTGATATAATTTATAAGCCTTATTCAATTTATCCTATAATACTTTTATAATATATATTTTTTTTGCAGAATTGAATAAAACTATAAACTATAAGGAACTTTATATTCTTTATTTCTAGTTATATATTTTGTAAAGTATTATTCGATTTATTCAAGAATTTAGATATTATTGAAATACGTAATAATAATAGAATATTTTGATTTTGTAGTAATCTTATATGGATTCTAGAATTAGCAATAATTCTTATTAGAACTGATTTCAGGATTAATTAGTTTAGAATTATTTTAATATAGATCTCAATCTTATTATCTCCTTAATGGATATAATAGTGATTTGAATTGGATTATGATTAATAATTAATCTTAGAGTTCTTATAAATAATTTTATTAATTAATATAGGATTAGAAATAATAGATTCAAGAAATATGAATTGATTATAAGGTAATAATAAAATAGCTTTGAAATTCTCATTAATGATTTTCTTTATAAAAACTTAATATAAATTTAGAATAGACTTTTTTAAAATAGATTTTCTAATAAATAGATTTAGCTTAAGATTAAATATAATATTAATTAAGGTTAATATATAATTAAGAATAATAATTATAATGAAATTGACTAAATAATAATATTTAGAATAATATATAGAAATAAACTTTAGAGTTATTATTACCTAATTAATAAAAGGATTATAATACTAGAGCTATAGGAGCTCGAGAATTATAAAATCCTTTTTTAAGAAATTCATAATATAGAATAAATCTATCTTTTAATAATTATTGATTTATATATTCAATAGAGTATAATAAAATAAAATATTAAAAAGTTTTTTATTAATTAAAAATAGATAAAAAATATAGAAAAGAAAGTATATTAATATATAAAGCTTAGAAATAACTTTTTAATTAATAAAATCATAATTTATAATTCTATTATTAATAAAACTAATAAATAGAATAATTATATTAAATACTAAAAAGATTTCTATTAAGATTTTTAGAGATTTGCTATTTATTAATCTAAAATATAAAGAATCTTTAGATATAACCAATCTTCTAATTCATAAAAATAAAGTTCTTATAAAGGATCTCAATTTGTAATTGTAAATTAAGATTAATCTTTTAATATACTTAGTAGAGAAATTGAGCCTCTACTTTCTTCCAAATAAATAAAATTCTTAATATATTCTTCTAAATCAAGTTTTTAAACAAAACTAAATAAGGTTAAAGAAGTATAATATAATAATATAATTAGAAAACGATTGATAATCTAAAAGGGGGTTTAGTACAAAGTGCTAATAATTAGAAATCAACTAATAGATATAAATGAATTCTAATATAGAGAGTTAGTAGTATTAATATTTCAATAGAATTTAGAGTTTTAATATTGATTGACTATAGGGAAACAATTAATATAAAGGGTATATCTTATATTAATATTAATATTATATTTTGTATTATTAATATATTTTTCTTTATAATTATCTTTGAAATAATTAGACTTTTTGTAATAGAGATAAAGATTAAAACTAATATATTATTCTCAAATATAATAAGATTGAGAATACTAACTTTAATAAGTAGTATCTAATTATATAAGATTATTAGAGAGATTAGATATAAAAGGAGTAATAATAATAATCTATTTTCTATTATAAAGTCTTGATTGATTATAATTGAAATTCAATTGATTATAGTTAAAATTAATATCTTAATTCTTTTATTGATTATTAAGATAAATCTTCTCCTTTAAATTATTATAAATACTTTATCACCAAATTATTTATATATTAATATTAATAGTAAAAGATTTATTAAAATAATTGATTAAAGTATTAATTAGTTTTTAGAAAATCTTGAATTTGAGATTAGTAATTTATTACTTTATGGTTTTTTTATATTTAATAATAAATTATTTAAATTCAATAATGAAATTACTAAATAGGGTTTTCTTTATTTTATATTTATTATAATTTATAGTAATCTTATATAAAAGATTAAGAGTTTAATATTATTTATTTAGTTTATACTAGATATTTGCTATAATATATTATCCAAAAAACTAAAGATTGGAATTATATAGATTGTTAGTAATTATATCAAAGTGTATCTGATTATTTATATAAACAGAATTAGAAAGCAAATTAATAAGAAATATAATCTTTTAAAATTCTAATTTGTTTTTATAATTTACAATTAAATAATAATTGATTATACTATAGAACACTATATATTGATTTTAATACTTTATAATATCTTATTTATTACTATTAAATTTCTTAGAAATAATAAGATATTTTTGATAAAATAGGGTTTATGAATTGTTATGAATAATAATCTTTAATATCTCAATTATATTTTTCAATTTAACAATCTTAAATTAAATATTAATAACTTGAACTTATATATTAATAATTTGAGTTTGTAATAAATTTATAATCAATTTAATTAATTTGAATATAGTTTAAGCAATTATAAAATATATAGTATTTGGATTATTAAATAAATCTATAAATAAAAAGATATTAATTTTAGTGGAATTGAGAATATAATTTAAGAAATGAAATTGTAGGAATAGATTAAGTATAGATACTAGATTAGTTATTTTCGGATATTCTTATAGTTATAAAACAATCTTACAGAGTTCCTGGATAATAATGGCTAGGGTGTATAGTGAATTAGTAGTAGGTATAATTAATATAATCGAAATAAACTTTAATGGAATTCAATTGAAATGAAATTGTAATAGCTTCTATATAAATAATATAAACTATTAAGATACAGGTAAAGACTTATATTATATTATAAGAATAGAAGGATTATAGAAGAAAGGGACTCTATTTATAAGAAGTAAGGTATACTAGTTATAGGAGCCTTAGGTACAAAGGCAACTAACGAATAGGTAGTTGGCGCTGTGACATCTTTTTTTGAAAAAAGTAGAGTTTAGATTTCTAACATTTTTATAAAATTTGTTAAACAAAATGTTTCTATATTTAGAAAAAAGAAAAATCGTTTTCAAAAATACATTTTGGAATGATTTCGCTTTTATTCAGAAAAAAGTATTTATTTACTAATAATCATATTTAATTACAACTTATTATTTTATTAAATATTTTATTTTTGTTTTAATATTATTTTTATAGAAAAACTATATATTCTGAAACCTATTAATCTTTTATTAAAACTTAAAGATAATATAAAATCAAAAGTAGATTTATAGCAGCTATTAATTATAGAATAATTAAAGCTATATATAATATTATTTATTTTAGAATTATAATATTGATTTTATATAACAAATCAAATAAAAAGAGAAATTCAATAATATTTATACTCTTTATATACCCAAATCCTTCTTTTAATAAAACTATAATTGATTAATAAGCTTATAGTAATTTATAAGAATTCTATCAAAATCGATTATATATAAATTGAATATAAATATTAGGTTATACTTAATATTATTTAAAAAGATAACTTTGTATTATAATATTAAAAGTTTTGACTACTTATTATATAAATAGAAATTATTAATAACAAAACTCTTTTTCGCAATTTGAAAAGAAAAATATCCGATTTCCTTTAACAAACTATTAATTTTTATATCAAAGATTATATTATTATTAAAGACCTTGTTAACAAGTTTATAGAGATTAATAAATTCAAAGTTATTATTTGAGAATGTAATTATTATAAATAAATTAAAAAAACTTTAAATAAAAAAGTTATTAATAATATTTTTATATAAAGTATATTTAAAGACACTTTTTATATATATAATAACTCTATTTCATTTTTTTAATATTGTTTTCAAAATCTCTTTTATATTTCAAATGACTATATAGAAACCTTTAGATCAAATATTATTTTATTTTTAAAAAACAATTTCAATTGTAGTATTATATTTCCCTCATTAGAAGCTAATTGTAATTCGATTTTATATATAAATAATTTTAGTATTATAACTGAAATCAAAGAAATTAGAAAGAATAAAGATTTCCATAAAGATTTCTATAATATTGAGAAAGATTTGAATTCAGAAATATAAGCGGAAATTATCAAATCTATTTGTGATATTGAAGATTAATATTTAAATTAATATGCTTAAATAGAAGTTCCCTTTTAAGTATAATCTAGAATATAAGATTCCTTGATTTAACAAAATTAATAAAAAGTGATTCTATAAATCTATTCTATATACTTTCGAAAAATGGATATTTATTCTAAACTCAATTTCTTATAAACTTCAAAGCAAACAATTTCGCTTTTATTAATAAAATACTTTTTATATTATTTTTTCCTATATTTAAACCTTATTATTTATTATTTAATCCTTTTATTAAAATCAAAAACTATAATAATATAAAAAGTAAAGTAATTATTTATTATATATTTCTTAATTTTATTATTAATACTCAATAATAATTCTATTTATTATTCCTTATTATTAATTTAGAGTTATATAATATAATCTTAGATTATATATAGCTAATAAAGACTTGAATTAAGATAGATTGTTTTAATCAAAGTTTTAATTAGTTTATAGAATATTCTTTTATTATTTTATTATCAAAAAATATATTTTTAATTAGAAATAATCTTTAAAACTATAAAATTAATTATTTAAAATAGAAAGATATAAATAATTAGAATATCCAATTAAATTAAATATATTATTAATTAGATAGTAAATAATAAAATATAATAACAATTATATTAAAGATATTTATTATATTTTCAAAAAAAACTAATATAATAGAAATAGTATTTATTAAAGTTTAGATTTTAATCAATTTGGAAAAGAAATCTGTTTTTGATTAAATATTTATTTAAATAATATATAAATCTCTTCCTTTTTGTATCTCTAATATATTCAATATTTATATACTTAAATCAATCTAATTTCAATTTATTTATAAGAGAAACAGGGATTATAAGATCTTTATAATTATATATATAGAAATCAATAATATTATCTTACTTTACAAATTTAATTAAAAAAAAGATTACTATATCTCAAATATAATTTTCATTTTGAAAAGTTCGAAATTAGAAACTTTAATTATTTTCAATTATATTATTATAGATATTGAAATTAAATCATTAATCCCTGAAGTTTATTAACAATATTATTGAGTATTCTCCAAATATAAATCGGATATTCTACTTTCCTCTTGATTATATAATTATAAGATTATATTAGAAAAAGAAAGCAAAAAAGCTTTCAAATATAGTTTTTTATATAAAATATTCCTTAAGTAGCTTGAAGTTATTAAAGAATATATTATTAAAAATCTTATAAAAGGATTTATAGAATTTAATTAAATTCTATTCGTAATATCGATTTTCTTTATAAGAAAACTAAATAAAAACTTAAGATTTTGTATAAACTTTTAATTATTTAATTTTTTAATATATAAAGATAAATATCCCTCACCCTTTATTAATAAGATGCTTATATGATTTATTAATATAAAGGTGTATATCAAACTAGATATTCAACAAATATTCTATTATATTTATATAGATTCTGCTTTTAAAAAATATACTACTTTTTGTATTTGATATGATTTCTATAAATATAAAGTTTTACTTTTTGAATTAATAAATGATCTTATAATTTATTAATAATATATAAATAATATCCTATTTAACTATTTAAATAACTTTTATACTACTTATTTCAATAATATACTAATTTATTCTGAAAATGAAGATAAATATAAAGAATATATTAAATATATTTTCAAATAACTTAAGTTTATTAGTTTACAAACAGATTTTAAGAAATACGAATTCAATATCAAATATACTAAATATTTAGATTTCATTATCTTTATTGAAGAAATATAGATTAATCCAAAAAAGATTAAAATAATTATTATTTGGATTTATTCTATTACTATAAAAGATATCCAATTATTCCTAGGTTTTTAGAATTTTTATTGTTGATTCATTAAGGATTATAATATAATAATAAAATCTCTTTATAAATTTACAAAAGCGAATATCAAATTCTATTTCAATAAAATCTATTAAATTATATTTAATATACTCAAAGATAAATTTATCTCTATTTCTTTTCTATAGTATTATAATTATATACTATTTTATATACTAGAAACTAATATATTTAATAATATAATTGCTAATATACTATTTCAGAAATATAATAACAAATAATTATTAATTATTTACTTTTTGAAAATAATAATTATTATTGAATTAAACTATAAAGTTTATAATAAAGAAATACTTACAATTAATATAACGTATAGGGAACTCGAACATATAAGAAACTCGAATACTTTTAGCTTATCACTAACTTGAAACTGCAATAACTTTTATTATATATATTTAATTACTTTTTATATTTACTTAAATTAAAAAGAAGCTTTAAAAGGCTATAATTTCATTTCAATTAAAAGAATTTAAATCAATTAAAAAGATTGTAGAGTATTTTGAAGTTTTTAAGTCTACTCTAGCTAATAGATTAACTAAAAAAAAAATATATTCCTAAATCTACAAAATAACTCAAATTCTTTTAAATGTAAAAGAAAATACTTTTATATAATAGATTTCATAATTTACTATTATTAGATTTCTTGTTATATCTATATTAATAAAGGAAATGATTAATAAAATTCGTTTTTGATATATTTGGGTTGTATTATTTCGAAATCCTATTTTAATAGAAATTCCATTTATAGATTATAAATAAATCTATAAATTCCAAAAACGATATTTAGAATTTAAAATATACTATTCATATTAATTAAAGTTTAATTAAATTAAAGAAACAATTCTAAAGAATATTCAGGCTTAATTTGATATATTTTGTATATATTTTATTAAACAAAAATATAAATTAGATAATATATATAATATAAATAAAATCAGATTTAGAATTGGAAGTATTCAAAGTATTTATATAATAATTGATTCTATTCAAAAATCGAATTAAAAAATTATAATTAGCAAATAAGAATAAATAACTATATTTGAATATATTAATATAATTGGAAATACTCTATCATCTATAATTATTTTCAAAGCTCAGAATATAAATTCTATATGAATTTTAAAGAATACACTTCAAAACTAGTAATTCTCTATTAATACAAATAAATAGATCTCAAATAATTATAGATTAGAATAATTAAAAAGGGTTTTCGAATTAGAATCTAAGAAAGTATTAAATAATTGATCTCGATTTTTGATTATAAATAATTATTCAAACTATATTATAAATAGTTTTATTATTTTCTATATAAATAATAATATTAATTTACTTATATTATCTTTTTATTACTCTTACTTACTTCAGCTATTTAATATTACAATATATAAATTAATAAAACAATATCATACTTTAAAGATCAATTAATATTCTCGAATTGATATAAAGCAAATCCAAAGAATTAAATAAATAAAACTCTTTCAAAATATTAGAAAAAAAGTATTAAATTCTTTTAATATTAAAACTAACTAAAAAGAAATTGATTTAGTATTTTTTGTTTTATAAAAAATATTTGATTTATTATTATTTAATTTCTTTTAATAATTTTCTATTTTATAAATAAGAATCCTTAATTAAGATTTAAATTTATTTATATTTAGAAGTTCTTTTTTAAATGAAATAAAACTAAAGTAAATAAATCAGATCTTTAATATAATTTTAATAAATAATAATTCTTTTATATTATTAACTTATTAATATATTAAAAGAATAATTAAACTTATAGAATCTCAAAATACTAAGATAACCCTATTTCGGAAATAGCTCTCTAATATTCAAAAAGTAATTGAAACTTAAAAGAAAAGAATTAAAAATAAAAGAATTAAATTATAAGATCAATTTGTTTTTAATATTAAAAAAGTATTAAAAATGATATATAAGATAAAGGAAAAACTAAAGAAGAAAAAACTACAAGAATAATTATACAAACATTTAATTAAAGAATTAAAAGAAAAGATTAAAGAAGAAAAGCTAGAAAATAGTTTAAGTAATTTAGAATTAGAATTAAAGGATTATATGACTTGTAGAATAAGATTGTATATAGAATAATTGAAAAAGTATCCGAGTTCCCCATATGTCCGAGTTCTCTATACGTTACGTTATTAAATCCTTAGGTTATTAGAAAGTCAAATTTATTAAATTCCTATATCAAATCAAAATATATATTAATTATAAAGTTCTTAAATACTTTATATCAATTAAATAGCTAAATATTTATTAAATATATTAAACAAAATTACTTATTGATTATAATTTTATTATTATATATTATACTGAAAAGAATAATCTTCTTATAGATATACTTATATATTATATTAATTAATTAGATTAATAGAATAATACTAAAAAGAAGAATTATTTATAATAGTTTATTAAAAATGATTAGATAGATATTAAGATTATACGCGAATCTTTGTAATAAAATCTGAATATAATTACAAATATTAATATATATATAATTATCTTGCTTTTTGATATTATAAATCGAATTATTAAAGTAAATAGATCTTATCTGAATTTAGAAGCTTTGTATGTATAGATTATTAAAATATATAGATATTTTATATTTAAAAAAGGATTCTTGTTTTATAATAATCAACTTTATATATTAAATATCAATAATTTATAAATCTATCTAATTCACGAAATTCATAATTTAATCTTAATTATACATTCTAATATAAAGAAGATACTCATTTTCTTAATAAAATAATATTATTAAAATAAAATGATTTAAATTATAGAATAATATATATGGAACTATTATTAATATAAGTATAACTTTATTCCAAAAGATTATATTTCTGATTTTCTATATTCATTATTTATTTCAATCCAAGCTTAATAATATATTACTATGGATTATTATAGTTTTAATAAAGATAAATATAATTATAATAATATATTTGTTATAATTAATTGATTTATTAAATAAGCAATTTCTATATTATATTATAAATTAATTGATTTAAAAGATTAAGTATACGTATACTTATACTATATTTACAGGTATTATGGGCTTTTAGAATCTATAATCTCTAATTATAATTCTCAATTTATATTAATTTTCTAAAAAGAATTCAATAACATTTTAGAAATATAAGTTAAGTATTTGATTATTTATTATTTACAAATTAATAATTAGATTGAAATTTATAATTAATATTTTCAATAGTGTTTGTAATCTTTTATAAATTATTATTAAAATAATTGATTTGAATTCTTATTAATAATAGACTATATTCAACTTATACTTCTATATAAATCTTTAGGTAGTTAATTTTTATATAAAACTTTGTATAACTATTTATCTTGTAATTCTTAGAATTAGAAATTTGATTTAATTCTATTAATTGATAATCTAAATATAATTGATATTAGAGAGTATATCAAATACAATAGATTAGTTTTTGATTAAATAAAAGAGAATATTTTGTATATATAAGAAAAGATATTTTAATTAATTAATTCATATTATTGACTAATAGATTTCGATATTGGAGATTAAATATAGTTTAGTATAAAAGACTTTTCGATATAATAATCTTTCAAGAAACTAGATTACTCTATTCAAAAAAGATTTAAGATTATTAAATATATTAGAAATTCTTTTAAATTAAATCTATTTTCAATTATAAAAGTCTATTTAATATTTCTATTTAATAAACTTTATAAAGCGATTAACAATTTACTTTCTGGATAAATCCTTAAATTACTATTTCTAATAAATATTACTAATAATATTAAATAGGAAATAAAATATATTCTTATTATTAAGAAAGTATATAGATAATTTAAGTATAGAATATTATAGTTAAATACTAATAATAATCTTATTTAATATTTTGCCTCTAATTTAAAAACTGCTTTATATTATCTTTATAATTTCTATTTACAAAATTTCATTTTATTAGAACCTTTTATATATTTATTGAAATAGATTTGTTTTTATAAAAATAGAAAGAATAATTATGATTTCATAGATAATAATCAATATATAAATAAAAAAGATTGAAAGAACTTCTTTAATTTATTATTATAATAAAGAAAATTCTAATCTAATAAAAAACTAAAAACAATTGAATAAAGACTAAATTACTAAGCTAATATAATAAAGAAAGTCTTTTTCCTTACTTAATAGATTTAGATTAAATTAGAAAGAAAATCTTTATAAATATTAATAGTTATAGTTGAATAAAGTATAATAGTAAAGATTGAATAATTTAAATCAAAATATTAGTCAAATCTCTAGTTAATAATAATAATAAGAATATACATAATAGTTATAAGCTTAAAAACAAAACGACTTTTAGTTGTAATATATATAATAACAAGATTGAGTTTATACTCAATTTTATTCAACTATTTATAAATTATTGAAAGTTTTGCTTTTATTTGAGTTATAGCAAGTTGATACTATTGTTTTAATTTATTTCTTTATTTTATAGCTTTAGTTATATAATGTTTTGTGTTTTTCTAAGCAAGAATGAAAGAAAGCATTTCTTTCGAAATACGATTTTTTAGTTTCTTTTATAAGTCGAGCTAGATAAAAGTTAGTATTATTATTAGTTTTAAGAATAACTAATACTTACTTTTATTATATTGCTATATTAGGCTATAGTTAATTGATATTAGAGAAATATCTTATAAGTATTCCTTTTAGATAAGTATTTATATTTATATTTGCTAGTTAAGTAAAGCAAGTAATAAGGTTGATTAAATGATTAGCTAGAAAGTTGATAATAGATATTATTCCTTTTATTAGAAATATAGTTGTGAATATAGTTAATATAGATTTAGTTGTTCTCTTGAATATATTGTTTCTGTTGTAATATTGTTTTCTTTAGTAATCTTTTGTTTGGAGATTCTAATTTGTTAATATTGATAAAGTCAATACTTTTGTAATGAATTATATCAAATTTATAATCAGATTAATTCTAGTATAAAGTCTTTAAGATTTCTTTTCTTATTATAATATTCTTATTAACCTCGAGTTTACGAAAATGATATATTGCTATAGTCAATTTGGTAGTAAACTCTATTTTGTAATCTTCAATACAATTAATAAATAAATTATGTTCCTTTTCCGAATTCTGTTTTGATAGATAATAGAATGGATATATTCATTAAATATATTGAAAATCGATTCTATCTTTAAGTATATCATTTTTGATATTTATAATTATATTTATCAAATAAGCTAATTACATATTGAGGATGAATAAAAGAAAACTTTATTTATATATATTCTTATAATCTAATTTATTATTATTACTTTTATTTTCATTAAAGTTTCTTTCATTTCCATTATTATTTGATTTTTCTATGGGAGTATATTTACTTTATATAATAAAAGAAATAAATTCTCTTTTTGCTATAAGTTATTAGGAAAATATATTAATATATTAAATGCAAAAGATAAAGTAAATAATTTATTATTATATATATTACTTTTAATTACTTTAATTATATTAATAATAATTTATTCTTATTGTTATATTTTGTTAATAATATCAAAAATATAATAATAATAAAAGATAAAAGAGAATAAATAATTGAAAAGGGTTTTAAGAGAAGAATAGGTTTGGAAGCTTTATATACCTCGAAAGATTCGAGCTATCATTAGATTATAGAATGGTTTTCTTTACTTTCTATATGCTTTTCTGTTAAAAAAAAGAAAAACTTATGTACACACCTATTTACCATATCATTCGATTAGATAACAATCGATACTATATTACAATCATCGATTTGAATACTAAATAGATAATTATAAAGCTTAAAGACAAGCTTTTCTAAAAGGGGGGATAATATTACAGATTATACTCAATTACAATACAATTGCTTACATATATGTATATATATATATACAATTATATATATATAATTAATATATAGGAATACTTTATAAGCACTTTGCTTTCGATTTTATAGTTGTAGATTCTAAGGATAAATTGTACCCTGCTCTCGCAGTTCTTCTAAGACAAAGTATTACAGAAATAATACTTACTGTGATTCATGTAAATTTTAATTGGCGTATTTTTTGAATAACGTGGTTTATCAGTATATACACTATATTAATATATACATCACTTTTACCTCAATTAACACTTTCGAATTCATATTATTTAATACGGTAAAAACCCCGAATATTATTATTCCATGTATTAATACCTCAAATATCAGATTTATAACTAAAGTAACCTCAACTAGTATTTTATAATATATATCAATCTTTTAATCTAATATAAAGCTTTTTAGAGATTAATAAAATAAAAGAAAAAAATACACAATTATTGATTAGAGTTTAAAGAATTCAACAAAATAATTCATTTTGAATTATCTCAGAAACTGAAATTAAATTTCAATTTAATAATTTTCCAGCTAGTTTTGTTATAGTAATCAAGTTTTAATATTAACCCTTTTATTACTAAGATATTATTATATTAGATTTTAATTTGAATTTTAAAGATAATTCCGAAAAAATTATATAATTGAATTCCTTGAATTCTAATCAATAATTTTATCTCTTTTTTTTCATTTGATTAATTTCTAAAAGGTTGTATACTAGATTCGAAATTTGCTAGTCTATAAATTTAATAATAATATAAAAAAATGATAATATTTCGTTTTATTATATACTAGTTGAGGTATTAATATATAGAATAATAATATTCAGGGTTTTTACTATATTTAATAACTATTAATTCAATTAATTAAAACTATTAAGAATCTAATAATCTAGAATCTATTATATTAATTTAATAGATTCTTATATTATAATCTATTTTTCTATATTTATTATAATATTAATTAAAGAATACTTTTTTATTAGAATTCTTTTTATTTTAATATCTATTATATTAAATTTGAATATTAATTTTTTATTGAAATAATATATCTATAGCTTTTTATTTAATAAATATTTCCTTTTAATATAATTAAGTTTTTTTTATATATTAATATTTATTTAAAATTTTATTTGTTTTTTGAAGTATATAAATCTTTATATTTAAAAATATATTTTTATATATTAATTTCTTTATATTTTTAGTTAAAAATTAATATAATTTTAAATAAAAATATAAAAAAGTTTAATTAATAATAATTTATTTGAGATTTAATTAACATTAATTAAGAAAATGTTTTTATAGGATTATAAGGTATTTGAGAAATCTAAGGATTTAAATTAAAAGAAGAAAGAATAGATATATAAATTCGAATATTTAGTTTAAAAAGTATTATTTTAGAATTAAATAGAATTAATTTTATTTCTAGAAATCCTGATTTCATATTCTAATTTATAATTAATTATTAATATATAGTTTTGAAAACTATAAAGAATTCAATCTTTAAGATATAATTAATATATATTCTTATAAACTCTTCAATTTATATATTATATTTTCATTTTAAAATACTAAAATATCTAATATTAAGAGATTACATTAAATAATTTAAATATAATAGTAAATATATATATTTAATATTATTCTTTTTATAATAATTCTGAAATAATATTGATTTATAGCTTTTATATTTATTCAATATTAATATTCTATATTTACTTTTAATTTGATTTCTAATATATTTATTAAAATATTTCAATTATTCTAAATTTATTTTATTATTTGTTCATTTATTATTTATAGATTTAATAACTTAATCTATAAAAAGATTAATTTCTATATATTAATTAAAAACATATATTTATTCTTAAATTATCAAAAATAAAAATATAGTATTTCCTTTATTATTACTATATATAATTACTATAACCTATTCTTAATTATCTAATTATATAGCTTTACTTCTATTATATCTTTTAATATTAATAACAATTATATTAATATTTATTATTCCTATTATAAAATCTATTTCATTAAAATTCTATAAATTATAATCAAGAATACCAAATTTCGCGTATATATTTAATATAAATCGAAACTAGTTTTAAATAAATATAGGATCTTTATAGAAAACTCTTTGAAAATTATAAATATATTTAAAATATATTCTTAGCTTTATATAACATTTTATAAATCAATAAGCCTAAAGCTTTTCAACTTATTTTATATCTTAAAAATTTAAAATATAATTTATTATATCTTCTATTCCTTTAACTTTAAAACTAAATTCTTTATTATTTATATCAATTATATATTAAATAATAATATTCTCTTTTAATTTAATAAGTTTTTATTATATTAATCGAATCTTAATCACAGAAAGTATTCTATTTATTCTTTAAATAAATATTATATAAATAATATTATATAGCTTAATAGCTTTTTTAAAGAATAACTTTTTATTTTATTGAATAGTTTTAATAACTAAAAGTATTCAAGCTTTTTTATAAATTGATTATATATTAATTGATTAATATATTACATATTATAATTAAATAATAAGAATTAAGGTAAAAGTAATATATATACTAATATAGTATACATACTAATAAACTATGTTATATAATTATTAAAAAGAATATTATAAAAATATAAATAATAATAAATAAGTTTTCAGAATTTTAAATAAATATAAATTTAAATATTTAATATTATTAATATCTTTTTCAGTCTTTGTCGGGACAGGGATCATATGACCGCACTAGCCCTAGCTTTTAGAACTTCAAGTAATATTATAATAGTATAAATCATAGTACTATATTAACTTTATCATCCTCATGATGATACTAATAGTCTTTTTAATATATTTTGAATGTATAATAAATATTATTATATAATTAGTTTTAAAATTTATAAATATATTTCGATTTTTAATTAATAAATCATTTCGAAATTCAATTATATTTAATTCCATACCTCTAATTAAAGATTTATTTGTTAAATAAATTATAATAAATAATAATTCTAAAAACTTTTGCTTATTTTTCATGTAATTATTAATTTTTGTTAGATTATGTCAGCGCAGGACACTATTAGTCAGCCGGGGAAGCCCCGGGGAAACCCCGGGATAACTATAGGCCGGTTGCTTAGCGATTGTTGAAAAGTTGGTATTAGTAGAATTCAATTTAAGGGTTATTAGCTTGGCTTATGATAGGCCTATAATCTATGATGCTATGAAAAGGAGTATTAGAAAACTATAATATTAAGATTCCAAAGGGATAGTTTACAAATAGCCGGATATACTCTGGACTGGTTAGGGTATAAAATTAGTTTTGATTAGAATATAACCTACCTTCTTGTGTAATCTCTAACTAAAGTCTACTAGTCCTGTTCTGATATATTCTCTATTACTAAACCCTGACAGATTAAATTTAATAAAGTTATTTTTCAAATTTATTAATTAAACTATTAGAATCTATAGCTTTTTTTAATAAATAATATTGAATTTAATATTCAATAGAAAGAAAGTATATAGAATAACAAATGATCTTTGGTATTTCATAGTGTGTTTTTTTTAAATACAATGTAAATAAGCTTATATATATAGACTTTTAGATAATTTAAATATTTGAATATAGATTATTTATTGGTCTGTACAAAATACATATAATCATTGTCTTCAAAAGACTCTCTCTGAAGGATTTTGTAGTAGGGAATATACCAGATAGACCTCGGATTACTCGTAGAGAATATCGGAGATAATAGTAGATTATTATATGATTGAAACTAATCATATGCCTTAATCAACTCAGAGTATATACTGACCTATTTATAATTTTAATCTACTTGATTAACTTTATACTCAATTTCCTTGATTTCTAATCCATTAATCAGAGCTTTCTTTAATAGTAAACCTAAACCTGTAGATTCTTAGGATTAAGGTTTCCAGAATTATTTACCTCCGATCGTCAATCGTATATTACGAGGTATTATAGAACTCGTCTGGGCTGACTAAGCTCGGATTTCGGTAATATTTGAAAGTATATTTTATTAATTAATTAAATTATATCTTTCGATTTATATTCTTTAAATAGAATATATAACCGATTGCCTTAAAGAGCTATAAAAACGAATATAATCAATTCTTAGAATCCCTATAATAGCAGAATTAGTGATTAACGAAGTAATTCTTTCGTAATTGTTATAAATTCTATAATACCTTTATTATATATTAAATAAATCGTTTTTAAAGTATTAATATAATTAATCTAAATCTTTATATTTTTTGAAGTTTATTCTAATCAATAAGGTTTTAATGAATTTTTTAAATTTTAGAAAGTTAATTAAAGTTTTGGTTTGAAGTAATAATTATTTATTAAATAAAAAGTTTCTAGGTTTTATTTGTTTTTCAATTCTCTTCTTTTCCTTTTCTTTTTCTTTTAAATTGATTTCTTATCAAATTATAATAAAAAAATAAAAAAGGGTTTTTAAATCTTTCAATTAGAATCTATCAAATACCTCTTAAGTATTATTAATCTTCTTATTATACCTTTATCTTAAATCTTTTATTAAATTCAAATAAAAATTATAGTCTATTAATAACGTAACTTGACTAGAAGTGAGTTATATCATGATATAGGTCAGATATCTTTACACTAAAATTTGTATGTAAAGGTACTTAGAGCGAAATTTTCTAATTCTATAAATACTAGAAATAGAGTTTCGATATTTTGAAGTATAATATATTCAATATAAAGATTTAATATAATAAGATATTATAGAGATATAAAAGCCTTTAATAAAGATATTAAAGTTTCTTTCAAATTTCCGTTTTTGTCTAACAAAAATTACTATAGGAATTTTTAAAATCATATTAATTTAAGAACAATATTATTCAAAAGTATTTTATAACTTTAATACTACATTTTTATTAGATATTAAATCTAATTATCAAGAAAAATTAAATTATCTTTAATATCCATAAAGATAAAAAAAGTCGCTCTAAATACCTTTACATACAAAATTTGGTATAAAGATACCTAACCTATATTATAATATAACTCACTTCTAGTCAAGTTATATTATATAAATTAAAATTAAATTATATTCTTATTTATATAATAGGTTCTATATTATATAATATAATAATATAGTTTATAATTTCATTTAAAAAATTTCTTATAGATTTTCCTTATATAATATAACTTATAAAAAGATTCCATTCTCTTTTAAACTTTTAAGTAATATCTTCTACTCACCCCTTAACTTTTATACTTACTCTCCTTTTCTTCTCTAACTTTTATTTACCTCTTTAATCTTCTATATATATACCTATTACGGAGGTACCCGTACTATAATATAGATTATAATATAAATACAAGCCTGTGATATCGTAACCTACGAAAACGATATTATAGGAGACATAGGATTTAAGGATAACTAGGAATAAGAGTAATTAAGTAAGTAATCAATAATTAAAAAAAAATAGATATCTATCTTTATTAGTGATTATTCTATAATAAGTACAAAGTAGATAGATAATATAAGTTAACTAGTAAACATAGATTAGATAAATAATAAACTTACAAAAAATCATAAAACGATTATTATATAAGTAAAGTCAATCAATTTATTAAATTAATCAATTTATTAACCGATTTTAGAGTATAAAGGTCTATATAAGAGAATAGGTTTTATTATAATATAAAGCTTTATAGTCAAAAATAATTATTACTTTTATTATTATAATTATAAGAATTACAACTAATTATAACTTTATTGAATTCCTACTTAAAGTCTAGTCTAAATCATCTCGAGAGATCTCTAGTCACTTCCACATAACCCTAGAGGCAGCTCCTGTAATAATACCTTTCCATTCACCTTGTTACAGGCATCTATATGAAATCAATATCAGGCCGACTATCATTCCGATATTGAAGAGTTTTCACATATATATATAGCTTTAAAAATAGATTTTTAAAGAAATTAATAAAAAGTCTTATTATTAGATTTATATCTATATTCTATATTAATTATTATTTTATATATATTTTAACAATTCTTTTTATTTAATTCTTTAGAATAAGCTATTAACTAATTTCTAGAAAAAGCTTTAAAAACTTTGAAAGCTTTAGATTTTATTTAAATTGTGATATATCTATAATATATTATTAATATATAATTAATATTATTTAGATCAAGATAATCTTTATCTTATTTATAAAGATTAAATTGAAAGCTAAAAAAGAAAAAACCTTTAGTATAAGTTCTTTAAAAATGCTTAAGGTATTTTTACGATATATCTTTGATATTCTTTCGAAATAAAATAGAATAATAGAATAAAAGAAAAAGAAAGAATATTAAGAAAAAGAAGAAAGCTTTTTCTATAAGCAAATTCTATTCTAAGTAATATTTGCAAAATATTAGTAATACTTTTATAAACCCTATCAAGAAAATAAAATCTTTATATAATATTTTACAAAAGAAAGAATTTAATTAGCTATTTCATAATTAATAAGATTATTAGTTAAAACTAATTATAAACAATTAATATCTTATTGAATAGCTTATATTTAATTAAAAATAGAACAATATTTACTAAAATTGCTTTACCTTAATAAATAAATACAAATATGCTATATTCAGAATTTCGAGGTTTTTAGGCTTTAAGTATTTTCTATATTTTCTGGATTTCCTTTAGGTTTCAAGATTTTCAGATTTTAGGTATTTTCTATATTTTCCAGATTTCCCTTAGATTTCAAGGATTCAATAAAAAACTAGCGAAACTTCTTTATTTTCAAACTTTTTCTAGATTTTCTAGATTTTCAGAATTTTCAAATCTTTTAAACATTTTCAGCATTTTCAATCATTTCCTAGATTTTTATTATTTTTTGTATTTCCTTTAGATTTCGAGAATTTAATAAGATATTAATAAAGTTTTATTATTTTTAGTATTTTCAGATTTTTTTCAGAAATTTCAGGATTTTCAGATTTTTCAGGATTTTTAGGATTTTCAGATTTTAAAAGTATCAGCTTAATTAGCTTATATAGTTCTGTTATTTTTTTAGAACTTTTAGAATATAGAATATTATTTATTAATAAATTATTATCAAATTCTAATTTTATATTTTTTATATACTTTCAGAAATAAAAACCTAAAAAAGGAAGAACAAAATCTTATTAAATATAAACTATTATTCTATCAAAAACAAATCGATTTCTTTTCAAATTTTTCAAATTTTTTAAGGTTTTTAAGGTTTTCAAACTTCAAAATATAAATTAGATTATATAAATTAGATTATATAAATTAGATTATATAAATTAGATTATATAAATTAGATTATATAAATTAGATTATATAAATTAGATTATATAGATTGGATTATATAAATTAAATTAATTCTTAGTATTCTTATATTATAATATAATTATTGAAAAGAATTATAGAAAAACTAAACCTTATAAAATAAGAATATAAATACTACATAATTAGTTTATACTATAGAATTTTATTAGAAATAAACAGCAAGTTACACATAGTAAATAATATATTGAATATATATATTTAATCTATATATTCAGAAAGTCCGGAAAAGGAGTTTTATAGTAATATATATATACTATATATATACTATACATATAATTTCCAATATCCCCCTATAATAGAAATCTATTATCTAAATTATATAAACTCTATATATATATATATTTGTAAAGAGCCTTATTAACTCCTACAATAGTACTAATATTTCAATATTACCTATAACATTTACATCTCTAATAGAATTCGATAATCTTATAATCTAATATCATATCGCAATACAAAAGTATTCTTTTATCTGAATCCTATTCTCCCTATTTATATTAAATAAAATCCAATTTACTATAAAGAGATATAACAATACAAATTTGATCTGTTTTTGTAAAATCCTCTTTATATAACGTAGTTTATTAGTACGTGTATCATATTAGTATATATACTACTTTCAGCTCAATTTACACTTTCAACCCTATATTATTTAATAATAATTCAATTAATTAATTAAAACTACTAAAATTTTAACAATTTATAATATATTATATTATTTTAATATAATATTAAATTTTATAATATAATCTATTAATATAACGTAGTTTATTAGTACATACACCATATTAATATATGTATCATTTTTACCTTAATTCTTATTATTCAATTATAATATATAATATATCAATTAATTAATATATAATCAACTCATAAAAAAGCTTGAATACTTTTAGTTATTGAGATTATTCAATAAAATAAAAAGTTATTCTTTAAAAAGATTATTAAGCTATATAATATCATTTATATAATACTTATTCAAAAAATAAATAAAATACTTTTTATATTTGAGATTTAATTAATATAATAGAAACTTATTAAATTAAAAAAGAATATTATTATTCAATATATAATTAATATAAATAATAAAGGATTTCGCTTTAAAATTAAGAGAATAGAAAAGATAATAAATTATATTCTAAATTCTTAAAGTATAAAACAAATTAGAAAGCTTTAGGCTTATTAATTTATAAAATATTATATAAAACTAAGAATATATTTTAAATATATTTATAACTTTCAAAAAACTTTTTACAAAGATCCTATACTTATTTAAGATTGATTTCGACTTATATTAAATATATAAGCGAAATTTAGTATTCTTAATTACAATTTATAAAACTTTAATAAAACAAGCTTTATAATAAGAATAATAAATACTAATATAATTATTATTAATATTAAAAAATACAATAAAAATAAAACTATATAATTAAATAATTAAGAATAAATTATAATAATTATATATAATAATAATAAAAGGAATATTATACTTTTATTTCTAATAATTCAAGAATAAATATATTTTTTTAATTAATATATAGAAATCAATCTTCCTATAAATTAAATTATTAAATCTATAAATAATAAATAAATAAATAATAAAATAAACTTAAAATAATTAAAACATTTCAATAAATATATCAGAAATCAAATTAAAAGCAAATATAAAATATTAATACTAAATAAATATAAAAACTATAAATCAATATTATTCTAGAATTATTATAAAAAGAATAATATTAAATATATATATTTAATATTATATTTAAATTATTTAATCTAATCTCTTAATATTGAATATTTTAATATCTTAAAACAAAAATATAATATATAAATTAAAAAGTTTATAAAAATATATATTAATTATATCTTAAAGATTGAATTCTTTATAACTTTCAAAATTATATATTAATAATCAATTACAAATCAGAATATAAAATTAGAATTTCGAGAAACAAAATTAGTTTTATTTGATTCTGAAATAATACTTTCTAAACTAGATATTTGAATTTATATATCTATTTCTTCTTTTTTCAATTCAAATCCTTAAATCTCTTAAATACCTTATAATCCTATAAAAACATTTTTTTAATTAATATTAATTAAATCTCAAATAAATTATTATCAATTAAACTTTTCTACACTTTTATTTGAAATTATATTAATTTTGACTAAAGATATAAAAAAACTAATATATAAAAATATATTTTTAAATATAAAGATTTATATACTTCAAAAAACAAATAAAATATTAAACAAATATCAATATACAAAAAAAATTCAATTATATTAAAAGAGAATATTTATTAAATAGGAAATTATAGATATATTATTTTAATAAAAGATTAATATTCAAATTTGATATAACAAATATTAAAATAAAAAGAATTCTAATAAAAAAGTATTCTTTAGTTAATATTATAATAAATATAGAAAAATAGATTATAATATAAGAATCTATCAAATTAATATAATAGATTCTAGATTATTAGATTCTTAATAACTTTAATTAATTAAATTAATAATTATTAAATAATATAAATTCGAAAATATTAATTAAGATAAAAGTAATATATATACTAATAAACCATGTTATAGGCTATATTATTATATAAATTATTTCAAAATAATATTAAAATTATATTTTTTTAATATTTATATTTTAATAATAATCAATATTTTTAAAAAATAAAAGAAGAGTTAATTATAATAAAAATTGAAATATTCGAAATTTAATTTCTATATTTATATTTCTATTATATTAAAAAATAAAGAAAGTATATAATTATGTACAAATGAATTTTATATATAAAATAAGTAGTACATATACTAATATAATATATTTACTAATAAACCACGTTATATATTAATAGATTACTTCGAATTCGTTATTTTCAAATTAGAAGGTTACCTTTTTAGTATAATAAATAATCCAAATCCAATCTTATATAAATAAACCTCCAGCTTATCTATTACCCTATATAGTTTTCTTAAAATAGTCAATTTAATTAATTTAATCAATTTAATCAATTTAGTTAATTTGGTTAATCTATAATAAATTAATCAATTCAATTAATTCGAATAGTTTTTGAAAAATTTAATAAATCTAGTAAATATAATAAATCTAATAAATCTAATAAAATTATTAAAATAGATAAAATTTATCAATTTGATCAATTTAATTAATTTAATAAATTTAATCAATTTAAATCAATTAAATTAATCAAATTAATTAAAACAATTAATTTAACTAAATATAATACTAACATTTATTGATTCTTTTTGATATATATATATTCAGTATTTTAGGTTTAATTCTAAATCTTTTTTATGAATTATAAAATTGGGGTACATAAATTGTTTTATAAGAATATTAGTAATTTGCTCAATTCCTAGAATCTATATAATATACAGTCTTTTAATATCAATTATATCTTTCTGAATATAATACTACTAAATATTAATATATTTTATTTTGTTATAAAACTTATTCTTTTATATTTAATCGATTCTGTTTATATTATTATAATATAATATTGAAATAAAGAGCTTTTCTTTAAAGTATTTATTTAAATCTTTTATTAGCTTTTTTATTTAAATTAATTCTTTTATATTCTTATTTGTTACTATAATTTCAGTTTCTATTATATAAAGGGATATCGATTTCTATTCAATTAAGAATTATATTATAGTATTATTATATCTAATAAAAACTATTCTTTGGATAGATTTCCTATTAGCTAAAAATCCCTATATTGAGTTTATATAAGCTTGATATTCATATAAAAATATATTAAATTGATTTAAATAAATTATGCCAATTGAATATATACTAAAAAAATATTAAAACAAATATTTTGTAAGTATTAAATAATTTTTTTTAGTATATATATAATATGAGTAAATTAGCTCATAGTGTATATTATATCAGATTATATACAATTAGAGAAATAAATAATATTACTAATAATTTGGAGGTAAAGAGTTTTATTGTTTTTGTATAATAACTCATTTTTTTTGTATCTTGAATAATTATATCTAAAGGTAAAGACAAGATCTTGATATCAAAAAAATCAATTCCAAATCTATATAAAATCTTCTTTATATAATTCAACTAATATATTTTAAATAATCAATCTTGTTGATTACATTTTATCTGAATATTTAGGAATATATTAGTTTCACTTAAATCTTTGTATTTCTATTTATTTAAGATTATTTTTTTTATTGAATTTATATTGATACGATTTCTTATTATTAATAGATTATTTATATATAATAGGATATATACTTTCTTTTTTATAAATAGATTTAAATCTACTATAAATTCTTCAAATTCAATTTCTTTAAAGAATCTTTAAATAACGATTTACCAAACTTTTAGTACTTGTTTTAATCTGTAAAGTGACTTTTTCAATTTGAAATATAATTTGCTTTTGAATCTAATCTCAAAAAAGATTTCTTTAAAAAATTATGATATTTCCATAAGGATTTCTATATCTATTAGTTTATTATTCAAGAAAATAATATCGATATTTATATTATTAATCTCTAAATCTTTTATAATAACTTTAACTAATAAAGTATATAATATTGAATATTTTATTATATTAACAAAAATCTTTTGGAAATCTATTTTATATCTTTAAAAACACCTTTTGATTATTAATCTTACTTTTTTTTTTAGTTAATCTATCAAATTAATTTAATTTATTTCTTAGAATATATTTATAATTTAATAGTTTTTAATTTATAAATACAATTTTATTTATAATCTTGAAATATTATTATCCTTTAAACTCTATAATTTATATTTTTGATTACTTTTATTTATACTTAAATATTCCCTTATATAATATCTTTGAATTCTATTAATTCTTTAAATATTAAATTGAAATTGCTAACTAAATAATTTTTAGAATATATAAAAATAATATATAATATAATTATATACTAAATAATCTAATTATTAAAGATTTTTCTCAATTGTTTTTTATAACTTTCATTTAAAACATTTTGAATTAAAATAGTTATAGAAATAAATCTAATTCTTGAAATTTCTATAATTATTTATATTTTCTATTTTAAAGATAAAAATGCTTATATTTTTTGTATTAGCTTAATAGTCTATAATTATTACTACTATAGTATTTGTAAAGAATAAATCTAAGCTTATAGCTTATTTTAGATTTAAATATTTTATTACTTATTGATATGTATTTGTATATCTTCTTATATTTATTATATCCTTTTTCTTTTTATAGTATTATTATATAAATAAGATTTTCTTTTATTCATTGTTTTAAACTATTCTGAAATTATCTTTTCTTTAAAATTTTTAAAAGAACATTTGTATTTATTAAAATCAATATCTACTATTTTATTTATAATTATATTATAAAAATTAAAAAGGAAATAAATATTATTTCTATTTATTTTAATAAAAATATAATCTTCTTTAAATATTTTAAATTCGAATTTTATTATTATTATTAAACTAAATTGCTATAAATTTCTAATTCATACTTTATAATCAAATATTCTGAATTTCTTAAAATTAGATTATCAATTAGATATAGCTTTATATAATATAATTATTAAGAAAAGTATTTTAGCTTTTTTAAAAGATAGGGATTTAATGAAAAATCTGTTTTTTAGATATATAGTATACTTAGTTATAAGCTTTTATATATTAGGTTTTATTTCTAATTTATTTAATAATAATATTAAAAGATTGAGTGGAAAAGCCCTCTATATTTACTATATTACTATATATATAAATATCTTAATCTCAATTTGCTTCCTTCAAAGAGAACTAATATGCCTATCTATAGTTTGTCTAATTTAGTCTATTTAGATAACTATATTACTAATCACAGTATATAATTAATACTAATAACTTCTATTCCTTTTAATATTTCCCTATAAAAGTTATTATTTTCAATCTTTCTAATTCTTTATATCTCTATTATCTTAATCCTAATATTTCTCTGAATCTTTTGAATACTATTTTTACTAGAGGTTTGATTATTCTATTTATTACTATATCTAATATATTAATATAATTAATTACTATCTATTCTTTTTTAGTAAAATCTTTAATAAAGTAATAGTATATATTAATATACTTTGATTATTCATATAAATATAAATTCTTAATTAAAATTATTACTTTTTAGTTATTATTTAATAATTAAATAGTATCTCTATATATAGATATACATTTCATTTTTCTAAGATTTTTAAATATTTGAACTAACCATCTCCCTTACTTAATGAATATTATTATTAATATATATTCGAATTTAGTATTTAATATTACTATTAAATTCTATTTCTTATTAGTTTACAATATTAGTTCTTTATAGAATATAGTAATTCTCTTAAAAATACTTTTCTAATTATATTAATTATCTATTCAATTTATATTAATAAAAACTTTTATAGTATTTGCTAATAGATTATATTTTTTTATGATTTAATATTATATTCTCTCAAACTCATATTTGAGTTTCTAAATAATTATAGTTCTGTTATAAGAGCTGCCTTTAGGGTTATATGGAAATGTCTAGAGATCTCTCAAGGTAATTTAAATTAAACTTCAAATAGGAATTCAATAAAATTATAACTAATTATAATTCTTATAATTATAGTAATAAAATTAATAATTATTTTTGAGTATTAAGCTTTATATTGTAATAAAATCTATTTTCTTATATAGATTTTCGTTTTATTTGAATAATTAGAATAATTGATTGTTTTTGAAATATTGTTGTTTTTGAGCTATTTATTATAGAATATTAATCTTATAACTTTTGATATTCTAATTTATTTTTTTGTTTTAAGGCTAATCCCCTAGAATATTATTAATTTTAATAAAATCTTTTTATTTATTATATTTTATTTTTTCTATAATCTATTATTCTGGGAATTATGTTTTAAGTTTCTAAAGTATTTTATAATTAATATTATATATATACCTAAAACTTTCTTTGAATATTTAGTATTCCTTAATATACTATAATTGAATTATTGAGATCTATAATATTATTATAATTTATAAATTAGTGATTCTATAGTTTACTACTAATTCATTATAATATTATTCTCTTTTTAGCCTAATACTTATCCTAAGTATTTATATTAATACATTTTCTTTTTTATATACTTTAATAATTATAATATTTCTTTTCTTCATTATATCTCCTTTAAATATTAACAAAAGAAAAAAACAAATCCGTTTTGCTCATTTTATTAAATAAAAAGGTTTTGAAATACTTTTATATTTATTATGTAAATGTATTAATTACAAATATATTGTTTTGCTCTTTAATTTTTTGTAGTATAATGAATGTATTTGTAATAGCAAAAAATGTAATGTTCAAGATCCATCTGAAAATAATTAGGAAAGTTTGTTTTGATAGAAGAAGAGATTGAATTAAAAAGAGAAAAAAGTTATAGCTAAAATCCTATAATTACAAAAGCAGAAATGTTTTTTATTAAAATATAAATCTGAAATACTTTATTATAATTTATAAACTCTTAATAAACTAATAAAAACAAAAAAGAAAAAGAGATTAAAAAAGGAAAAGATTGAAAAAAAGTATATTAAGAAAAAAACAGCAAATATTGATATTATATTTATTTTTATTAATTCCTTTTTTTTTGATTTCTTTAATCCTTTTTTATCTAAATTATCTAAAACAAATCTTGAAACCTTATTAGCAAATATAAGTACTTCAAATAAAATACTTATAACTTCTTAGAGCAATTGAAATCTTTCTTGAGTTCTTATATATTTTTTGAATATAAATAATCTAACTATTTAATTAAATATTTAATCTTATTTCTAATATATTTATAGTCTAATATTATTTCGATATTATATATAATATTTAAATTAACTAATTCAATTTCTATAAATAATACATTTAATATTTTTGATAGTATTGATTTGAATAAGGATATATAAAATATTAAATAGATATTTATTATATTTAATAATTTCAATTAATAATTAATTATTCCTATTATCTTATCAATCTTAAATAGTTCTAATTTCCTATAATCGAGTTTATTATTTAATCTCTTAATCTTAATATCTTGTTATAACAAATAAACTTTATTCTTTTTTTTAAGTATAGATTCTATATTATATTTTATATTATAATATACTATTGTTTTGAAAGATATAAATTTTAAATCAAAAGCCAATTATTTATAAAAATCTTTTAATTATTTAACTTATATTATCACTAATTTAATATTGACTTTTTGTAATATCAGGATTTTATATACTTATAGATTAAATCCAAAATTAGCTTATACTAAAATGATTTTTGTAATTTCCATTTCCAATATATTATATACAAATTATACTATAAATAATTGCTTTACCTAATTGTTTTATTAATAATTTATATAATATTTAAAATATACTTTTATTATTTAATTAATTCTCTTTATTTAATTATTTATTTATAGATAAAAAGATATTAATAGTTTTCTTTTAATATTTATAAATACTAATAAAGTAATCCAGAATTTCAAGGTAAAGAGCTTATTTCAATTCAAGATTATCTTATCTAATACTCTATATATACTTATTATAATTCTAAGAAATATATATATTAATTACTTGGTATTTTATATTTTCTTGAATAATATTATATATATAAATTTCGTTAATTTATTTATTATATTAAATATTATATTATATTTGATTTCTATAATAAAATCCTTTAAAAATAATAATTTGATTACAAAATCCTATATAATAGACTTCTATAATTAAAAAAATATATCTAAGATCTAGAACTAACCATATAGCATATATTATAATGATTTATTGTATATACAAATATTATAATTTCCAACAACTTCTTTAACTATTATTCTTATTTATAAGAAATAACTGATTTCCTATATTCTTATAAATATTCTTATAATTCCTTAATATTCATATACTAGTAATTTATATTATTCCATTACAAATTCTTTAATTATTTGATTTGAAATATATACTTTTCCTTAAAAGTATATAATATTATTTATTATAATAAATTCTGATTCTATTACCTTATATATATATATAGCTATAGTATCCTTATTATAATATAATTAGATTTTAGTTTTAAGATAATTATTTTTTAATACATGAATAACTATAAATTGTAATACATTATAAACTAGTAATTCATTTTCTTTTTTGAATATAATGTATAATTTGTATAACTTATTATTTTGATATTCTGGTTTTCAGCTGAAAATATTCGCTCTAGTATTTTCTGATTTTTTAATATATAAAATCTTAAAATTGTAATTGACTATAGTTTTTGATTATTTAATCTATTATCTATTTAATTATTTTATTATAATAAAATAAACCAAGTTTTTATAATTTATATATATTTATACTATATATTTTGATTCTTTTAAATAAATTTATTATTCTCTAAATATATCAATTATCACTAATAATTCTTTATTATATATTTTATAATTCAATTTAACTAAAAATAGTTTTTGAAAATAAAATATAATTAATTATCATTTCTCATTTTAACCTGATTAGCTCAAAATTACTTTTATAACAAAATCTGAAAAATCCGTTTTCATTATGATTTCTTTTTCTAAATTGAAAATCAATAGTATTAGCTTTTTTATCATTATTTATTTAGATATATTAAATAACTTCTATATTTTAATAATTTATTTAAAGTTTTTTTAATTTTTTCTAATTAATATAATCAAAAATATAATAATTCCTAAATAATTCTTAATAAATCTTTTATAGAAATTAATAAATCCTAAAAAGGATTATATTTTTTTAATTATAATTAACTACTTTTATTCAAATATTATCTTAACCTTATTCTTATTTATCTTAAGCCTTTAACTTAATATAATAAATCCCAAGAATTCTATTTTTATAATATAAAATTCGTATTTATTTAGTTTACACAACAAATCAATCTTAATTAAACTTTTAAGAATATTACTAATATCCTTAATATATTAAACCTTATTATTTAAATATATTAAGATATCATCTAAATAATATATATAATAAATATCTAGATATTATAACAATATATTATTTATAAATCTTATAAAAGTAGTTAATATATTAATTAGCTTAAATAGTATAACTTAATATTTGTATAGTCTATATTTAATTTTGAAAGCAGTTTTTCATTCTTTACCTTTCTTTATTCTAATTAAATAATAATTATTACATAGATTTATCTTAATAAATATTATTATTCTATTTAATTAATCTCTTAATTCTATAGCTAATAAAAGTGAATATTAATTCTTTTTAATAAGTATATTAAGCTTTCTATAATCTATAATTAATCTATTAAATCCATTTTTCTTAAATATCTATATAATTAAACTGATTATTTAAAATACGAATTCCCTAATTTATTTTTTAATTAAATTATTATTAATATATTCTCTAAATGTTTTTAGTTTATTTACTAATATTAAATAAATTAAAATATATATAAATATCTTGCCTTTCTCTAATATTATCTCATAATCCCATAGCTTATATTCTAATAAAGTCTTATAAATCCCTGATTTCTTGAAAACATATTTATATTTTTTATACTATTCTGATATTATAAACTCTTTTATTTTAATTATAATTTTCTATTATATCACTAACTTCTATATTTATAAAAGAAATATACTAATTTTCACTTTTAATAAAAAACTTTGGATTGAATATCCTATATCACCTATATTATTTATATTCAATTTTTCTTAATATATATTATATTTTATAAATATTTTGAATATATTTTTATAATTATTTTTATATTAATCAAATATTACTATTTCTAATAATTAATCTATTATAAAATTATATATTCTTAACCATAATATTTCTAAGATAATTTATTATTAACCCAATAATATAATATCAAATTATATAATCTTTAAATATTAAATTATATTTATTTATACTAGTTATATTTCTTATAAAATATTTCTATCAAATTCTATTAGTTATTTATTAATTAATTATAATTAATAAGAATTCTATTTCTATTAGAATAAAACTTTTAAGTACTTTGTAATTTCTAATATAATAAAATTTTCTATAGCCTCTAAATCTATTATAGTAATTTGTATTTATTTATTTATCTTGATTTTATAATAAATTTATTCTATTTATCCTATAGTATTTAATTGTAATATAATTTGCTTATTTCTATTATTCTAAATAATTTTATTAATAAATATTACTTATTAAGATTCCTTCTTTTCTAAATATATAATACTTATTCCTAATCTTATTCTATTATCAAATAAATCTTTTTATAAAATATATCAGTAAATCCCTTGGATAACTTTTATTATTATATCCATAACTAATAATAATAGTATAACCTAAATTTAAACATAATATTCTTCTCCAACTTTTCTATATAAAAACAAATCCTAATTTTCATTTTGTTCAAATATATATTAATAGAATATTTCCTATAACTCTCCTTTATCTAATTATTAAAGATATTCTACACTAATCCTTTCTATAAAGAATATATTTATAATAATTCTAAACCATAGAATTCAATACTAATCAATATATTTCACCTTATATACTTTTCTTTCCTTAATATTTACTATACTAAAATCCTCATTAATAATTCTTTTATTCATATCCTCAAATTTCCAAATATAATAATTCTATTAATCAATCTTTTGGATTGATTATAATTCTTCTAACTGTAGATCTTTATTTATTTATAATAAATATTTGATTTCCTTTTCTTATTTAAGTTTATTTTCATAAACTAATAATAATATAATTAGCTCTATTATATTTGTAATATATAATTATAATATAAAAGTAGTATTAAATTGATTCTTATCAAATTTATTCTTAAAGTTGTCTTTTTTATTTTCTATTTTCTTATTTCAATATTCTACTATTTAATATTCTGTTTTTCTATATTCAAAGCATAAATTATTTTCTTATTTTTGTTTCTTTTTCTAATTATTATTTCTAAATATATAATATATAGTATCTAACTTTATAAAATCCCTATATCTCTATAGATTATAATATAATCTATTCTTATTCTTATAATAATATTTTTGCTTTTGATTTCCCTAGGATTTATATAATCTTTGATTTTATCAATATTAATAAAGATAATCATTTGATTTGATAGAGTTTTAGATTAGATTGTTCAAATTTGTATTTTCAATAAATCTTTTTAATTTCAATTTGATTTTTGATTTGAGTTTTTTATAATAATGACTTATAATAATAATATTATTCTATTTAATTATTTCTATATATTTTTAGAATTCTATAATATACTTTAATACTAACCCTATTTATTTGAAATTGAAAATCTTATTTTTTATTACCTTTAATTTATTAAAGTTCCTAAAAATTCTATAAATCTCTATTTTGAATTCTTCAAAATCATTAAAAATAATTCAAATAGATTATATATAACCTTTATTATTATATTCAAAATAATCTTACAAATATAATTAAATTTATTTACTTATTTCTCCTTATAAATAAAACATAGCTTATACACTTTTAGATTCTATAACTATAAACTTATTTTTATTGAATCAGAAATAGATTTCTAATTACAAAAGAAAAATATTAAATTTCTATCAACTATCTTAATACTTATCTAATAAAATTATTTTAAGAATTTTATTAATAATAATCTCTTTTGGAACATCAATTATCTTAATATTAATAATATTTGCTACTAATATAAACTAATTTATAGTAAGATTTCTAAATACCATATTTAATAATAATTTATCAAATTAATACTTGAAATAGAAAAGATACTTAAAATATTATAAAAACTATTTTTAAAATCATATAAAAATATTTAAAAATCTCTCAAAATAATTTAAACTAAACTTCAAATAGAAATTTAATAAAATTATAATTAATTACAATTCTTATAATTATAATAATAAAACTAATAATTATTTTTAAACATTAAACTTGATATTATAATAAAACCTATTCTCTTATATAAATCTTCATTTTATTTGAATAATTAAAACAGTTAATCGCTTTTAGAATACTATTATTCCTAAGCTATCTATTATAAAACACTAATCTCATAACTCTTAATATCCTAGCTTATTCTTTTATTCTAAAACTAATCCCCTAAAACATTATTAATTCTAATAAAGCCTTCTTACTTACTATATTCTGTCTTTTCTATAATCTATTATTCTAGGAATTATATTCTAGATTTCTAAAGTATTCTATAATTAATACTATATATATACCTAAGACTTCCCTTAAATACCTAATATCTATTAAAAGATTAAGTGGAAGAGGCCTCTATATTAACTATATTACTACGTATATAGACATCTTAATCCTCTCTTACTCCCCTTAAAGAGAATCAAGATATTTGTTTATAGTTTATTTAATCTAGTCTGTTTAAATAATTATATTACTAATCACAATATATAATTAATACTAATAATTTCTATTCCTTTTAATACTCCCCTATAAGAATTATCACCTTCAATCTCCCCAATTCTCTATATCTCTATTATTTCAATCCTAATATCTCTTTGAACCTTTCAAATATTATTCTTATTAAAGGTTTGATTATTCTGTTTACTATTATATTCAATATATTAATATAATTAATTATTATTTTTTCTTTTTCAATAAAATTCTTAATGAAATAATAATATATATTAATATACTTTAATTGTTTATATAAATATAGATTCTTAATTAAAGTTATTACTTTTTGATTGTAATTGAATAATATCTCTATATATAAATATATATTCCGTTTTTCTAAAATCTTTGAATATTTAAACTAATTATTTCTTTTATTTAATGAATATTGCTATTGATATATATTTGAACTTAATATTTAATATTATTATTAAATTCTGTTTTTTATTAGTTTACAATATTAATCCTTTATAGAATATAATAACTTTCCTAAAAATACTTTTCTAATTATATCAATTACTTATTTAGTTTACATTAATAAAGATTTTTATAATATTTACTAATAGATTATACTCTTTTATAATTTGATATTATATTCTTTCAGATTTATATTTGAATTTCTAAATAATTACAGCTCTCAGATATTATATTAAGTTTTTTATTTTTATTCTATAACATTTTATTAGTTTTATTATATATTATAATAGTTGATTTAATATAAAGAAGATATTTGATTTTATATATATTGTTGAATAAATGAGATTATTTATAATTTATTAATATTCAATAATATCAATTAGTTTATTGTTTTTTATAATAAATTATAAATATAAATAATTAGTAGTAGATATTTTTTTAATATAATACTAAGTATATGAAATTCCGAATTTGGTAAATATAATTTCCAGATATTCTTTTTGGTTTAATGTGAATAATCTGTTTGCTTGATCTTTTATAACCCTAATATCTAGAATCTTATTAATCTTTTTTAGGTTTTTAGTATTGAAATATAAGAAGAGTATTATAGAAAATCAATTAAATTAATCTTTTGAGATTGAAAAGATAATTATATTATTAATATAAATTAGTAAATTGAATTATTAAATAATATATATATATAAATATAAATTAACAAGATTTTAAATAAAGCTCTAATTAATTAATTTAGATTTTAAAAATTGATTTCAATTTTATCTAGTTTATTTAAGACTATATAAATTTTACAGTATATATAAGATATATTTATTTAATATATTGATTTTTTGAAATAATATAAAATATATCTTTTTTTTGAAATAGGATTTTATAAAAATATTCTTTATATTGAAGTACTAATATTCTAAGTTTTTTTTTATAGTGATTATTAAGAATAAATAGAATATATTGAATTACATTATAAAAATAAATATTTCATTATAATTTTTTCTAAGAATTTAATTAAAACCTTTTATTATTAATTATACTTTGAATTTCTTAATTTTATTGTTTTTTGTTTTTATTGTGAATACCTATTTAGTTAAAACAAGATTCTTTTTTTTCGATAAAATATATTCTTTTTAAATACTATTTGTAATCAATAAGCTGATTTCCTTTTTAATAGTTTACTTCCATTTTTCCTTATATTTAGGATTCGAGATTATTTAATTATATATAATAGAGATAGAAATATTTAGAATCTATTTTATAGAAAAGATTATATCCTTACTTATCGAACTTCTTAAAATCAATTAAAGGTTTTTAAATAATTTCATTTTAATATTTAGATTGATTCTTAATATAAGAAATATAAAGATTATAGTATATTTGATAGTATTTTCATTTAGATTTATTAAGAATATTATTATTATTACTCTTATTAGTTTTTGAATATATTTATTTGGTTTATTATTGTTTTGTTTATATTTTCAAAAAGAATATTTTTTGAGAAAATCTATATTTATATATATAATTGAAATCTCAATCAAAGATTTATTAATTATAAATATTATATTTAGTATTTCTATTTCTTTTATTTTTGGAAATAAAATTGGTTTTATAAAAGAATTGATTTTGATAATATTCTTTTTATTATTTTTATTAAATTACTAAATATTATTGATTTTAAATATATTAAAGATTACAACTTTCAAATATTCAGGAATAATAATATTTTATAATAACTTAAATAAAGATTCTTATATCTTTTATATTTTATAAAATCTATCTTTTGATTTTTTATTAGAAATAATATTCTTTATATTTTGAAATTCTAATATAAAGTTTCTTATTCTTAGATTTAAGTTCTTCCCTTTTTTGAATTTGTTTATAATTATTCAATTTGCTTATATAATATAATCTAGTTTTAGTAAATATATTCTAATATATTTATTAATTATATATAAATATTTTATAAAAATATCTATTTAGATTATATCTTATAATTTGTTATATTATTAATTCTTTAGAATTATTTTTGAATTAATATATATATAATATTTGCTTTTCTATATTCTATAATAACTAATATCTAAAGTTAATTTTATAAATATTTTAATAAAATTAATAATATTATTATTAATAATTAATTTAATATTTATTCTATTTCTATAGTATATATTATATTCAATAGTTTTATTTCAGAATTCTAATAGTAATTTAGTTTTTTTTAATATAACTTTTATATTAATTTTAATAATACTAATATTTTTTCTAATAATTCTATTCTAATAAAATAATATTATAATAATTAATTTCAATTAGATTTTAGAGTTTTATTTCTTAATAACTTAAATTAGTTTTAATATATTATTAATTCGAATAGCTAATATTTTATTATTTATATCTAATTTCAATTTAGTTTTCTATTTTTTTAGTTTTAATATAACTTTATTTTTTGTTTTTAGAATTAAAGTTTAATTTATTTTTGTTTAACTATTTATAATTAATAGAAAATAACAATTTCCTTATAAAGACTTTAAAAATAAACTAATAATATCAAAATAAATAAATTCTAATCTTTTTGTTTTATAAAAATTAAATTATTTTGAAATTAGATTCTTTATTTTAATAAATATATAAACTTTATATAATATAACTTATAATGAATCAAATTATATAAAAAACCAAATTAGATATTTTTATATTAAAATTTGTATATAAAGATATTTAGAACAGCTTTTTATATTTTTATAAATATTAAAAATAATTTTATTTTTTTTAATAATTAGATTTAATATTTAATAAAAATATAGTATTAAAATTATAAAATACTTTTTAATAATATCGTTCTTGAATTAATACAATTTCAAAAATTCCTATAATAATTTTTGTTAAGCAAAATCGAAAATTTGAAAGAAACTTTAATATCTTTATTAAAAAAGATTATATCTTTATAAAATTTTGTTATATTAAATATTTATATTAAATATATTATACTTCAAAATATCGAAACTATATTTTTAGTATTTATAGAGTTATAAAAAATCGCTTTAAATATCTTTATATACAAATTTTGCTATAAAGATATCTGATCTAATTCCTTATATAATCTAGTTTATTATAAGTTATATTATAAAAATTTTAAATAGAATTTTGATTAGTTTTCTTAATATAATAACTTTATAAAGATTTTATATCTTTTTTGAATTAAGATAATTAAATTATTTATATTATAATAAATAGTTTTCTAAATTCTTAAATTCATTCAAAAAGATTTTTATTATAATTTCGTTTGATTTTATATTATTAATAATTTTTATATTTTGAAAAGCAATATTTTTCTATTTTTTTATAATATTCAAGATTATATAAATTCCTTTATTTATTTTTATTTTAATAATATTTATTTTATTTTTTTGAAAATATATATAATTTAAATTGAATTTATCCTTAATTTAATTTTATAAATCTTTTTTTTAAAAAGAAGATTGATTTTTAATCCTAATATATATAATATCTTTAAAAATAAAATTATATTTTTGTTTTTTAGCTTTATTATAATAATATTTATTCAATTATAATATATAACTTTCTTATTAACTTTTATTATCTTTTTCTTTATTTTCTTGATATTTTTAAAAAGAGAAAGTTAATTAGTTATATATAAAAAAATATTAATATCTATATATTAATAAAAAAGAATAATTTTATAAGTAAATTTTCTAAAAATAAAATATTTTTTATTATCAAACTCTTCTTTGCTTTTTAATAAATCAAAATTAATTAAAAGATTCTTATTATTTACAAAGTAAATATAATTATTTCTTTTCTTAATAAATAATATTTTAATTATCTTTTTAAATATTTCTTTTCTTAATAAATAATATTTTAATTATCTTTTTAAATATTACTTTTCATTATTTAATTTTATAATAATTATAAATTAAAGTTTATATAAATATAAAATCTTTATAATTATATAGAAAATACTTTTTTTATTTATAAAAATAATAAACATAAATTTTGATTTTATTATTTTGATTTTATTTTATAAATAAACTTAATCCTTTATATTCTCTTTATTATTTTGGGATTATATACTTTTTATTAATAATATAATTTTATTTTATTTCTTGAATATTAAGTTCTTTAATTATAAAATACTTAATCTTGTTTTTTATTATTAATATACTTTGAATACTTATAATATTAACTATTATTTAATATTCACTTAAAAAACTTTTAATTAAAATTAAAAACAAAGCTTTGTTTTTATATAAATCCTTAAATACAGAATTAATAATACTAAATTTATATTAATATTCTTTTAATTTATTCTAAACTTTAATAATAATTATTTCTAGATAACTAATAGATTTGAAAATAAATATTTGAATTATTATCAAATATAAATTAGCTATAATATTACTAGTTTTTGAATATTTTGATTTCAGATAATTTCATAATATTTATATTATATTATATTTATCAATAAGTGCTTTATTATTACTACTAAATAATCTATATATATATAATAATATACTAATTTTATCTTTCAAATATTTGATTTTCTTATTTAAATTAACCCTAATATTTATAACTTTGCTTTTTTTGAGAATTAGAAAAACTTTAATATTATTAACTTTTATTCTAATTTCTTTAACCTTAGTATACTCTTATAATATAAATTCAATTATATAAAATCAATTCTTTTCTTTTAATTATATTTTTATTTATTGAAATTATTAATTATAAATCTTTTAAATAAGATTTAGAATACTTTTTGTTTACTTTTTGATTTTATTTATTTTGATATCTATATAAAGAATTTACAAGGTTTTTTTTTTCCTTTTTCTATATAAATAAATTCATATAGATTATAAATATAAATATAATTAGTATTATATACCTTTTTATTATATTATATATATTTTGTTTATAAATAATATTATATACTCTTTCAATTTTACAAATTAATAGTAATAGTAATTATAGCATTATATACTAGTCATAGAGTAATACTATATATTCTTCAACTTTATAAGTTAGATTATAATAATAACTATATCAATTATATTCAGAGACTATACTAATCAAACTTATAACCTATTAAAAGATTAAATAAAAGAGATCTCTATATTTATTATATTACTATACATATAGATATCTTAATTCTAACTTGCTCCCCTCGGAGAGAACTAATATATCTATCTATAGTTTGTCTAATCTAGCCTGTTTAGGTAACCGTATTACTAATCACAGCACGTGATTAGTACCGGTAACTTCTATTCCTTTTAACAAATAATTTAAATATTACATTAATATTTTAAATCTTTTTTTTATAACTTTGTTTATAGAATATTTTTTTGATAATAATAGTTCAAAGATTAAATCTTTTTTTGAAATTCTTATTTAGAATTGTTATCCAAATTCATCTCTACTATTATCTACTCTGATTATAATAACTTTTGAATTAAACTCTTTTTCAATTTGATTAATTAAATTTATTAATATAAATATAATAATATTCATAAACTTATTTTTTATATATTTGATTTATATAATTCTAATTATATTATTAATAACTAGAATAAAGTATTTATTATTATTCTCTAAGAATTCCTGAATTCCTAAAAGATCTATATAAAGATAATATAATCTTATAGAAATATAAATAATAGTATACTTATTAAAATACCTATTTATTCTTTTTGTAAAATATAGCTTACAAACTTTTCAATTAATAATTTTCCTTTTTTTTCAATATAATAAAAATTATTTGAAGCTTTCTTTAGTTTCTCTAATTGATTATAATTGAGATAATTAAGTTAATAATATATAATCTCTATTTTATTATTATTTGGATTAATATTTTTAGTTTCAGAATTTAAGTGAATTATATAGATATAATGAATAAAAGATTATCTAATAATATAATTCTTATTAATTCTTTTTATAGATATTTTGAATTATCTATTTTTCTAGTAGGAAATTAAGTCCCTTTCAAATATAACTTTTTATTTATTTAATATAAGTATTTCAATTGATATAAGATAAGTGAATTCGAAATCCTTAATATACTATATATCTCTTAGAGTAAGATTCTTAATTATAATTATTTTAAAGATAATATTGAAAATATTTATATTACTTATAGTTTTTATATACTAAAAAGTATTCTAATATATAATATTTTGAAAATTTATAAATAAACTAATAAAATAATAGAAAACTCTAGAATTAAGTATTTATATATAATTATTAAATATTTATATATATATAGTATTAGCAAAATAAAAAGAAATAATATATTTTGAATTTATTATTATAAAATATATAATAATTATATATAGAGCCTTTATTAACTATCTTATCATTTCTTATTACTTCTTTAACTTTAATATAAATAAAACAATCTTTTTATAGAAGTTATAATTAGAACTATTTATTTTAATAATTTTGCTAATCTTTAATAAATATATCTCTCTATTATTTTCTTGATATTCTCTATAACCTCTAAATCCTTTTCTTTTTTAAGCTTTCTTTAATTTATATCCCTAAAAGACTTTTTATATAATATAAACTAATATAAAGTTTATATTAATTTAAGGAATTTTCTTAATTTACTATAAAATATATAGTATATCTTAAAGATTTATATTCATAAATATAATGAAATTATATTATATCTATCAAACTTCTATATCTAATAATATATTTAAAAACTAAGTATAAACGTTTATATCAATAATAGATTACTTTATTTTAGATATTTTATATTTATATTTAATAAGGTAATTAAGGAAAACTTAAATAATTTCTATTTTTGGATTGAATTATTTATAAATAAATAGTTTTTAAAGAGTCTGGATATATTAAGGATTTATAATATTATTGAATATTAATAGCTTTATTTAAATATTTAGAAGATTATTTACTATAAATAAAGATATTAGTTGAAAGTAATATATTAGGGTTAAATAGGAATTAATAATACTGATAATAATTTCTTTCTTATTCTTTCAATTTATAATCTCTAAGTGAAAGCCTACTAATATCTCTTCTTCTTTTGTATATATTCTTAATATATTAGCTCCTAATATTGTAAATGTAATATATTTATAAAAATCTATTCAATTATTGTTTTTAAAGATAATAAAAGATCCATACTTTGATTTAACTAAAATCGAATTTATTATATTTGAATAATATAAATTTTCATATTAAAATATATTATAAAAAAGATAAAAAAGAAGCTTTTTATAATACAGTACTTATAATTTGTTAGAAATAAATAATAAGTTATATATAACAAATAATATATTAAATATATATATTAAATCTATATATCCGGGAAGTCTGAAAAAGGAGTTTTATAGTGATATACATGTACTACACACATACTACACATGTGATTTCCAACAAATTTAATAAAATTTAGAAAAAAAGATTAATTCTATAGTAATTAACTATTAAATAGCTTTAAAGCTTTCAAAAACAAAAATCTTGAGAAAGAAAGCTTTATTATAGATATCAATATAAAATCAATATCAGGCCAATTATTATTTCAATATTAAAGAGTTTTTATATATATATATATATATAGCTTTAGAAATAGGTTTTTAAAGAAATTAATAAAAAGTCTTATTATTAGGCCTATATCTATATTCTATACTAGTCGTCACCTTGTACACACTCTAATACACCTTCCCTATAATACTAATATTTGAAAATCTTAAAGTCTCTAAGACCTTTTGAAATCCTTATTTTCTTTTCTTATTAAAATTCAATAATAAACAGGTTACAAAAAGAATCAATTTGATTTATTAATAATAAAAAGCTCTATTTATTATTAATAAATAAATATATTAAAATTATAATATACAAAATAGAAATTTATATAAGGATTTATATTGAATTCCTCTTCATTCAGAATATTAATTTTATCACTATAGGGAATCTAAAACTATTGAACTCCGGTCTATAGAAGCTTTCTATATATATCTCTAAAACGCTAACAGAGCGGCTTTAGAGTTGTTTATATTGAACCCTCCCTAATACCTCCGATTTATTATACTAAATCGACTAAATCTAATGGTGTATAAACAGTCATTAGACTATTGATTATCACTACGTAATCAAAATCGCAATATGAATGACTTTATAATAAAATCCTCAACTTCATTTGAATATATAATCTTCAACTAACAAACACCCTTTATTCTACCAGATGTGGTATTCTTCTATTACAATTATAAAGATTTAAAAACATAAAATCCTATAAATATTTTAGAATCTGTAATTAAACAACTTATATTGGCCAACAGACATGGATTTGCGAAGTTAGAGACTTGCTGAATCAATCATTGTCCGAATAATGATATTAGCTTTCAAACTCAATGTCAGTAGAGCGTCTGTATGAACTACTTGGACATTTATCGTGCCACTTCGACAATGTTCATCTAATTATTGATGCTCTAAATGAATACAGAGATGACCGTTCAAATACTATACGACTACTAGCTAAGCTTAATACTACCAGAAACAGTAACATCAAAATCATCTTGGCGTCGCGACCGGAGCCCGATATTTAGCAGCATTCGGAAGAGTTTTCAAATTTTTCGATTGCGGCATACAGAAACGATCTGGAACTCTATGTTCATTCGGAGATGAAAACTCGCTTGCGTGATGAACGATTAATTCTCCAAGATGAACAGAAGCTTAAAGAAGAAATCATCCAACGGGAATGTGTAAGCTATTTCAGCCTAATTATAACTTATTTGGACTAAGAAAACATTGGCCTTTTAGTTCGCTGGGTAACATGCCAACTCGATTATCTATGTCGACTAGATAACGATAAAGCAATCCGCAAAGCATTACACTCGCCTCCTCCGATATTATTCGAAATATATAAGCGAATCCTAGATTGCATTGATTTCAATAGTAATAACATAAAGAAGCTGGTATGTTATGTTCTAATATGGACTATATGTTCCATCATTCCTTTCTCGATATTGCAACTACTCGAAGCCATAGTTATCGATCTGGGCGATAAAGCTCAAGAAGAAGACGGTATTTCGACCGAGAAATTTATATTAGAAAGATGCAGCAGCCTTGTGAGAAGAACTAAAAGCTCAGGGAACACGTATGTCGAATTGGCACACTTCATGGTGAAGGATTTCTGACTGCGCAAAGTTGAGAGCCCCGCCTCTCAAGAACGCCACGATCCTAACCGTTGCAATTCGTGAGAATCGCACCCATAACAAAGACAAATCGTTTTATCGGTCTATTTTCGTACAAGGACGCCGGGGATATTAAGAACAAGCTAGATGTCACTATTACCGTTACTACTGTAGTAGATTTGGATTGAAGAACTGGTGCAGTACATGGACAGGCACAGTGCATTCTCTTTTCATTCTTTCCCATTAAATTCTTGTAGTACAAGAAGGAAGTTCGTAATTTTGGCCTGCTTCAAGGTGTCCGAGCGCAATTCAATCTACCTGTCAACACTAGATCGACAATAAAGGTTGAATGATGCCCTTTCAGCTGTTCATCATTCCTTTAGAATGTGACCTGAAGGTTCGATTTCATTCTAATCTTTTCTCCACGTCTCATAAGTATGAGAGGGACCGGCATGAAAACCAAAGCTACAAAGCCAAGAACCGAATTGCCCCACCCGAGACCCAAATTATTATACAGAGCTGGTCCTACAGGTACCGTTATTAGTATCTATGCAGCAAGAAGGTGTGGTTTTAAATGGGTATGAAATAGTGAGTGGCTTCGATTAACTCAAGTATATGATGTTTGAAATGGCGTGAATTAATTCACCAACCAAAGCAGGGAAGCCTTACCAGCCAAAGGGGGAAGAGCTCCTACAACACATCTCATAGTGACCATCGCTGCAAGAGAAGAGGCTACGTGAATGCCAAAAGCATCCACAAGGTAGCTGGAGGTTGGAACTATCGTAACAGCGACTCCAAATCCAAGAATTGCGGTTCCCAGCACAGGAACAATCCAGTGATTATGTCCCTGGGCTGACCATCCGTAGAGAAACAGACCGATTAGTAGTGTAGGACTACCAATAACCATGACAAGGAGACGATGTTCAGGTTTCATGTTTCCAGAAGCCTTCATCTTCTTGACGTATCTGTCCAGCACAGCGCCGCATACGAAAACACCAGAGGTCATTCCAATCCCTGAGAGATACGTTAGTTCATAAAATTTGAATCGATGCGAGTTGATAGCTACCCATTCCCAGGAATGTTAATTCCGCAGCGCCCGTGGAAAAGTGATATATATCCTGAAAGTCTTCCGTAATGCTGGTCAGAAACAGGTAGAAGTAACCGAACACCATTGCGACATTTACGGCCAGTAGAAAGATCATCGGGGAGAGGGAAAGCATCCTTGCCGGTCATATGAGAACTTTTTGGAGGAAGTCTTTCTTGGTAAGTTCGGTACTAGCGGGGAAACGACCCTGGTCGTGGTCCCCTAATTCTTTGCGGCGTTTCGCCATCTTCAATTTCAGAATCCTTACTTTATACGTTTCCCGAAAGATCAGTATGAAGGCGAGTTCGAGAACCCCAGAAAAAATGGCTACGAACCGGGATATCCATCTCCAACCGATTGCCTCCGACATGTAACCTCCTATCAGAGGCCCAGAAACTGGTCCGAGTAGTGGAGCAATCCCCATAACTGCCATAGCTCTCCCTCGTTCCTGTATGATGAACATATCCCCCACTATGCTTGAGTTTAAGGTTATTGATGCCACCGCAAATCCATTGAAAAATCGAAAGGCAACAAGCATTCCAATGTTTGTACTGAGTGCACCGGCTATGGAGAATACAACGAAAAGCACATTTGCAATGTGATAAATCGGATATCTGCCATAGACCTCAGATAATGGAGCCGCAAGCAAAGGCCCACACGCTTCCCCGAGTTCCCAAATGGACACCACAATATTGATATACACTTTACTCGCGTTCGGCGAGATCTCTTCGAGGATTTGTGGCGCCGCAGGAGTACACATCCCTGTAGCAAGGTTACTGAAAGTCTCACTGTTAGTGAATGACAGATAAATGAAGGCCTAGGAGCTAAAGAAATACTCACACGACCAAGGTCATGGCTGATATCACGCCGATGATAGACCATTTCCTAAATTTTGACCAGTTCTGTGGGTCTTCGGATCCATGAAGCTCATAAAAACATTGGGAACCTGAGCCTAATTCCACTATCTGTTGTGTATTCTCGATAAATCCTGGACTACATTCTGCCTTAGCACTCTCAGTTGTGGATGGCAAGGCTTGGCTAGACATAGGACATGTACTGAATGATCGGAAAATAGCTATGGCAGATTTCTAGTATTATAAAAAATGGTAATAATCTTATATAGTATTATTTCATGTATTGATATCTCAAATGTTAGGAATATAATTAAAATAATCTCAAATAATATTTTTGATATTTCAGTCTTTACTTTTTTTGAAAATAATATTATTTTAGTCTTTTTTTTTAATATTTTCTAAATAGAATTTTCTGATTTTTTTAAATTATTTTAAAAAATCAAGAAATTAAAAAAAATATAAATTTAAAAAAGTTGAATTTCTTTTAAATATTTTAAAAAAAATTAAAAATGAAAAAGTTAAAAAGAGTTCAAAAATTGAAAAATTGGAAAATTGAAAAACTAAAATTTTTGAAAAGATTAAAAGAATTAAAAAAACTAAAAAGATTAAAAAAACTAAAAACCTTTAGATATTATAAAAAATTCAAAAAATCAAAGAAATAAAAAATAAAAAATATATTGGGATTAAAATAGTAATATTTATAAAATCAAAATGATCTGAATTAGTATATACTAAACCCCAATTAACACTTTTGATATTTGGGGTATTAATATATGAAATAATATTATATGGGGTTATTACTATATAAAAAAAGTATTATTCTGATGTATTATTCAAGATGAGGCATAGCATCAATAGAAGTTTCAGACATTTTATCAGCAGTACTAGTTTTGTGCATGATGTTATTATGATTGAACATTCATATGATTATCCTATTGGATGACGGATAATACCATTCGTATCTGAGCCTGTTATGGGGTATCAGAACGGCCTGATGCTAATTCCAAAGGCAACGCCCAACCAGAAGTCATATTCATTATACGACTTGCCCTTTCAGTAACAATCAAGTCATGGTATCATGCATCTGAGCCTTTGAAGGACATAATTTCTATCTAGATTCTAAAGATCTTCAAAAATACATGGAAGGTGTATACAGTATTGAAAATATACCCGGTAGTCATACCCTTGCCTTTTACCAGCCCTACACTATGCAGACGGCCCTGCTGAACATATCACCGTGCGCATCGGCTGCATGCAATAACACGATTGACGCACCCTGTATCAACCTGCAATTGCAGTGCGTTCAATAGAAGCCGAAGCGAAAGATTATTTGTGTAGCTTTGTGGCGACACCGGGTAGAAGCCTTATGGGAAGAAATACTTTTTTGCTCTGAGATTAATAATATCTTACATAGACCGAGGATTCTCTAGTTCCAAACCCTAAAATTACGTTGAATCATCTATATTTTGCAAATATTTTTAACATTAATGCTAGCAATGAGGGGCAGTTGGGAAGACCGTCGTCTGTTTAGCCAAGACAGTAGTTTCGAGGTAGACTCCCGGGGAATTGCGATTCAGCGGGCTTGCCTACGATTTCGGAAAGTTCTCTTAACATTGTTCATACTCTCTGTGGGTATCAACATTTTGATTGGTATGCAAAACCTATTAAATACCACTAAAGATCGGCCCACAAATCTTCAGCATCCAACGCGTTTTGGTAAGCAAAAGTCATGGCCCCATACACTTCACAGTCATGATCTCGATGTATACTATAACAGCACATCTCGAGTGGAACATTCCAAAAACATTCGACCATCACAACGAATTTGACAGCAATAATGAAACCTTAAGAAATGAGGCGTGGGCATCGATCAACTACGATAGGGGATCGATCGCTTTGACCCATGAGTATGCGGACTCGTTAGGACTTCCCAGCGCTCAAAGATTCCCTTGGGATGATAGGAAGGGGCTTTTCTTCTTGAATGCCCATCACAGCCTTCACTGCTTGGTATTTAGATCACCCCCCCCCCCCCCCCCCCCCCCACCTTCCAATCGATTAATCTATGTAGCTAACTAGAGTTTGCGCTTTTAGGTCATACTGTATTCTGTGATGCACGAGTTACGGGACAACAAACCTCTGAGCTACACGTTCGGGCATGCTTTGTATTGTCTTGACACGCTGAGACAAGATGTGATATGCTTCGTCGATGATACTCCACGATATACTTCTGAGCTACACCCAGGTCAATCAGGAACTGGCCAATCTCGACAGTGTCGGGATTGGGGAGCGCTTGAAGCATGGTCTCTCGATCACACCTCGTGCTGGAGAGATATACAGCCTAACAGCGAAATCGACACACTGATCAGATTCAAGTTATGTCCACCAGGATCTCCTCACTGGAGAAAATTCATGCGGTCTTTGGAGATTTTGATAGCGACGATGCAGGCCCATTGATAAATTAGATTATGGCAAAACATGTTCTCAGTCTGGCTGAAAGGGAGAGTCGGCCCAAGGCACAAGTTTTACCGATTGTTTTAATGGTGTCACATCGCAACTTGCTGAGGTCTCTAGGCATGGTAATTGAAACTTTGAATTGTGTGTAAGGAATGTACTACTAGTAATCTTCTGACCGTTCCCCATCCCCAAGTGATATAACTGCACAACAAGCAAGCACCTAAATAATCGTCCTTGTCACAAGCTGCAGACGTAGCTTCTCTTCATAATCAAACTGTTCTTTCATCATAGCTCATGGCCACATATATTAATACCTCTTCCAAAAGTGCAGGTTCAAGTTCTGCAGCTAAGTTTCATCAGTATATCTAAGGAGACACATCTTCATAGGCACTTACTATTTCTAGTCGGAGCGCGCGACAACAATCGGACCAAGAATAGCCGGAGCTAATGATCTTGGCTTTTCATTATTGGCTTCACGCGAAACAACAGCCGGTTCAAGGATAGATGGAGCTGGAGATCTTGGCTTCTCAATCCCTGGGACTAGAAATTCATTAGCTTTGGCAAATCAGGAGGCAAATGACTTCAGCTCAGGCCTTGGGGTCATTCTCACTTGCGATTGGGGCAGCAAGGCCAAGTGGAGACAAGGCAAGCCAGGTCAAAATCAAGGTGGGAGTGTGCATTTCGAAAGAGTATCCGGTGTAAAGGGTACAGTAATGGTCTGATGGTTCTTTAGACTATGCTCGGTTCAGGTCTCTGTTTCTACCCATCCTTGGAGTAGCGTCTGAGGATTTTATAGGCACAGGATTGATAGCTACCTGCCGAGAAAGTGCAAAGCCGTCCCTCCATATCAGTTCTGTGATATTGCGTCAATATTGACGCAATACCACAAAAGTAGCTCGGTCTAATTATCCAAAGTTGAAGAATGATGACTGCGGCGCGGAACAAAAATGTACAAGGTATTGCATGTTTAGATTGGATGGATAATTGTGAAGAGGCGTATAGACTGAATTTGGGTGCCATCTCTACTGGCTTTCAATCTCGAATTGATCACATAACATACTGGTCTACGATTAGTGCCCGTTCAATGCCTGTTCATAATACTAGCAAAATGTGAAACTTTGGTTCGCCTGACAGATTAGATTTAAAAGTGGGTCCATTTTTAAGATAACAAAGTTCGGTGATTCTGATTTGGAAACTATAGTCGATGCAGTCTCCATTATTCCTGCGCCTGTATACTTACATTCGTGAGCGGGTGTTGTGGGATGTTCCCCAGACCCTCTCTTGCCAATTTCTTCACCCAGCCAATACTATGATCCACCCAAACCGCCCTCTCAGGAATCATAGCATCCGAATCTAGATCTTTCTTATCGATAGTTCCCATCATCACATCGAGCATTTCGGGCCACCCCTCCGGCATAGGACTAATACGATATCCGATATTTGTCCCACAACGACCACAAAAGTATCTCGTGCGAGCGTCGGAGGATACGAAAGCCGTCAAGAACGAATCATCACCTGATAATCCTGGTCGAAATATTTCTTCGGCAGATAGCCAAGGTCCTCTACGATGCTCCTCGTCGCTATCGCCATCAGCCTTAGTTGTTGGGGACTGAGACGCCGCAGATCGACGAAGGAGTGAGGATGTAATGTAATTGATTGGTGAGCAAAGCCAAAGCGGGAGTACGGCACCCGTGGCACGGCGACAGTCGTTGCAATGGTCGATGGCAATCATGGGTAAATGGACATTTTCTCCTGATTTGATCTTGTCCAAGTAGGGGTGGAAAGGTCTGTCACCGAGAGATGGAATTTGGATTTTGTAGCGAACAGCTCGGCAGTTGCAACCACCACGAACTGTTAGTGGGTGTTCAGGAAGTGGCATCTTGGATGCGACGAGTTTGTTGACCGAGTAGTGCACCGACAGTTGCGTTCCCTTAAATAGAACAGTAAAGATCGAATTGCAATCTGAAGATAGGTTTTGGGACGACGAAAACTCTTCTTATCTACTGCAAATTTCTTTTTAAAACTTACAAATCGTTGTGCGGATATTATGAGTTCATAAGAGCGTCGTATTTCATGTAGCTGAATACCAATAGATCTGTGCATCCGCGGCGGGTATCGACACGAGAAATGCCGGAAACGGTAGGTCGAAAGTACTCTGCCTCCTCGACTGCTACCATGATATCATTTCAGTCCGCTAATTTTGAATGCTTGCACACTGTACACCAATAAGCCCTAGTCACTAACAAAATGATTCATTAAAGACTCTTCGGTCGATTTCAAGGTTTATCAATGTGCTACAAATGGGGCACACTGGAGCCTATCTCTGTTCCCTTTTGGAAGATTACGTGCTGAAGATTGTGTATTGAAACGGCGCCATTCAATCTATTGTATGTTCTATGTGCTGAAAAAAATGTCTTCAGACGGCGCAGCAGCCAGCTCGCCATCCTGCTCGATAGGCGGTCATTCCAACACCCCCCTTTTTATGACAAGAATTTCTATCTCTTCATTTGACTTCGTTCTTTCCAAGGCTGTCCTTCTCTTGCATTCTCTTCACTTCTCCACTCACACAAAAGTTGGAAAGGTTGATTCCCGGAGCTTTCCTTTTCGTCTGGCTTGCTAGCACCTCTCCTGCAAAATATCGTCTGATACACCTTCCTATACGTTCACGTTCAAGTATGTGAATGAACAAGAGGTCATTGCTCTCGGGGTCACCCTTCCGATCGTCGGTATTTTTATTGTCGGCTTGCGATTTCTTACTCGGCGTCTCCAGAATACTAAGAGGGGTGTCGATGATTGGCTAATATTGAGCGGTCTCGTGAGTCAAAGAACTTTAATCACTCTATCAAAGACGGAGACTGATACCAGCTAAAGATATGGCTGATTGGAATGGGAATATGCTTGATTGATGGTAGTTAGATGTTTAATATTACCATACATAACGTCATTTTATACTCATTCACATTTTAGGGGCCCATAATGGAGCCTTTGGTTCACCAACTCCGGCAGCACCATCGGATTTCTCCCCAGAAGAAGAAGAACTCTACACCGATCCCTCAACTACTTTTGGCCAGAAGGTATGTCGATCCAACGTCTCTTTTCTCTACAGTTCCACAACGATGTCAAAACAAACATACTTGGAAGTTCTTGGCTGTGGCTAACTTTCTTGGCGCTCCCTAGCTCGAATTTCCCTTCCAGATATTCATGATATTAGCATATGGTTCCATCAAGTTGAGCATTATTGCATTTTATCGCCGAATCTTTGTCGTTAGCAAAAACGATGCATTCAACCGTGTCTCTAAGATCTCCGCTGCCGTAATATTCCTTTGGACAGTTGCCTTTATATTCATTATCATATTCGATTGCGGTACAGCAGTCTGGGCAAACTGGGGGTCCCCACCACTGCGCAGCTTAAGTACTGTACTATTGGTTTCACCAGCGAGTACGGTCTAGCCATCTCTGATTTCCTCGTTGATATCTATGTGCTCCTTTTACCTCTACCAATTGTAAGTTGTACAACCTGTGTTCGATACTCGCTTGATAATACGAAATCGGACTGACTTCTGAACGCGGTAGATATGGAAGCTTCGGTTATCTTTGAAGAAGAAGATTGCGGTTAGCGGCATCTTTCTTCTTGGAGCCTCGTAAGTGCAAGATGAGCGATGATCTGGACAAATGATTGCATATTAACTTGAGTCACTAGAGCCGTTGGCGCCTCAATTGCGAGGATGATACTATACATCCAGCTACTCGCCGGTCTTACCAAAGATGCCGTAATAGGCCCCAAACGTAAGAAACCCATATTTTCTCGCAGGATTCAACCTTCTAACTCAATAGCAGAAGTACTCACAGTAGGCTTATGGTGGAGTATGCTTGAAGCGGGACTCTCCCTCATCGCTGCTTGTCTACCCACCCTCAGTTTCCTCTTCACACACTTCAATCTTCAAGCCACGCTACGCAATATCCAAAATGTATCCTCTCTTCGGTCAACCGCTCATACCTCTACGCATCGTACGACTCAGTCTGATCCTCATCTCAATCCATACGTTGATCTGGAGGCTAGCCAGTCGAAGACTCCTTCGGAATCTGTGACGGCCACGCCGGAACATGCTTCCCGCAATGGAGGCTCAGTTGAAGAGTATCGAATGCATGATATGTATAACAATGTTTAAGGAATGTTGAAAATGAGAGGGAGCATGTAGACCTGGAGCTTGGGATTGTTTGGCTTTGGCTTTCATCAGGCCATGAGATCTGGACGGTAGACGTGTGAGAATAGATGCGGATATCATCTTGGTGATGTTGCCCAAGACGATTTCATGATATAATATCGGGAGTGTATTTATTTTTGGTCCTATCCAGGGTTCAAAGCTACGAGTGCCTGTGTATTATTTTACATCAGAGGCCCAGTGCTTCTCATCAAGTCTCCAATTTTCAAATGGGACTGTCAAATGATAGAAGATGAAGCCTGATTGCAGGCTGAATTGGTATGAATATTCTTCACGTGTATGATTATCAGCACCATAGTCCTAGAGCTACCAGACGAACAAGGTCCCATATAAACATTCATAAAACAATACAATTTAACAAAAGTTGATTTACTAACGTGATTCATATACGAGTAAATCATATCATTAAATGAATCACTCATTTTATATACAAAATTTGTTTATACATAACTATACACTTCCTTTACTTATTGATATAATTCTTCAAAAATTTGATATATAATATTTAAGTCTATAAAAATTATAAAATTCTAATTAGTTTTTCAAAATCCGAATCAATATAAGAATTATTATTAAAATAATTGTTTTGTAATAAAAAGGGTGATAATTTAGAAATATAATAAGAATATTTATATATTAATTAGATATCTAGATATTTGTTATTTTATTATTGTTTATAGCTTCCTTCTTTTTGAAAAATATTGATTTGTTATTAAAATGTGAATATTAATAAAACCTTGAATCTAATGTGATTTTGAAGTGATCCATTTGATGATATGATCCACTCGTATATGAATCACGTTATACAAATTAAGCAAATATGAATTCTGTATTATAAAAATAAAGTTTTTAAGATTTATTATATGTTACAGGAGCTGCCTCTAGGGTCATTGTTACGGGGGTAACTACACCGTGATATGGATTATCTTATAAAGCAAGTTCGAGATGTTTTGAACGCTGTATTCGGTGTGCTTCGTCGTTGTTTTACGTAGCCTCAATATGCGCAAAGGACATTGACCATGTGCACTAGCGCGAACCTCTATTCCTCCAAGCCCTCTAAATCGATGGGGTCCTCATCCATCGCCCTTTCGCGTTTCCCGTTTCCCATTCTCAGCATTACAATTCTAATTAAGAAAGAGCCAAAAATGTCTATTCTCAGGTTATTTAACCTGTGGCCATCCCATTTCTCTCTTCTTCGACAGTTACTCACATAAATCAATACATACTGTACTATTTCCTTCTTCAACCCTTTTTCAATTCTCTTTCCTCTATCCCTAGAATTCTCATCTAGCATTGTATATAATAACAACTATAATCAAGACTTCGAGAAAACGTTGTCTTTGTGATAACGGCCCAGAGAATTTAAATCTTTAGTATTTCGTTATAAAGTAGAATAATCTTTATTAATGCATAAAAAAGCCTAAGCTTATATTAAAGAACTATAAACCCAATATTCAGAAGCTGAATAGATTTGGTTCTCTTATATTGAAAGATACTAATACTATAAAGAAAAATATCACTAATATATACCAGAAATAAAAAAGGTAAGGTAATAAATAGTATTACAACAGCATCCAACATACCGAGTCACATGATCAGGAAATCACAGGATTAGAGATTCCCACTGGATCCCACTACTCTCATCTAATGAAATACAATAGAATCAATAGGACAATAGAGAATAAAGATCTATATAAAGAAATAGATTTCATTATAATATAAAGCTTTATACTCAAAAACAATTATTAGTTTTATTATTATAGTTATAAGAATTACAATTAATTATAATCTTATTAAATTCCTATTTGAAGTCTAGTTTAAACTATCTTAAAAGATCTCTAATCATTTCTATATAACCCTAAAGACAGCTTCTATAACAAATAGTAATTTTTTCGATTTCTATTTTATAAGATTAATATATAACATTAATATATAACATTAGGTTTTACAAATTCAGAAATGAGTAAGACTAATGAGTAACTATTTGAAAATTTAATAAAAAGGTTATAATAATATTTCTTTAATATGTCTATAAAAGTTATAAAATATATTGTCACGGAGATCACCGTCTTATATAATATCACATAATTGAGCATAGCACTTCTCTAAAATAACTACTTATATAATTACAAAATATTCTTTTATTATTAATATTAGTAAGCCCTATTAACCAAATTAAACAACTCTATCACCCGATTCAAGTATATAAAATAAATATAATTCTTATAATTATACCTCAAGTCAATCTGGTTTATTATTATTATATATACCCACTTCCTAATCAAGGTGACCAAGTGACATAGCTATCCTCTGTGATATATATATATATTCAATTCTGTATATTAATATCTACTTTAGTTTAAATAGCTTTATAATTGAATCGATGAATAATATATAAATATAAATAATATAAGAGAAGTTTGTAAGGTATATTAGTATATAGTAATTAAAAGATATTATTGATTATATTACTGTAATATCTCAATACCATTTTAATTGAAAAGTTTAATTTGAAACAAAAAAAATCGATTAACTTAGTATTAAGAGCAGACAACCTTATCCTCCTTCTTATTTATTACTAAATCTAGGATATGTTTATCTTTTTGATTGAAAATCAATATTTAGCATTTGTAATAATTATATTTCTTTTGATATATATTGATTATCGATCTGCCGAGCTAGTTTATATAGCTAAGGGAAAGATTAGTGATTATTATCAAATATATAAGGATATCAATTGAAATAGTAGATATAAAAATTTGAATGAGACAAAAGATGATAATTCTTTATATAAGAATCTAAAGTAATAACCCTTATATTAATTAAACTTTTTGAAAACTAATTTAAATTTTATAATATTTTTATTATTAAATATTATATATAAAACTTTGTTAAATTCTATTAATAAATAAATGAAGTACACGGTTATATACAGACGAATTTTGTATGAAAAAAGGAGTAGTATAGCAGCTGATATAGTGCATGTAATAATAAACTACGTTATCTCTTAAACATTCATCATTGCACTGCTGCCATCACTTCGAAGGTAAGATTGAGACTATTCTGGCCTCTGCCATATTCCCTCAATCGGAGATAGATGGATAGCAGTCCCAACTTCGTTCTATGAAAACTTTCATCTCTTGACTTTATCTGACACATGCTCAATAGAACTTCATTTCCGAACACAAACTGTTGTTGTGTTAAGTCCATTCTGCCAAGGCTGGGGTTTGAGATGAATGTCCAGGTAGGTATCCACTGATAAGCCGTCACTATGACTCGAACTACAAGGTAGGTAATTCAAATAACCATGTAGTCGCCCCAACCCTAGTTGAAAGATATATCACTTTCTCTAAATCGCGCCATCAGCCCCTGCCCTCTTCCAAATTCTACCCAGCCAAGCCAGCAGTGAAGCAGCCTCGAGCCAGCAACACTTCTGCCGCCTATTTCCAGGCTCCATATTGTTTCTCCTTTCTCCATCACAATTTTGGTTTTCCTTACTACTTTAAATGTACAAGCAACGACCGTCACGAGTGTCATTTACGCGGCCATAATTACAATATCGAATACACAGAATCAATTGTATGGAATAAACCATAGAAAATCTGTATAAAAAACGAAAACAGTTATCTGGCTTGTGGTAGCTCATAATATGTTTTTTAGCAATATCCTCCCTCCCTCTAGTTGGACTTTCCAAAAGTTAATGAAACCTATTAATAGAGCGGCTTCTTCAGGGTTGGGAGGAATTTCCGGGATAGTGGGAAGTTTGTAAAAAATGCATAGGCATGCTGGGCTTGCAAATGTTATTGTCGGTGAAATAATCCTTGCACCCATGCTACGATGCTATTCCCATCTTTCTTTCCAGATTCACGAAAAGACTAACTTATGACTGTAATACATTTATCAAATATTGACAGCTGTTAAATCGATCTCAATCCCCGTGAGCTTTATAGATATAAAAGAAAGTCTTATCACAATAATAATCATACAATTTTTGTTTAGGTCTTGCACTACGCTCCATTCTTTCATCGTCTATACTATACCGATTCGGTTCCAAAGCCCGAAAGATTGATCTCCAGTACTCAGATACCATAGTATACTAACTACCAAACAAACCCATGTGTCAATGTAAGTGGTAAGGCACTCTTCATGCAAAGTCATATCGTTCGATGTAATTAGCTAAGAAAGTCACAAGAATAGGGATATCTTTTCAGAGATTGATTGATGATGATTTAACGTGGTTTATTAGTGCATGGCCTATATCAGCATATGGCCTACTTCAAAAATGCATCAAAATTGAGCTTTTTTAATAATCATATTTTAATAACTAATTATTATTTTCTTGATAAAAAAATTATTAAATAATAATAAAAAATCTGCTCTTTTAAATATATAGTTTTTATATAAATTTTCTTATTATATTTTTAAAAAAAGTAGAAACTGTTATGATTTTTGTTATAAAAAAACTATTTCTGTAATAATTCTTATATTAATTCGAATTTTTTTAAAAAAAGCTTAGATTTTTGTAATATATTTATATTTAAATTTTATATATTTGGGTTTTAAAAAATTTAATTAATAAATAAAAAAAGTATACAATTGTATATAAACAAATTTTGTATATAAAATAAAATAGACAATATATTGATATAGGCTATATACTGATAAACCACGTTATAGCTTTTTGGAAAGACTAGATTTGTAATCAAAGTTTTCGAGGACTTTATGAATCGTTCTTAGACTGAATTCTAGTAATAGCTTAGGAGATGATAAGTTCTGTATTATATAGATAGAGATAGTCATTATAAGATTGAGTGCTTTTTGTTGATATTTATAAAGCAAAGAATTGTCGAAACTAAAGCAGTGTGAAGTGTGAAGAAATATTGATGAATGAGAAACTAAGGGAATAGTTGTATTGTATTGCTTGGGATTAGGATTGTTATCAGCCCCCTTTATCTAAATCGGTTATTAGCAGTCAGTTGCGTCACTGCGAAACCCTTGTATACTGCTCAATGAGCTAAGCCAAAATTGCAATTAATTTGCTTAGCCTCAATGGTAATTATTTAATAGATAAGGTCAGTCTCCAAGTCCACATTATGATTTCTTAAGCTTATAGTCTTTTCCTACCACAGAAATATGCTTTGTAATGTCTGTCATGATATCCATTTTAAGCCAAAATTACAGTTGACGAGAAGAGAGAAAATAAGTGTCATAGACCCTGAAGCCTGGCCGACTGATGACGACGATAATGAATGCTATGAGGAACAACTTTCTGATGATGACATCAACGAAGCACTAGAAATTTCAGGTCTAAAGGGTGAACTGTTTTATTTTCATCATCCCAATTTGAAAACGTTACGAAAATCAGCAGATAACGGCTGTCCTTTCTGTTATCAACTTTACAACTTGCTTGAACAACACATACTTGAAGAAGCATGGGCGAAAGAACTATTTGATAAGAATGATTCTTTGGAAGTCTACCTTTGCTATAACCCTCATGAGAATGAGATTTCATCTGAAAGAGAACAGGATTACCTGGGAGCTCTTCGTGTAAATCTTGGACCTGAAATCTTCGTCTATCTGAGATTAAAGGATCAAAATGGTAGGTGACCTAGACTTGTAATCTATCAACTCAATTTTCGTATCAATACTTATTTTCTTATACTTAGTATATATCACGCAAAAATACTATGGCAATTCAACCACTGGATCTACAACAAATTTCAGCTTAGCAGCTAGATGGCTAGAGGATTGCATGAAGAACCATACGCAATGTTCTGCACAACTTCAGATGAATACAGAGCTTCCTCTCAGAGTTCTGGATGTTGGGGAAATAGAAGGATCGAAACGGGTATTTCTGTCCGTTGGCAAAAGGGGTAAAAAGCGGTTCGGATCCTATGCAGCGCTTTCCTACTGTTGGGGTAAAGAAACTATACCTCCCCGACACTTCACAACAAGTAGGAATATCGAGACCTTGAAGGAGGCTATCGATGTTTCAAATCTCCCAAGAACTCTCACCGACTCTTTTCTTGTATGTAGACATTTGGGTATTAAGTTCATCTGGATCGATGCCCTATGTATTATTCAAGACGACCCAGATGACTGGAACGATCAAGCATGTCAAATGAGCCATATTTATTCGAATTCAATACTCACAATAGCTGCTGCTATTGGTGATAACAGCCAGGCCAGTCTATTCGTTCAAGATCCACGGCGAATCTACCCTACTTTGCTGAACTTTCAGTATACAACCGATGATGGAACAACTACAAGAAAAACGTCATTTTCGTGCCTTGACATGGCGGATAAGCAATGGGGGCACTTAGACACACGCGGTTGGGCTTTCCAAGAGAAATTTCTACCTATCAGGACTTTAAGATTTTCTAAATCTGGAATGCATTGGATTTGTGCTTCTAAAAATGCTAATGAAGGATTACCTATGGGGATGAAACCCTCAAATAGCAAAGCAGACTATGATCATTATATAAGAAATGATAAAAAGTGTCTTCCTGCAAGTTCATTGGACAATAGGCAAAGATATTTATGGTGGTATCAAGCGGTTGTGATGTATAGCCATCGAAATTTTACCCATGAGTCCGACAGGCTTATTGCACTATCTGGACTAGCATTAGCGTTTCAAGAATTACCAAATGACTATTTCTACGGGTTATGGAAATCAGACATAGCGTACGGATTAGCATGGAGCCTTTTGCCGAAAAACAATGAATCCATCCAAAATACCCAAAATACCCAGTCAGCATCATCATTACCTTCATGGTCATGGGCATCAAGGCCAGGTTACCGAATTGTTTATCATAACCCGGGTATTATTCCAGGTTGGGATTCTACAGGCGTAGACGAAGATTACTTAGACACCTCTGTAGTCAATTGTAGGAAGTGGGAGTGGGAACCATATCAAAAATGTCTGTTTGTCGAGGTGTCAAAGCTGGTACCTGAAAGCTCAACTAAAGATTCGGGTGGTCTGAATTCAAATGGATTATTAAGATTACGAAGTTCACTTCTGAGAGTTCTATTATTGGAACCAGTCAAAGATTTAGATTGCCCGAAAGAGAGATTTTTTACGGCATATAAGCTCACGGATTACTCGTCATCCCAGAATGATAAAATAAGGCTGATCAGAGGCAAAGCATCTTTTGATGAGCACTTTTGTGTGGCTGACGACTTATATATACTACCGCTTTTTGGAGTTCAGAGTTCACCTGATAATTGCTTGTTATTAAAAAAGATTGACAAAGGAGAAATGATGTTTCGAAGGCTTGGGTTTCTGAATTTGTGGGAAGGCAAAGACAACTTCGTTGACGAAGTACCTGTGACCCTTGTGCTTGTGTAAAGCAATCACAGTGCTAATATAATCAGACCTGAGAAGTTTTGAAGCATTATTGTTGTGTTATACTCATAGATGATTTTTGTACATATCATTGAGGTTATTCGGTGTCAACTTGAATACTAAATTTCGTTAGAAATATATACAAATAATGAAATTTAATAAATTGTTCCTCAAATAGACAACCTTGGTAGGGGCTTGGGAGAATAGTTAGAGGAGAGGCTTTAGAGAATACTGGCACTGAGATCTATTCTTGAGGTGTTAGGGGGCTAGATTAGCTAGTTATAGGGTTAGTGATGATTGATTGATCGATTGACTGAACCAGAATGATAGGTTCTTCGGTATTCTGTATTAGTCTAGGACTACGTAACATAGCTAAAGAAAAAAGCTCTTGGCAGTTTCTATAGGATGGCAATACTAAATAAACACTAGTATACAGAAAAACAGTAATGGTAATAGGAGTACAACAACGAATGTTGGAGAGCCATACCCGACTCTACACGTACTACCGCATGTAGAAAGCACGTTGATATAATAGCTGCCTTGGACAGCCAGAAACGTTAACATAGTGAACTTGATTCATCCTAGAATTTAAGGATATGCGCATCCTGATGAAACAAAATTCACTTCTACCTGCCACGTATGTTCTGTCCCCTCGTCTCCCCGATCATCATTCCTTCAAGCTTCCAGTTTCATATTAGAACTACCCCTCCACCACCTCCTGATCTAGTATCTCCATAGCCTCTTATACTAATATATCCTTTCGCAGTCCCATAGACTGAGTCACGCCACGAAAGCACTTGCATTATTCGGAAGTCATAGATAGCCCTTACTAACTGTTCCTGGACCAAAAATTCGGCAGCCTCTCAACTGTGTTCGGTTCACTCTTCACCATGATATCCAACCTCGTTTCGTCACTCCTGAAGTCTTCACTCATAAATTCACCACTGTAATAATCGTCACAGGCCACACAATTTTCTAACCTTGATGTAGATAATTACTGAAGTCCCAAAAGTGATGCTCAAGTCATCATTCGAAGCTACTTAGCAACAGGTCAGAAAAGGTATTTGAGAGTGATACCAGGGTTTTCAAAATGACCAGAATGTACATCACAGAAGCATGATTGATACCAGTATCAAATGGAATACCCCAATAACACAATAAAATTTCTAGCCCATCATACATCATGAGCCACCATAGGTTTTGCCCAATTCCACGCCCTCACCAATTTTCATAACCTCATAAACTCCTTCTCTTCCATACAAACATCCCTTCATCCTTTCCTGCAAAACTTGGCATTGCGATCCTACAAGTGAGCTCCCAATCACTCATCTCTTTCTGAAACCACTCTTCCATACTACAGTCGCTAAATCCTGTGTATCGATTCGCGTTTTGTGTTCCGACTGCTACAATTGTATTCCCTTTATAAGCGTTCAATACCCGTTTCGTAAATGTCCCAGCTGTAATCATGTATACCATTAATAAAACTTTGTTCTTTCCTCCAGCATTCTTCCTCAAATATTCCATCCCATCTGCCTTTTCAGTATCAGGTATCCACATATTTCTATATTCACTTGCCATGTTATCAACAGCGTTGACCTTCACCTTCATTCGGCGTAACATATATGTCCAATATCCACTTCCACTTGCCATATCAATAACTCCATCGGCTTTTGACTCTTCCACAAGTTGAGATATTATGTAAAGCGAATCGTAAGATGGTACGACACATCCAAAATGATGGTAAAGAACAGGAAGAACAGGATGAGTCATTTTTGCGGCCGCAGGATCCGCATAATGTGCATCGGGAAGTGGTCCAAGGAAAGATACCATCCGACATGTATGGGCCCAGATATCATAGTATGGATTTATGTGTGCTTTGGCTTTCGGTATCTTATATGAAGGAGCAATTCGGCGAGATTGGAGATAATTCGCAACCCACTCTCGAGGTGAACTTTTCTTTGCGTTGGAGGAGAACGCTACTAGAGCTTTAGATGTATCGGTCTTGGAAGAGAATATCGAAGTATAGGCATCGATGTCTGCGAGTGGTACCTTAGAAGTCAGTCAACATCAATCTACAAGTTGTGAATAGAAATGGCCTACCTGAACAACCTTGCCATGATCTTGGTAATGATACTTTAGTTTTCCCGTACTAGTGGTTTCTTGAATTTGTGATAATGTCATGGCGAATGATTCGGCGCGATATACATAATTATCATCGCTGGATAGCCCAAATGCCTCGAATATCGTTTTGGAGAAATCATCTTCTTTGATTCCACTCCAACCATCAAAAATCTCATCAGAAGAGGGAGAGGTCATCGCGGTAAAAAGATTGAGTGAATGGCAATGAGGAGTTGAAGTTTTGATTGAACTTGCGAATAATGTCGCAATAGCGTAGAAAGCCCCATCATGACAAATTTCAATCTGAAGTACGGCTTTTAGTTCCTCCAATGTTTGTGGCAATCCGTTGAAAGATCCTTCACATCACAATGGACAAGAAAGGTCAGCAACAAATGGGCGACGATAAGGTAAAGCGAGAATAGTAAAGAGGTGAGTTGGTTTCACAAATGAGAAATGTCTGGGTACCTAGGTCCAGTAATAATAAATTTTTTCGACTTTCAGTGAGGTGAAAGTAACTTTGGCACCTACACCCCACATAGTTCTTGATGCACAGAGTACGGAGTACAATCTGTCACACCAGCAATCACATCTTCACCTTCATTATCAAATACTTCTCTTCTCCACTCAGATCTTTGAAAACGAGTACTTAGCAGACAGAAAGAGCATCCCAATGTTCAGTCACCGAGCAAATTGGAATGTTTCCCGGTGATCTCTAGATATTCTATTTGGTTCATGATTGAAAAGAAGACTAGTACTTTACCCCGCGAATTTAGCCCCCAACTGTCGTGAGTGTCGGGTGAGTCCGCAGGTTCTCTACTTGAATAACTTCTCAAAAACATTAATGCGGTCGAAATAACGCCTAAGCATCTCTATCTCTCCCTAGTAGTGAGAATATGAGAATCAAGCTGGAAAACCTCATAGCTTTTGATTTGTAGTACCATCATATCTCCCTACTATGAAACGCGCTTGGTGGTGATGGACAATGGCATCACAGCCTTATGTGCTGCTAGAAGCACAACACTCATGCGGTCGTATCTGTCGCTTTCTTGGCCTGTTTTATCCCATCGAATTTGCATGATTTCAGTTCTTTCTAACAATTGATCTCAGTGGCCATTGTGGAGTGGAGCTTCCAGGTGGCGACACAATCAGCTTCCCCATGCATGAAGAGCGAGTTAGTCATGTACGAAGTAGGGCGGAAGGAGGTTGATTATTTATCTACCGTCTGCATGAATTTCAGGCTATATCTTCCCATATTTAAGCTGGAAGCATCGACAACACAGATGGTCGTTTCAGGCATCGCTTTGTATAGCCCACTCTACTTTGGGGACTACACTACTCTCCTACTGTACTCTGTTCTGCTCTTCCGCCATTCTCGAGGCAGATCTACACAGCCTGATATCGTTTCTCGAATTGCTTCCCAATCCTACCATATATATAATCTAGATTCCATTTTTCCAAAATCCCCCATCAATTCTACTGGAAGAGACAAAAACAAGCTTTCACTAAGCTTCATACTGCATGCTATGTGGCGTGATTTTTGTAACAAGTCACCCCACGTTAAGCCGCTAAGGACTCATTTTCATGGACTAACCTTTTCTAAACATTATGAATCTCCACTGTCTTGTGATCACTTACCATTGCATATACATTGAGAACTGAATGAAAGTAATAATTTTACATTCTTTTCTCCCTCTCAGAAACATTGATTGAACATACATCTTCCAATCAAACTTTTAACCAAAGAAATTCGTGAAAATGACAATTCCACTCCCCTCCCTCCGTTACTCTGTTCAATCTGTTCCAGCCAATCTACTCCAATTCAACAGTCCATCAACCTCTTCTCCACCGTCGCCTCCACCTTCCCGGGACTCAACTACTAATGCCCAAGAACCAAAAGAAACTGTACTCTGGATAGGGTGTTCTGATTCCCTGGTATCAGAAACTGATGCTCTCACCAATGTTAAGAGATCCGAGATTTTCGTCCACCGTAACTTAGGAAACCGTGTGAGCGTCGGAGATACAAGCAGTGGAAGTGCAATTGAATGGGCCGTCGATGTTCTAAAGGTATGTTAAAGCCTGCTATATAGTGAAACTCGAATGCTAAAGTCATCGGTATCAGGTACAACATATCATAATATGCGGCCACTATGATTGTCATCTGCTTGAAGAATCAGAAAGTGATAGTAACAACTGGTATCGGTAATTCTCCCCAATACTGCCTAGACATACTCACGTGCCACCTTTCTTCCTCAACCTCTATATCACCCACGCTCCATTCACTTCTGGTCCTATGGCAACACAAGTCCCACTAACACATGCAGTGATATCATCCAACTTCATCAAGAGTCCGACGCACTCGAACCACCTGCTCAATCACCTCAATCACGGAATCGTCATTTCACGGAACTTTACGTATTGTCTGAAGTAGAATGGTTAAGACAGCAACCTAGTGTTCAGCGAGCAATGAAGGAATGGGACTGTCAGATTCATCCCTTTGTCTATGACCGGGATCAAAATAGCTGCGTAAGATTGGTACCAGAGAGTCAGATGAAATGAGTCATTCCGATTGGGAAATGCAAAGTTGTATAGATGGTTGTAGTTTCAGACGAGGGATAAAATTATAATTAATTACAAAACATTATTCATGCGCAGAAGGCGCAAGCAAACAAGCACAAACAATAATCATTTGGGTATGTCCATCTCCTCCTAACACAAAACCTCATTATCACACTCTTCCAAACCACTTCGCCCACCATGACACGCCGTGATATATCCATGATTCCGACCATACATGATATAGACCTGGGTAATGCGCTTAAGAATCAATAGTCGATTCTCTTTTCCCGAATTGGCGCCTGCAATACTGTATCTTGATTCCAGACAACCTTCCCCTTCTCATTGAAGGTTGAAAGCTCGTCACTAATTGGGATTATCCCACTGGTTGCCTCAACCTCGTGTTGACTAATGCCCATTTCATCCCTAACAATCCACAAAGTTTGAGGGGGGCTTGTAATGGCAGGATCAAGGTAAGCCTGACTCTCAACAGCTTCCTCATACGATGGAAGCTCCTCGCGACTAGTCACAAATTTCTTGGCACGCGCGTGTGATTTGAATTTTCTTGGATCAAACAGTTTTCCAAGCATCGCGACTTTCTTGGACTTCTTGACATCTTCTCCACGACCTTCGGATTGTGTGGGTGGGAGTGCAGACTTGGTATATTCGTGAGTATTGTTTGATGGCGTCTCGAATAAAGCAACTTGATCATCACCATCAGTGGACCTTGGAAGGTACATAGTTAAAGGCTTCAAAGCATGACGCATCACAGCATGGTAAACAGCCGTCAGGAAAATAAAAACGCCCATAAGAACGATTGGACCTATTGTCGTATTAATGGCGAATAGACCGAGTAGACAGACTTCGGAGATGTACACTCCGACCATTAATTGTTGCAGAGCTTTAGCATACGAAGATCCTCGAGTATCGACATTGTTGGAAAGAACGAAGAACATATTATAACGGACGGCAAGGTAGACGATTGCGAACCCAATAGTTGCAAATCCGAGAACAAGGGGTGCGATGCAAGAATAAGAGATTGCTAATTTATTGTTAGAAATAAACATTCTGTGTGTCAGGACTGCATGAACATACCAATAACTCCTAAACAAGCAAACTTCGGATATAAGGATCCCCAACCGAGACCAGCCAGTGTAATGTATCGATTGTACATTTTTCTTGGTGACTTATCGAGGAATTTACCACCAATGGTTAACATGACCAGAGCGCCAACGTTGATCAAATTTCCAGCTGCAATTCCAAGACCTTGAACAATGATGTAAGATATGAAGAAGTTGGAAGCTTTTGGTAAACTTTGAGCGAGTAATGTGGTAGCTGAAGAGGGATTCGCAATGATTTCGGATACCACAGCTGCCGCTCCAGATGAGAATGTGGTGACCAAGAATACTTGTATGACTTGGAATGCGAAATACCAATTCTGGCATTTAAGTTCCACAGCCGGTGTTGTCACCTCACCACTGAGTTTGGCCATCCACCTGCAGACGATGGGTACCAAAGCCATCAGGATTGATAATGCGACTGAGGGAAGTAAACCAGTGACGACACCAAGAATAACACTTGGGATATCGTTAATGAATGACAAGAAAGGAACTTTTTCAGTCAAATAGTTGATGTTGCTGATAGCACCGACAACAGCAACAGGAATCGACCAAAAGATAATCATAGCAGTCAAGAATGTCGCAGTAGCGATCACCCTCATCTTTCTCTGTGTTTTCTTGATTTTGAGGTTCTTCCAAATGACTTCCTTGGGTTTGACTGCGATAGCTCTTGGGTCCAACTTGGTTGGGTTCTTTGCACTGAATCTTTGGAATGCATAATTGGCTTCAAATTGGGATCTGAATTCAACAAAGGCAGCAGGGAGTGATGTCCCATTTTGGCCCACTACAGTTCCCTGCTCCTTTTCGATTTCTGGAATAAGTTTTTGAAGTTCGTTTCGAGACCAATCAATGGTATCGACTTTCTTTCCGATCAACGGTATCTTCCCTAGACGATGCGATGGTCGATCTGTCTTCTTCATCCATTCGGAGACAAGTCCAGCTTCGGTATCCACATTCTTTCGCGCTGGCTTTGGCTTTCCTTTCTTCTCCGCCTTAGCCCATTTCTTTTCCCATTTAAGGCGTCTATCATTTGCGGATTTGATCATTTTAATTTCGGCATTTTCCAGCTTCATTGCATCGGTATCTCGCTCTTCTACTTTCTCCGTGAGCTTCTCACAATCTTTAGCCATCCATATACGAGCAACAACAGCATCTCCTCCAAGAGCCTCCTTTAATGCTGATTCATTCAAATGTTCCTGTGGGATAAAGGTGAAGAGGACAGTCTTGGATGAAATTCTCGACGCATTGAATGGGGCTAACATATAGTTGTGCCGAACATTGATAAAGAACATGGTTTCTTTGGTGATCATGAATATAACGAAACCTAAAATTGTCAGCAGATTTTCGAGCAAACGTGGGAGAGACCTGAAGAACGAAAGACTAGTACAAGGAATACTGACTGAGGAATATCCATGCAACAAATGTATGGGCATAGTATCGATTCTTATCAACTACATTACTGAAAGACAGTATATCAAGCTCCTTCTGGCCACCACCACCAGTCGCGTTGACCGGAAATAAGATGGGGAAAGTTATACAACAACCAACAAAACATATCTTGGTCAACAATCCGAAGAATCGAAGGTAAAAGTAACCATCAAGGGATTGATGGTCCAAGACATGTTCATCTGGAATACTTCTGAAGGGAGCAAGCCAGCCAAATTTGCTATCAGATAACCGCGATGTCCTTTCATCCTCGCGAAGTGTTGGTAAGAAGGTTCGAGGTTGGTAGACGCGTAAATATTTTGCGCGAAGGACCAAGAAGCCAATGATGTATACCACAGCAAGAGCGGCGACAGGTATCAAAGTAGAAACAAGACTGGATGCAGAGCTTGATGTAGTAGTAGATGTTCCAGATCCTGCATTCTGAGAAGACTATAAGATTGTTGAGTTAGCAATTGCATATTTGACCCAGATGCATAATGTAGAGTTGAATAGGAACACAATACTGACCATCTTGAAGGCAATTGCAAAAGCAAGTGAAAAACAAGAGTCTTTTTGGCAATGCCAGTATTTTTCTATGTATGAACAATTTCTTAAGAAGACTTTTAATCGTGATGTGATATTGATGTGGATTGAAGTAGACAAATAACTAAACCAATTTTTTTCTCAATTCAATAATAACAATACTGAGCTTCGTCACCCCCGCACTCGCACTTGCACGATCTGATTGATTAACTTCAGACTTGTGGTTAATTAGACCGAAAGACAGGATCAAATCGGTTTCTTTGGACAGAATTTGTTCTGCGGTGGGCTAGCTGATTGGGCACGGATGGCACAAGTGCAGTGTGATAATCGATAGTTAATTTCAGGTTGAAAATAATATAACTTGTTGTGCGCAATCTCCTACTCCGCATGTACTTTGTACTCTGTCAAAGTACTACGTAGAGAAGACCGAGAATAATTGACTTACATCAAACCAGTGTTAGCCACATCGCTACATCAAACATCATACCCTAGGTAGTGTCCTAGGTAGGTACTCCGTACTAGGGATTCAGCTACAGATGATTTCATGTGACGTAGCCAAACTTCAAACACTTGATCAAGTCCTTGATTTTCGGCAGAATTGACTTTGAGGCTAACGTACAATTATCCAGGCAATGAAAAGTTCCAAGATAATCTGATAATTTAGCTGTAAAAAAAATTGGTTTGGAAGATAACACTTTGTGAGATTTGAAGAAGTGGCAGCAGGTACGACTGGTGAGTTACTACGTAAGTGGACGCCAAACGGTATATTATGTTTAGACAACACCAAGACCTGGCTTCCACATTCGGTAATCTTCCCAATAATTGACTAGCTTTACGAAGTACAGCTTCGTTATGCCAATAATTTCGATGTGCCGAACCCTGTTTGCAAATCATACAAGGATAAACACATCTAACGGAGCGCGATCCTTGCCTAATTTGAGATTATGGGCGTCAGACATGCGATACTAGATCTTCAAGTACCATACCATACATATTCCTTGCCTTTCAGTGGTCCATTACACAAACGAATATACGGAACATCGTGGTTCATGTAACACGGTGAGGTCAGGAATGATCAAGAATAACATGATATTGCTTGCTATGCTGGCTACGCCATAAAAGATTCTCTGGAAATGGACTACCCATGACTTGCATACTCTGATCTGACTCATCAACGGTGAGCTTTGGGAAAGAGTACTTTTGTGGCTGGTGAACCAAGTTCGAGCCACGTAAATTGATAAATCGCTAGATAGATATCTTGATAGATCTACTACCCTAGGAATAGATCAATGTGATTATCCTACCCTGAAAATTATACCACATGCAATAGATTAAGATGTGCCAATACATCCCCGTTGCTATGTTAATACATCTTGCTGATGCCATCTACGGCCAATATCAAGGTGGAGGGCTCAGATCCAATCCTTCTACTGTAAGTTTGAAAGCATCATTCCTTGAACTTGTTCGCAGGCCCTATAGCAAAACTTGAAGATTTTGACATACCTTGAGGAACTTCCACCGACGTCCAGATTCAATCTGCCCCTCAAGCTATCTTCAAAATCAATGTCAACAGAGAGTAAACCATTATCATCTTTCCATATCGGACCGGCAAGAACATCACCCAAAGGCGAAATGACACACGAACCACCTCTACATACGAAACCAGATGTAACCTTTTTGTGAGTTTCTGTGATTTCTGGTGTTCCTTCTATCCTCTATGGAAGCTCAATCTCACAACCATCATCCGTTAGAATGGGTTTTCTCCTTGATTTAGATTGAGCATGCCTATAACCATCCGCATGAGCATCGTCAATAGCGCCGTCATCTTTATTGTTTCCAGCAATCCAGCTTGGAAGATTCGATCTCTTCATAAATTGATTCGCACTTAATACCACGCATCTACCCTCGCATGCAATTGTCCGCATCAATGGTAGCCAGGTATCCTTTGCATCTGCTGTGGGGGCTAAATATAAATTGACGTTTTGGCTATAAAGGGATTGACGTAATAAAGGCATGTAGTTTTCCCAGCATATCGCAGCCGCAAGCGTAAGTTTCACACCTCTGATCGTGGTTGTAACCGCTCTTAATGATGAAGGTTGACCTTGGCCCCACATGAGCCTTTCACTGCCAGTCTATGTCACCATTAGCATTTGTTGCAGACGACCACTCTTCCCAAATAATGACGACAAAGAGGAAATGTCATACCGGCATAACCTTTCTCCTTTTTCCAATCATTCCAAACTTTGGACAAACATACACAACACCACAATATAAACTTCCACCACACCTCTCAACTAATCCTGTCACAATGAATACACCAGTATCTCTTGCGATTCTTTCCAGCTCCTCTCTTGTGCCATCTCCGCGTTTTCCATCATCTCTAGCCTCGAGTTCTTTGTTCACCTATTTCTTTCCTGCGCCTTCTAGTGTATCCCCTAAATCGACCGCATCTTTGTAATAATGTAGATACTGTTCACGGCCTTTGGAATCTCGTGCTCCGACTACTGCGCCAAATGTTGCTGTGCGAGGGTAACCTCCTAGATATGCTTCTGGAAATAGGATTAAATCAATGGATTTTGTCACAGCTCGTTCTGTTCTTTTAGAGAGGGCAGCAAGAGTGGCAGATGCTGTAGAGAGTGTATGAGATTGCGAAACTGCCAAACGTAATTTTTGTGCTATGATAGTTAAATTTCCTGAATTGCTGAAAAGTTATGATTGATTAGTTGCTAGGTAGGGGTGGAGCTCCCAGGGCTTCAAGGGCATCAAAGCTAAGGGAATACTATGTGGGGGAGTTAGTTCGGGGAGACCTGAGGAATGCGGGGTTGTTGACTTGGCTTGCCTACATTATTACCTACCTGCTACCAGGTTTTCAGGGTAACCTACCAGAAATTGAATTAAATGATGTCGTCTCTTTTAGTATAATTCAAATAATTCGTCCACCTATTTTTCTATCATAATGTACCGGAAGCTTGCTCAGTCTCAGTCTCAGTCTCAATCTCAATCTCAGGAATATTATATTGCTCAGAGCTCGCAAAGTCCAATTATCATTTTTCTCATATGAGATTATTCGAAAGCTAATTCTTATCAAGGCCTCTGCATTGAAAACAGTCTTGTCAAACACATTACCTCTTGTTCATCCTTCATTTGTATGTCTAGAATCATGCCCAAACATTATAATAAGGTCTCTATATCTAGAACCATGCAAGATCCGGCTCATATATCCAAACAAGGGAAATCTGTTGCTGCGTTCTCCTCATCAAATCCCACGCATTTCCAACAAGTCAACAAATTATCAGGATCGTATTTCTTCTTGATCTCAACCAACCTCTCATAGTTTTTAAGACCCCACCAAGCTTCTTTCCAATCGCTGGTCCATGGATGAGCTTCGTTAAAATATGCACCTCCTGTCGGTGTAAACTCCTCTACCATTGCGGTCAGATTATTGACCAAACCAATCTGGATTCTTCGTTGCTCCAAAGTTTCGTTAAATGTCCATGCTCCACCATACGAAAGTTCCCAAATGGAATCCCGCCATGCTGGCGTAGAGGATGTTGATGCAGGATCCCACTGATAGAGCCATGGCGTAGTGTTGGGAATGTAAGGCGAGTACCCAAGAGAAATCAGACGTTCTAGAAAGCCCATCAACTTCGATCTGCCCTCTGAACTATTGAATACAGATGCCGGTATAAGTCGAGGAGCGAGTGGGCGAAGACCGCCAACAACGGCCTCATAGGGTGTCACATATTTCGTATAAAATTCATACCATGAAGAAAGTATTTCAATAACTACAGTACCGTCGTTCTCCATCGCAAACTTCATAGCTGGAGCCATTGATTCAACTGCTTCGGAAAGATTGAGAAGTGGTGTCACACTTATCAAATTGGCAGCTTGATAGTGTCCACCCCAGCCCTGGTTCGCCCATGGTAAAGAATTGTTGACTATGATAGATAGCCATTCCAGAACATTATATGATGTACGATTATATGAAATGGCCGCTACAGCCAGCTGAATTCGTGGCTCAACGCGATGGGTAACTTCCATCACGATCCCAAACGTTCCACCACCACCACCCCTCAAGGCCCAGAAAAGGTCCGAGTTTTTACATTTATTGGCGACTCTTAGGACACCATCGGTTGTAATGATCTTGTATTGAACGACTCGGTCAATTCCTAGTCCATAAACCGGTGAGAGAACGGAATGACCACCTGCTTGTACCCAACCTCCGGCTACACCAATTGTTGTTGCATAACCTCCAATGAACGTGACATTCTGGGTTTCTGCAAACTCGTAAACATCATTTGTGTTTACTCCTGCCGCTGTCGTGATGATATTGACTGGAGTAGAATCACAATCTTTAGGTACAAAAGATGTTTCATGACTCATCCCTGATACTTTTCTCATCCAAAGAGCCAAAGATCCCTTGCGACTACTACGACTAAGATAATCATGTCCACTATTCTTTATGGACAATCTTATCCCGGTCTTCCTAGAGAAGTCAAGAGCGGCGACAACGTCAGAAACCTCCTCAACCTGTACATAGTACTCTGAAACAATTCCTTGATTACAGCTGACATTTGTGAACGCATTTACATCGGCTGGAAGGATGTTATTGAGAACACATTGGTCAGTAACATTAGTAACACAAATCTCGTCTTGGTTGTTCATGAATCCGTTGTAGAATTGAGTTCGATATTCCGAAGATGTATAGTTATGTTGAATTTCCGCGCATTGTAATTGGTTAGGGGTAACTCGCTGGCCTTCATAGATTGAAAAACATGGATATGAAAAAGGTCGCGAAGTATGTAATCGGCCATTCAATGTTTGATTAAGAGATGTCCAAATGCTATGGCACTCCGTTCCGTGAATAAGGATGAAGAGGAAGGATTGAATTGGGCCTATATGTGAATACATTTTCTTTGAACAAAACTCTAAAGTTCTCCCACAATTCCGGACTGATTTTGGGGGTCCTTCAATGGACAATTCCGACACAACAAAAAATCGATTGAGTCTCAAAGAGCTTTCCAGAAACTTATTACACTGCTGTCCTATCCACTTTCGCTCGCTCTCTCCGCATTAATCTTGAGTTGTCATCATACAGCGTTACATGTGAATTCTTTCGTGAAGTGAGCAAGCATACCACGGATGTTGATATGATTGGAACGAGTCATTTGCCTATTTTGTATTTTGAAGCAGACATTATTGGCCCGGCCTGAAGTTGGTCATGCATGTGCATATACAATGATGGGATGCAGAATTATATATCAGGGTGTCAAGAAATTGTGCCAGGATCAAAGCAAGAAAATCGACTGCCTTGACGTGAGCTTCAATCCTGTATCCAAAGACCACATCGTAGATTCATTCACAATGGTGCCTACTTGGCCCCGAGACTTGTAAGTGCTTCATTCGATCATCGGCACGATGATAGACCTTCGGTATGATATTTGCGCTGGCAATACTTGAATCTTCTTCAACTGAGAAATATTACTTGCATCAATAATAGAGGTATTTTCAGGTACATAATAGATTAGCAAGATGTAATTGTTCGATGGCAGAACTTACCATCTCATCCTCATTATATCTTTCGGAAAGATTCTTGAGGCTAGTAATCACTCAGGCAGTTGCACCCGTGTAGGAAATAAGTGTAGGAAACAGAAACAGAAAATCATAATATACAGTAAATGGGTCACATTGGCATATGAACAAAAGTCAAGATAAGCCACTAGTGGGTGTCATGATCAGTTAAAGTCCAGTCAAGCATTGTACGCCTCCAACTCTTTCTCTGTCCAATCCCACAGCTCATCCGCCAGCTTTTCATCTCCTGCATACTTATTTCCATTGCCAGAAATTCCAACAGGTGTGTAATACTCGCCTTTCAAAACTTCGCCTTTTGCATTACCCTTGTTTGCTACAGCAGCCCAGAGTTGATTCTTTGCTCCGTCAGCCATACCTGTAAAAACCAAATCTCTTACTAAACCACCGACTTTCCCAAACACCCCATATTTCTCAAAAGCGGTCGCATACAAATTTGTGTTCACTACTCCCGGATGAACTGATACAGCTGTGATGCCCTTCTCGCCATATCTCTTGTTCAATCCTTTGGCGAAAAGAATATTTGACAGCTTGGATTGTCCATATCGAGAAGCTGTTGTATAACCATTCATATCTGTTTTGAGATCGTCGAATTTGATACCTCCAGCAGGACCCAATGTATGACCCAAACTACTCAAGGAGATAACTCTCACGTCTGCATCTTTCTGCTCTGCCGTCTTCAACAATGTGGGTAGAACTAGTTTCGTCAAAAGAGCATGTCCAACATGGTTTGTGCCAAATTGTATTTCATAACCTTGTTCTGTAGTTGCCGCTGGTACCGCCATGATTCCTGCATTTAAGAACAATAAGTCGAGACGGGGCTCTTTCGCATTGAATTGTTTGGCACACTCTTGAACTGACGGGAGGGAGGTAAGGTCGCAGTGAATAAATGTAATTGGAGCATTTGGCACTTTGGACTGTATCTCTTTGATTGCGGCGGCAGCTTTAGGTTCGGATCGCGCGGCGAGATATATGTGCGATGGATTGTGCTTGGAAAGCTGGAGGATAGTTTCAAGGCCTAAACCAACGTTTCCTATGATAACCAGTTAGCATCAAGTGAAGGGAAGAGACAATTGATCTTTGTGTGGAATAGGGAGATAATCTACCGCCTGTAACAAGAATGACTTTTCCAGAGAGATCAGGAATATCTTTATCGGGTTTGAAGGATACACCTCCTAAGCCAAAGAAACCATAGAACATGTTGAAAGTTTTTTTTTGGAACAATTGAGAGCAAAGGAGAAGATACAATACAATTATTAGATTATGACATTGCCTAACTTACAAGCTTGACGTCCATTTAAGATACCAAGATAGCTCCAATAATAGTCTGAGCCATCTCGCCTTACCTTACCGAGGCACTTTCATAGTTCATTCTTTTCGACATCGAAAGAATATGGAAAAAGAATATCGGGATTGAGCATCAAGATCCGCTAGGTGTGACGTAGTACCTGAGTAGTGTGGAATAAACACTATTTTCTAATGCCAGAAAATAATTTATTCGTATAAAAGGTAACCTTGCCCAAGCCGTTCGTTAATTCACCAACAGGTTGTTTATGTAACATGTCTCGGTTATGCGGTTATGTGACAAAGACCAAAAAGATGGATGGAATTGATATTGTTTCAAGTAATTATCATATTCATCTACTCAAGTGCCTACTCATCCATGACTACAGAACAATCCTTTTCTTGCCATTCAAATCCATTGCTATTTCGCGGCCTTGTCATTACCGCAGCGTTCCAATTCTCTTAAAGCCCTTCGCCCTATGATCTTCTAGTACTGGCATGAATATGGGATTGAGATATTTACACGCTCTTTTCTACACTTAAGAACTTACGTTTGAACTATGGTTAGTAGTTAAGTGTTAGCAGCATTGGACCATATCAGTATCAATGGAGATGTTAATCGTCGCGATAATTCGCTTTATCAATCTTTGAAGTCATCAATCAGGCTTACCTTTGAGGAATCGTGTCATGCTACAGTATAGCCGTTCAAACCTCACTCCTTTTTCCAAGCTATTCGATTTTTGAATATTCTAGACTACATTGCCTTCCATCAACTAGAATCAATCAAGCCAAAGCTCACAATCTCTCGCGCGCAACTACCTTGCCACCGATGGAAGAAACGGCTCCTACCTCACTGCGACAGCTTCCACCACCGGCACGATTCAGTAATATTAGAGCTAGCTTTTGGATACAAAGCTTCAAGAAGTAGAGAATTCATGAGAACGATTTCAATAGAAAGCAGCATTCGCAGATCACTTTATTTTGGGTGCAGCGAGTGGCTAGGTATGTTCGACAGAAAACCTATCGTAGTTGGAACTACGAATTTGAACGCTGATTCAAGCCGTTGCGATTTACAGCTCGATTATCCTAGGTCGAATCATCAAGCAGACGATAAAGGATTTGGTTGCGAAAGTAATCTGTCCGAGGCCCGTACTGGCAAACACGACGGGCATTGAAGGTAGCCAAACAATTCCCCGCAGTAAAATAAGTGGTAGACAATAATTCTCATTAAAATGTTTGAAATCTCTTGAACTCAAATGCTACATGCTCTTCTCCTTTGACGTGATCTTGAATTCCAACGATTCACTGTCTTTTTCTCGTAAAGTTCGTTTGAGGACTTGAAAAATGCAAACCTAGGAGTTGATAAAGTGAATGAAAAGCGAAGAGAACTGTGAATGATTAACAGAAGTGAAAGTACTACCATTCCTCATGCATGCAGCATGTCACCCCTCCCATCTCGTTCGTGTCATTTCAAGATTCGAAAAAGACCTCACTGTATTGATTTCAACTCTCTTTGATTTGAAACCGTGAGTTGGTCGTACTGGGTAATTCAGACAGGGTACTTGTATACACCTTGATGCCTTCGAAATCATGGCCGAGTCCTCCTTCAACCATTCGAGATGGAATCGCGCCGTTGCCATTCACCCCTAGCTAGCAATTACTGAAATTCTTCTTACGCAAGGTAAATTGCCCGAGTAGATCGTAATGGTGATATAAACTCTCGCTATTGCAATACCATGATTCAATCTCTCTCCTTTCATGTATTTGTATCCTCTGGTCCTTAGATTTTACTCAGATGATCGCTAATTTGTCTCGTTCAATATAAGTCTCGTTAGACCATTGGTGAATTATTAGAATGTAATGTGAGTAGGCGAGTACGAAGGAAGCGGTGGAAATAGTAGGTGAATCCCCAACGAGGAATTCCTACTAGTTTCAACATCGTTCACCACTGAATGTGTTTTAAGAAAATGGCGAAATATTTCTGAAGAACTTCGTATCCAATAAAGATCAAGCAGATCACTATTGAGAATCATGGGCACAATGGCATTCAGGTGGCAGTGGATTTCTTGTCTTGAGACAAATGGTAATCCAGACGCATTCGAGGGCCTGAGCCAATAAGGTTAACCTTCCACAAAACCATTTCCCTAGATGTCAGCAATGTACTGATTGTTGTTCTGGATTGTTCAAATCTAGAGCAGATACCGCGGTGTTTGGCGTCAATTAACTGGGCTCTATGCGCTTCAGATGAGATATCTGTTAGCTTTGTCGAGTCTGCGATTGTGGGAGGCTGTTACTGAGTTGCCATTTGTGCCGTACCTGCTTGTTGTGGTATCGTTGCGTTTCTATCAACGTTGCCCAGCGGCAGACTTCTCGAAGATTTGGGTTAATACTATGAGACCGGCGTGGTCTTTAAGATCTAGATGAGTGAGGATACAAATGCTTCATGCTTTGCAGGGCTTCTAGAATCTTCAAGGTCCATTGTTTTTTTCCCACAAACCCCATGAGCTCAGCATTTAAGCACCGAAGTACCCGAATTGTTATCATCGCCAAGTGGTACGCGGAGTACAGTGCAATTTATCTGACAACGGAAAAACGCCTTTTCGTTGTTTCATGTAATTCCAATAACTATCTCTTCATGTTTTTTACTATTGACGTTCCACTCCCTATGCTCTTTGTGGAATTGATCTAAACCTTCTTCGCTTCATTGTTTCTCATAGAAATAAATTTAATCAACTTCACCAATTTGCTAGGTTCATGAATAATATATTGCGAGCATTGATCTTGTTACGCGTTTTGATGTACGCAATAAACGTAGACTGTCTTGCCAATCGGGGGTTTTAATGGGCTTTGATGGGGAATATTAAATTTGCTTTCCCGCACATCAAAAGTTGATCGCTCCATAAACTCCTCTGAGCCCCTTATTTACTCAAACAGGGGCGGGTATCAATCATGGAACTACGCGTTCTGGGGAATTTAAATGGAGGCTCAGGGAGGTTAATTACGTGTTTATTAATCGTTTCTGTAGATTATAGAAAACTAGTCGAGTTTGATTCCCCAAATCTGATTTCAAAATCACGAAACTTTTCTTTCCGATGTCACCATCGTTCTTTTATGTTCGAGACTCATGACCGATCAACAAATATGTATTCTTTCATGGGATTCAACATCGATATCAGTGTAACGACATTATTATTTCTTCTAAGCAATACCCCTCATTATCAAGTTCGAGCAGATGCTGGTTTGATCACAAGTGAAAACTATGATACCTTTAATCTTGGAGGATATGGTGATTGGCCAAAACAGCATTATCATTCATCCGATTTGACATCACCCCTCTTTCTCGTCAATAAATGGAACGAGAGTGCTATCAGCAATCATTCTCATATTTTCATGTCGCCTACATTGGATGGAGAAGAGAAATCACCCATGATATTTTCTAGCAAAGATTTAAGTCTAGTTTACGCTGATTCTACATGGCATGGTGGTTCAGATACCAAGTTACAATTCTACAACGGAAAGCCGTATTTAACCTTTTGGTCTGGTATCGACTTTCAAGGCCATGGTTCTGGTGGAGGGGTAATGCTGAATAGCTCGTATGACAAAGTCTACAATATCAGTGTGAATTCATTAGCTGGAGGTGCGGATGGTCATGAGTTCCAATTGACGGAAGATGGAGGGGCGATGATGAATAACTACCATACTACTATTGCCGATTGTAGACCAGTAGGCGGTCCCAATGGTGGAAAAGTCTTGACAGGGTCATTTCAAGAGGTTGATATCGAGACGGGGTGGGTACGACATACCTGGAACGCACTTGATCATTTCGGTTTAAACGAATCCTTCACAGCCTATGTCGACGAGAAGTGGGGATGGGATTGGTTTCACATGAACAGTCTACAGAAAACCCGAGAAGGGCATTACTTGATTTCAAGTCGTCATTTAAGAATGATAGCATATATCAATGGAACCGATGGAAGTAAAATATGGCAGGTTGGTGGACACAACAACGATTTTACTGATTTGAGTGGTGGAAACGCCACGAATTTCGCATTCCAACATCATGCAAGATTCGTCAATGATGACCTGACGGAAATTACATTTTTTGATAACCACAACATGTACATAAACTCGCCGACGCCCAATTGCACAACGGATTGTTCTCGGGTATGAAGATCAAGCTTAATTATCACAACATGACAGTGAAGCTTGTACATCAATTCTATCATCCGAAAAGTGTACAGGCATGGGCTGAGGGTGGCATTCACGCATTGGATAATGGGAATTTCTTAGTTGGATATGGAGTTGTTCCTAGCTTTGCTGAATTTACAGAGACGGGTGAAGTCGCCATGGAAATTCAGACCAGGCCCTGGTATGTCGCCTCTGGTAGAGGTACGGACTTGTACCGCGTGTATAAATTTGATTGGGTTGCCCAACCCTCATGGAAGCCAGTCATGGTTGAGGTTGGGCAAATTTTATATATAAGTTGGAATGGAGCTACCGAGGTTGATTCCTGGGCTTTAGTAAGTACATTGTCTTTGTATGGCCTTCGTCCGTCAGAACTAACAAATCTCTATAGTACGGAGGAAGCTCTCCGACCACTATGCATCATCTTCTCACTATGCCTAAGACTGGATTCGAAACCGGAGTGCGACCATCCAATTCTTCTGCTTTCTATCAAGCCATTGCTTTAGACAAAGATGGGAATGAATTAGATTCAACGGAAATTCTCGAAATGTATCGCCTCTCTTCTCCTACACTTCTCCATATTCCGGAAGAGTATTTGACAGCAATGAGAGTTTTTCCTTTCATTTGGGCTGCTTTAATGTTCATTTCAATGGCTTTGGCACGTCCAAGTTTCTGGATTAAATTGCGAAAAATAATTGGAAGTGGAGATAATGAGGTGGGAGAGGGTATGGAGAAAGAAAGTAAATCTAAATTACTTCCGTAGGATTTGCGGTGCGATGAGATAAGGAGTCATTAACTTTTCCTATAATTTTGGCATTGGTGGAGCATAGGAGTTGTCTGAGGCGTATGGGATGTTGCATTTTTTCTGGAGGGGGGGGCAGATCATTGACATTGATCGAAAAGTATGTCTACGCGGATACCCAGTCAGGTTGATTTAAATTAGGGGGCACTTAAATTTAGTAACTTCGAATTGACAAATTTACCATGCTCTTCAAACGAGTGAGTGAGGGAGAATCTGTGACTGCGTTGAAGAAGCGTTGTCAAACATGTACGAGAAGCGCCGAAATAAGCGACATATCCAATGTTCCATGGAGTGAGAATATTGAAGTGAAGTGTGAGGACAGCTACGTGTCCCCGCGTCGCAAAGTTGAGGGTCAGGAAATGCAGGAAACATGATCATCTGGGCCACATTCCTGAAGGAAACTAGGACAGTGAAGGTCCTACAGAAGGGTGAAGGCCAATGTAAATTTCACCTTGCCTTGCTTCTCAACTTCACAAGTTCTGAATATATTAACCACATCTTTGATACAGCCCAAGTCGTTCCCTTTTCATGCAACAGAGTAAACGAATCATCCTATTCTATCCCATAATGAATTGCGAGAATGTCAAATGCAAAGAAATCGAATGGAAACAATTTTCCGATGCCATCCCAATTCTTCTGATGACAAATTTTTAATACACCAATTGGGTTCCATCCGGCAACTGTCACTGACTTTGAATTGTCAAAAACTTCTAGGCATGAGGTGAGAACCCTTATATGAGACTGGATAGGGCGCAAGTATAATGTAGTTGATGGACAATACGAGGCACAGAGTTCCGTTCATCGCTAAGGCCTAGCAAATCTCAATGTTCGTCTAGACGTCAGACATCTGGATACCAAATAAGAAGTAACCTGGCGCCGTCTAGACACCTTTGCGGCTATGTGCATACCATCATGCCATGCGAGCAATCGCAGTGATGTGGGCAGACTGGCTGACATATTTTACAGCGGCAATCACCCTCAGCGAAGCGTCACTTGGTTCGTTCAACCGCAATAAGTGTCGACAGACGAGGTATTCAGGAGCCACACCTTCGTCGAATGGGTCATTAGTGTGAGTGGTCGTAATTCGGCGTAGTTTCTGATCAACTCATAAATCTGGGAAAATGGAATGACAAACTAGCGCCTCGAATATCCGGTGAGTGAGTTTCTACCATGGTTGCAAGTACAGAGTAGACGACTGAGTTTGATTCTGTATCTAATTTGAAAGCATCTGCAAGGCTGTGAAACTCTCAATGAGATTTTTCTGATGAATACCACATGAACAGTGCGCATATACATAGACTTAAAGCCACCCTATGCTGCAACCTTGGTCACATAACTCGACGATAGTGGATAACCGCATACAGGAAGAAAATGCAGTAGATAACGTACCCACATCGTCTCATGCAATCAATAAAGCACTCAGACCGTTCGATGGTCACCACATAAGAGAATGGAGTAGAAAATATCCCGATGTTCTTCTAGCGAGAAAAGACGTTTTTGATCATACAAATAAGGGGGGCTTGAAAGGAAAATTTAAACAATGATTGTCATAAGCCGACTATCCTTATAGCGACCAGAAAATATCAGGTCTACTGACTGATGGTAGCCTCAGTGGCTGGAATGCGAAAGTACCAGTTTCTACCTAATGTGATTATAAATTCTTTTATCACTTTCCCAATCTTCAGCATTAGCATCGGCACCCCCATTCTTTATTCGCTCAGAACCATAAATACATTGACGACGACCTGGCAACAACGTTTGTCTTCAAGCCAGCTGATATATCATTTCCAAAATCAGGTGTGGGCCGACAGCCTTTGTCGCTGCGGATCCCACCCAGTTGATGCTTCATTTCTGAAAAAATAAACTTAGATACCAATATTCAAAACTCAAGGCGGTAACAATCTTGTGTGTTGGCCAATCCGTTGAATAAAATCTTTGTGGAAGTTTGTTGCTCTTCCGCAACAGCCGTTCCATACAAAAACTTTGCCAGCTCAATCGAGTAACAACAAGGGCATAGTAAGTCTCAACTTTTAAGACTCTTGAAGTCTTAACTGCGAACTCTTTTGAGAACTGGGGTAAGCACAGACGATAGGCGATAAAATTTTCTAGATACATGAACTAGAGGAGCGAGAGGAGTCTACACTAAGTCGAACAGATAAGAATGATTCATAAAATCCATAAACTTGTTTGTTACTCGAATCAAAAATCGACAAGTGGATGGACGGTCTTCAGGGTTCTAAATCGTAAATGTTTCAGAACTTCTTGGGGTTCAGGGAAAAAGATCAGTCGATCCTGACGTGCAACCTTCGCCTTGTCGCCTTGTCGCCTTGTTTATAAGAATTGAGAACTACTAGGTATCTAAGTATGCAGCATTTAAAGCGTATGATAGGTTATAAGAAATACTTGAGGAATTCAATAAACCACAAACGAATGAAAAGATGAGGCTGGAAATGTGAGGGGACTATATCGATAGGCATAGGTAAGAGGAGCGGTGTACTAGTAATGTCAAGGGTACTGAGTCCTGACCGCGAGCGACGAGCGACGAGCGTTTAACCTTACTACTTACTACGTACAAGCCGTTCGAAGTCAAATGGGATGCTGAAATTAGATGATAAGCAATTGAGTATCTCGGGAGAACTTGGCCAAATTCTCGTTGAAACTCTACCTAGGTGTACACCCAAAATTTCCTAGACATTTTCATCCCGAAAGATGGGATTTGAACGATATAACTTGTAACCATACCATTTTATGGAGTACAGACTGGACGGTATGGAGTAACAGTACGGAGTAATGCATCGGCAAAATTCTGGAAATGCGAGGCAATGCATCAACATGTACAGTGTTCATGTATATGTACGGGTAACCACCCACATAAACCGATATCCGAGATACCCTTTGCTTACCTTCCTTTGCCCTTCTTACCCTTCCTGCCCTTCCTGCCCTTCGTGCCCCTCTCGCCCCTGTATGCCGTTGGTCTTGATCGAGATTTCTGGCTCACCAATAACTGCAACTCGTTTCTCGCACTCATTTCCTCCCAGACTCAAGTTGTTAATTGGATGTTGTGTCTTGCTTTGATGGGTTCAATGGGTTTTAGTGGATTGGTTGGTTACTTTGGCTGGTATTTAGCTACTTCCAAGTGGATAATGGATGGGGCCGCAGTACCAGGGAATTCTTCGAATCCAAATCCACAAATCCAATAACACGACTGCAAGCAAGGCAGTCAAGGTACAAGTCGGAGGCGAATAGTATCATTTGTGTGTTGTTTTAGTTACTTTTAGGCATGAATGACAACGAATTATTCTTTATATCGTAAAAAGAGATGAGTTTCAACGGATTATCACGGGATATGCTAACCAAATTCAATCTGACACGTCTTACCTCGAACTCCACTCCCCAGCGCCACATGGTCTTTGCTTGCATGGCAGCATAAACAGCATAAACATGTACATGTAGATAGAGGAGACGAAGGAAGAGAAAAAGAGAAAAAAAGAGAAAGAGCATTAATTATTTCATTTCATTAATGCTTCGTATACGGTTCATCTATTCTTCTTATCGAAATTGACCTTTTATTGATATCCATTTCACCAACCCCCTTCATTTTCATGATACATTCTCTCAATATCTTCACCTCCTTCATCCTCGTGGAAAACTTTCCAACATCATGACCATCACACCAAGCCAGAAAGTCGGTCGATAATCATACAATTTTAAGATAAACATCCACCAGACGTAAAAACCATCATCATCAAACAAGCAAACACCTCTCTCGCGATCTATATCAATTTCCTCTTCAATTAACCCAAATCCTAAACACCTTCGGCGCTCAATATGTCGTTGAACGGTAGTCGATCGGTTCTTAACCGATGGAAGAACAAACGTACCTCGTCCACCGCTTCCGCACCACCTGGAACGGCCGGTACGACTAGACCAACCACGTCCGGCGGATTAAACTCTTGGACGGAATACACTCCAAGCTCAGAAGAACCATTTCAAAAGGCTGTCGAGGAAGCTGTTTTAAATGCACTCAATAGTGATGCGTTCAGAAATGTCATTGCGTCTCAAATTGATCCCGTGACCGCTGCTCTTTCTCGACAGCAAGAAAAGTTGAATGCTTTGAAAGCGACAACATTGAACCTTGAGTCATCATTCAGTACCTCAAACATCAAAGCTACTTTGGATCCAGCTTTAAAACCAATCAGTCAATTGATCGACGATGTTCCAGACACCGAGGACGACATTGAGTCTCTCGTTGAAGGTCAAAAGAAGATTTTAGAATACTTAAAGTCACTTGATGAGCGCCTCACTGGTATTGACACGAAATTTGATGAGTTTGAAGAGAAAATAACAAGCCTTGATGGAGAGATTGTTAACGCAGATCTAAGATCTGCCATCAGGTTCGGTGAATTATCCAATGAACTCCAGGACCGAAACAAGATGCTTGGGGAAAGACTGTGGTCCGTCGAAGGCGATTTGGGTAAGAAAATTGACGGCAGTCACCGGAAGTTGATTGGAATGGTTGAGGATCTCGGGAAATCCAGTCGAAATGTCATCAATAAAGTTTCCTCTATGGAATTTGATTCATCGTCCTCGAACTCTAGTAAGCTCGATGAGATGTTGAATGAAAACTCTCAGATGGTTGATAGAATGGAAAGTTTGAAGAAGAGTGTCTCAAAATTGGAAGACTCCCAGAAGAACATCCAAAGTACCGAGAAAGGATTGGCTCGCAATATCCAAGAAGTCCGCGATATTGTCTCTTCCCTTAACACATCATCACTGGAACATCACTCAAAGAGGTTAGACGACATCGAAAGAAGCATTATCACTGTTCGAAAGGAATTGGAAGGACAGGGCCAGCTGGCATCCATTGATTCGAAATTATTGTCGACCAACACATCTCGTCTCAGCAACATCATCGAGCAAGTCACCAAGATCAACGAAGTGGTCGAATCCGTTAACGAGCATGTCTCCGCGAATGACCAATCTATACATACCTCTAACTCAGAGAAATTGGATACTCTTACCTCTACAACAACAGCTGTGAAAGACACCATCGATCGAGTTGAGCAACACGTGAAAACATTGAATACATCTCAATTCGATGCTCATAGAGATAAACTCACAATGATCGCATCAATGATGACTAGCTTCGCTGAATCAATGGCCGGGATCCAAGATGGTGTCTCGAAGACCACCTCAGCCCTTCTCCCAAGCAATGAAGTGGCCAAATTTGATGACTTGGTCAATCGACTATCAGATATGCGGGCAGAATTGGATGCAAGACTTGAAACTCAAAGCAATTCTCTTGAGGATATTCACAGGCAAACTGTGTTGCCCATAGATACAAAGAAGCTGGACGACATTGCGACTTTACTCAACAATCTTCAATCCGCGTCTTATAATGATTCTCTCGCTACCCTCTTGGCATCTCACTCCACGAAACTCGATACCATCTCTCATGATCTATCTACTTTCCATTCCGGCACTGAAACAACCCTCAAGACGATCACAATCAGCTTAGAGACTATCGACCAGCATGTTGAAAATGGAACGGCTACTGGACGTGAAGGCATTCAAGGCTTGCATACTCAACTCGAAAGATTTGGTACATCTCTAGACAATCAAGATGTTGTCTTGAGGGACATCAAGCAGAGCGGCGCCAACCACGAGATTCTAGGCGCCATCGAGCATGTCAAATCTTCAATGGAGCAGGATAAACGAAGCGATGAGATTCTTGGACAACTCATGATCATGAAGGAATTTGTTGACTCCGTCAAAGCTGATAACAGAAAGAGCGAAATGATCCAAGACATTGCTGCTTTGAAGAACATTCTTGATACCATTAAGGACGGAAGTAAAGATGAGGAGATCATGGAAGCAATTAAGAACCTCGATACCTCTTCGACTACAGCAGGTTCGAGCTCCCAAGAGGGAGAAGTTTTGAAAGCTTTGGAGGCTATCATGAAGGTCGCTGATTCTAACGGCCAATCAATCGGAGCTGTTCATACCGACGTCTTGGAAATCAAGAATGCCAGCATCGAGAAAACTTTGGGTGAAATCCTCGCAATTAGAGAACTTCTTAATAACAACACAACATCTCTTGCTTCGGCTTACGATGGAATCCTTTCCGTCAACACAAAGATCAAGGATAGCGAAGAATCAGTCACTACTGCCATCCAAAACCTTCATTCAGCAATCGGAACCAACCTCAACGACAACAAATCTGCGCTTGTTGCTTCAATCAATGATGTAGCTACTGAACTTGAGAGTGAAATGAAGAATCTTGGCTCAAGATTGACATCCACTACGAGCGAATTGAAATTGGATATCAAAAACATTGACCTCGGTCCAACAAACACATCTATTGATGCGTTGAGCAGAGATGTTCAATCAACATACAAAACCTCCGTGGAAACCGCGGGAAATTTGGCCGCCCTCCCTGAAGCATTTACTAACATCAGATCATCCGAGAACGTTTCAATGAACATGTCAATAGATTCTATATCCAAATTTGTAGCTTCGATTGATGAAGCGATCAAGGAGACTGGGAGAGACGTTCAAGGTAATACTGAGATGTTGACAAACATCAAGTCAAGTGTTGCTACAAGTACCAATGACATTAGGTTCCTTCTAGATAAACAAGTTCCCCTGATTCGCCAGGATATCCAGGCCATCGATTTCAGTGAACTCGAGTCCGCTGCGGCCAAGAACCAAGCCTCCGTTGATTCTATCGAGAAGGCTGTTCCCCAGATAATTCAAATCGCTAATGACCATGCATCGGCCTTGTCTCAACTGGACTACAAGATGAAGTATCTTCTCTCTGGAGATATTGCGAAGATTGGAAAAGCAATTGAGGCCGTGGACCAAGCCCTTTCAAAGGCCGCTCTGGAGACCATTAGTGCCGTAGAAGGCAACGCAGCGAGGCTTTCAAACATCCGTGAGACAGTTTTAAATACTTATAATACCGTGGATACATTGACCCATACTGACATTCCTGGTATCAGCTATTCCCTCTCGAGCCTCCAGACATTCCAAAGAGAGTCCAATGCTCAAACCCTGGAAAAACTGCAGAACTGTGACAACGCCACTGGATCCATCCGTGACTCCGTTGAACATATCTCTACAAAAATAAACGACAATACCTCGCTACTCTCAAACATCAAGAACGACTTGATTTCATCGGCTGAAATAAACTCTTCAACGATCCACACCTTATCTTCGAATATTCTAAACCTCGATTCAACAGTGGGCCAGACCACAACCGCCGTTCGCGTTAACGGGGCAGCACTAGCCCGAATCGACAATCGTGTACTCGAAACCGGTGCACAAGTAAAATCCGTTATTCTTGAAGGAAACAAGCGACTTACCAAGGAACTCGACAAAGCAGTCTCACAACTCGACGAATTGGCTCACGATAACGGTACACGAATCCGCGGAATTTCCGATTATACTTTTCCAAAGATTGAAACTGAGTTGAGAGGTATTCATACTACTCTCGAACGATTAACACACAACAATATTGATGGATTAAGGCGAACGCGCGATTCTTTGGCCGTTATAGGCGCTAAAATCGCAGGAACCTCCAGAAAATTTGATGATCTAGTTGATGCTGTTCATTCGAGTGATGATTTGGATCATCTAGCTCATACTAAAACTTTGGTCGGTGGTAATGGAAAGATTCCTGGTGAGCACCGTATACTTGGGACAAGGAGGAGTAGGGGTGGAAGCAACGCCAGTAGTACCAAGGACGGTCCTGCCTTGAGCGGTTTGAGATTGCAGGCTTTCACGCAAGGTCATTCAAGTTTATCATGATCATTATGGGAGGGTTAATATCAGTTGGTTGGCGTTTTCTTTTTGTGGAGGACTTTTTTACTGTTTTTCATTAGTATTTTTCATGACATGATATGATCGCATGAGCATATGAAAATGAGCGAGCAAGAGCATGATGTTTGCATTTGAAAGGTGTACAGGTTGGGCATGGTTAGATTCGATATGAATTGGGATGGATATTACGATATGCGCATATGAATGGAATGAAGGATGGTTAATGATGACCTAAAAGGTCCAGAATGTTTAGATACTAGATGCATTTTTCTTAGCTATACCCTTTGCTTGTAGCATGCCAAATTGTTTTGCACAAGATATTCGGTCTCAAACTCCCTGTGATCCATGAATGTTGGTGGATGACGATGCAAATTGACTGTGAAGACCTCCTTCTCTGGCCAGCCCCTATCACCCGATGTGAGAATCCAAGGATAAGGAGGTTATAATAGTGATTTTTCCCATTGACGCAAGGAGTGAGGTTTCAACAGCTATACATACGCAAGCAGCAAAATGGCACGACATAAAGCCACAAATTAGACACTACGTTTCGACATATAGGAGCGTGCATGCACAAGGTTATGGAGAAGAAACTCAGCCTTGCACCTTTGCATTCGTCAGCCATGGCTTGTTCATCAACAAATGAGGGAGGTGTTCCCCGCTAGTATTTCTTAGCGCAAGGCTGTCACCCCGCAAATTTCATTACAGCCTTCTTCACCCCCTCAACATTCAGTACTTCATTCCACTCCATGAATCACCTTCGCCCACTTTGCAGGTTCACGAACTCTTTTCTAAAAACGCGATTAAACTCTGCAACATTACTGAGTATTCGCAATCACAGATTCAACATGTCTACAGCTACCAATGGTGTCCTCGAAGCTGGGCAAGGGGATAAACCCCGTTATGTAGATGTACATTCTCCTGCCCAAGACTTTAGCATCTATTCGACCGCGGGCACAATAGCTGATCAGTCTTTTCACAGTAGATAGGTATAAATCTTACCGACCCCGTCTACTCTGGAATCTACTATGATACACAACGTCATCCAGCCGATCTGCCCTCTGTTATTTCACGAGCTCTTACTGCAGGATGTGAGAAACTTATTGTTACCGGATCCGATTTGGAAGAGTCTCGAAAGGCTGTTGAATTATCTAAGGAATATTGTACGCATGTTTAGTTTAAAAGTTTAGAAGTAGCAACAGCTGATTCTCATAGCCGGGGTACTCTTCGCAACCGTTGGCGTCCACCCCTGTTCCTGTCTCCAATTCACAAAAGCCCCAAATACTCCGGATAAATACCTCCAAGAACTCGAGTCGTTGGCGTTGGAAGCAAAAAATACAAATCACTGCGTAGCATTTGGAGAGTTCGGCCTTGACTACGATCGTCTTACTCTATGCCCAAAAGATGTCCAGTTAGAATACTTTGAAAAGCAACTCGATATAGCGACTCGTCTGCATTTACCACTCTTTCTTCATTCACGCGCTGCTCATGAAGATTTTGTACGAATCTTAAAGGCCAGATTAGAAGAGTTGCCAAAGAGAGGAGTGGTTCATAGTTTCACTGGAACAAAAGAGGAAATGGAGGAACTAGTTGCTTTAGGATTTGATATTGGGGTGAATGGTTGTTCATTGAAAACAGAAGAGAACTTGGAAGTGGTGAAAGCAATACCTATGGAGAGACTCCAAATTGAGACGGACGGACCTTGGTGTGAGATCAGACCTAGTCATGCAAGTTCGAAATGGTTGAAGGGGTTCGAGGAAGGAAAAGAGGGGGAAGGAATGAGCGAGGGCGAAAAATCTATCGAGGGCGGGAAGGGTTGGAAGAGTGTGAAGAAGGAAAAATGGGTAGACGGGGTATTGATTAAAGGCAGAAATGAACCTTGTATGATTGGTCGGGTAGCGTGGGTCGTTGCAGGAGTCAAGGGGGTGAGTGTGAAAGAATTGAGGGAGGCGGCATGGAAAAATAGCTGCAAAATGTTCGACTTGGGAGCGTGAGTAGTGTTTGACTGTTTCGATTACAGAATACCTGTGTACGTGTTATTAGATGGCTATAATCTAGATCCAGATTCTAAATCATTTGACATTGGATTAGGCTTCTGTGAATGAGACCTATGATGAGGTGATTCTACGCCTTACTACAACAGTAAACATATTCACATACGAATAGAGGATTGGAGTTGGTGTCACAACATCTTTTGAGTTGTCCGGTATTTGACATTGTAGATCTTCTCATGATCTAAATCGATCAATGCTGTACAAATCGTGTCAAAACATCTCGGTTCTTGCAATGGCTCAATGAGAACAGGAAATCTGCAACTCCAGGTATCACGGCAAACCCAAACACCCAAACACCCAAACACCGAAGTCCGAAACTTCCCAATATAATCACGCATACTCATTACGAGCATCAGACGCCAGTTCCCTTGAACCCTCTAACCCTTCCCCTCCTCACAACTCCCAGGGTAACACCCTCTTCGCCAGTCATCCATCCTGGCATTTTCTCTCCGTCCACTATTCCTGCCTCAACCAATTCTCGGATCCCCGCAAATACATGAGTTCCCTGGAATGTTATTCTGATATCTGGCTTCCATGCATCCCTCCCTCTTTCGTCCCTTTCTGTTTCATTTCTTCTCTCACTGTCCTCTCTATTCAACCTATCAAACTCAGCTTCGATAGTACTTCTTCGCCCTTTGTTCTTCCCCCGTTGTCGCTCAGTGATTGATTCATTCTCTGGTTCAGGTGTTATGGAAACAAAAGAAGGGAAAGGGTCTTCGACACGAATATCGAGTCTTTCAATGCCCTTTCCGTCGTTGGGTTTTGCAGAGTTTCCAAAACGAGCTTTTGCTACATTCTTTCGTTTCTTTGCCAGTTCTGGCGCATCGTCTTCTCTGGGTCTTTTCATATTTCTCGGTATTGTCTTCTCTTTGTCAACGCTCTCCAACTGATCCCCAGTTGGTGAGTCCTCTGATGTTAGTAGTGTCGGATTCAATGGATTGTCCTTTTATTTACTCCTGCATAAACTTCCCATGCACCTCCTGCTGCGTTGTGCCTTCCTCCTCCCTTCCTCTCACACAGCACCTCCAAATTCTTCGTGGAAAATCCAGTACCCTCTAACTTGTACCTTTCTCTTGGCCTGCTAAACGCTTTCGGGATTCCATCCAGTGTCAGTTTCCTTAGACTCTTTGTGTCGGTTGCTCCATTGGCGCTCCCTACTGTGGAACTCAATGAAACATAAATATATGGCGAAGCATCTGGGAAAGCAATGTAAAACGTCTTGCTAGAGTCAAATGTCATGCTCGGTTTGTTAGAACCCGATGAAAGCGCAAGTGATGTGTTATATGGTGAATCCAGTATGTAGATTCTTAAAAGTAGTAAAGGTAAAGTAGCATGACGATCGAGATTGTAATGAGCTTTTACATCTGGTAGCACCTCTTTTTGTAAATTTTGTAAGAATATCGACGGATGGAATCGAGGTATTGCTGTATCTTTCTTTTCTTCCTTTGGAACTTCATGGTCGGGAGATGAAGATGTCAACGGTACAATTTTCAGGGCAGTCCATTTCTGTGATGTAGGATGATCATAAAGATATTGCATATCTGCCATAGCTAATTGATATAGTGTGATCCCATGTCTCCAGTCACCCTCCAGTATTCGATCAAGAACATCGCGCTTGCTGCCTTTTTGCGCTGTAAAGGAAGTGTAGAGTTCGCTGAGAGAGTCAAGGGTAGCATGAGGTGGGTAGAGATCTTGCGCATAATCTGAGGCAGAATCGTCGGCTTCGAGAAGATATGGCGCGGTATTGATTTGATTACGTTCGTCGAGCCAATCGAGGGCTAGGGTGAGTAGGGAAGGGCGCGAGAGGCGGGATAGAAGTTTGTGTACGGAGGGGTGCGTTGAAGGAACAAGCTGAGAGGGAGGAAGCGCAGAGGTAGTCGGTATAGAAACTGCAGCCATGATCGATGGAAATAGAATGAGTACTAATCAAGCAACAGAAATCCCAGAATTGGATGACACCTTCATTATCGGTTTCATTAATTTCCAGGTATCTTTCTTGACGTTGCGATGTGGTGTTATTTATCGCGTTGTATATCGCGAAATCATCGCGATCAGCTGATGTAGTGGAACTAGCACCGGACCCTAAATTTAGGCCTGTACCTAGTAGTCAATCAACCCAATTGCCAACGTACGAATTAGCAAAATGCATACAATTTAATGGCTTTCCCACTTCAATAAGGCAATATCTCCATTCTAATAATATTGAATGGTGCAATCATGAGTTAGCCACAATAAGACTCTACACAGCTGCCGGCATTTACGGGCTGAAATCATTGTAAAGTCTCAAGACGGCTAGGTAGTTCTAGAACAGTTATAGGAGAACCCCGTATGATTTTGTAACGGCGTTCGAGAAAGTGACCTCAAACGTCTTGCGAGAACAATACTCTACTATGATCAAGCACTTGTGTCGAACTCTGTGTCTAGCCTGGCTTTTCCATATTCATATGTGATGAGCCCATAGACAGTATTTGGACCATCTCTTATCTGAGTTACAGAGACATCGTGAAGAAAAAGTGATCCGAGTACGTGCAAAGCACTGGATAACAACACTTTTCCTTGATCTTTAAACATGGCGATGGCATCTTAATTGTCATATCACACACACTCTCAGCGCAAGGGTTTCAGATAGTGTGTCTTGGCCATCTATTTTTATTTGATAGCTCCAGAGTGCGAAGTCATTCGTGAGCGGGGACTCCCAGATGTACGGTGGCGTCATCTATGAACCAGAGATGGCGGCAACATACGGAAAAGAAATCACGCTCTTTCTATTGGAAGTGACTAGCTGCATAAGGTTTGCACCATCCCTAGATTCTCGGAATGTAGCACCTCGCAAATCATTGCTCAATATTAGATCTTTTATCTTCTGAAGACCCTGTATTGCCCTCCACACGAACACCATGCAAAAGTTGCCAGACAATAGTAGATCAGTGTATGAAGTGCAACATCAAATGGGTGTCCCGAGGCCGATGGCCAAATGTACATCTCATTCCGGGCAATCCGATTATAATAGATGATATATTCTAGACCAAAGTATGAACATGACATTGACTTCAGCACCCGCCTCAAAGTCACCCCGAGATGACAGATGTGGCGACAGCCTTGCCGCGTGGAGCCCCTTCCCCTTTAAATAGCATGCTAGCGAGCTGTGTGCCATTTTCATATTCTTCCCACAATTTTTCTCCACAAGCCCATCACAATAATCACTAAAGGTCCAACTACTGCTCTTTAACTTTTGTTTCTTAACCCTACACAAATTCTACTTGCTACCACGAAAATATTAGACTTCTCTTGACTTACAATTACACTTCTTTCAGCAATCATCTCAGTTGCGGTATCTACCGCTTCAGTTTCAAGATTGGGCCTCTGGTACATAACGCTCACTATTGAAGGTATGATTGAGTTTCCTGCCTTTCTTCAGCTTCCGCGAAGTTTCTCTTATCAAAGTCTTGATCCATTCTCATCCGTCCCTCGCCAATTTCTACGGCTTTTCTGTCCCATTCCTCAAGGTGTCTGGAGATCACTTTGATTTCATTGGATCAGTATTCACCACCTACCGTTCTCGATCAAGCATCACTTTACATATTTATTGAGGCATTATTTCACGATTGAATTCCCGACTTTACGGGCACTCTCATGTTTTCTCATATTTGTCTTACTAACCTTGGAATGGGACAGTTTTGCACGACAATGAGTTCCGTAATTTGGGATCGGAAGAGTGAAGTAGATACTGATCTAGCAACAAAACTCAGAGGAAGAAGTATCAAAAGCGAAAACACAGATGATTCCGTTTCCACAATGAGCGAAGGAATAGAACCCGACATGGACTCCACAGTTACTAAAATGGACACAGCGATGGTTACTAGGAAGGAGAAGGCGATGGAATATGCTGTTATTTTCTTAAATAAGGCTAGCAACATAGTTGCTTCTCATGCCGCCATGTTTCCGGAGTTCAAAAATTGGGAAGATCAAATTAGTATTCTTTCACTACGAAGTATTGTGAGCTTTAACTAACAGTCTTTAGAGCAAAACCTGGCCGGTATTGAACGTCCGCGGGTTCTTGTCGGACTACTTGGGTATACCGGGAGTGGAAAATCGTCCCTTATTAATGCCCTCATTGATGAGGAAATGGTTGTACCAGCGAACGCCATGCGTGCCAGCACGTCCGTGGTCACAGAAATTTCATGGAATGACTCTGATGATCCAGACAGGGCTTTCCGGGCTGAAATTGAGTTCATTTCAGAGGAAGAGTGGAAGAAAGAAATGGATGTGCTTTTAGATGATTTGGCCAACGCAACCAAGGGCGAGGATGTTACCATCAAGTCCGGCAGTGCGGCTAGCATTGCATTTGCCAAGATTTCCGCAGTCTGGCCGGAAGTAACTCTTGGCAAATTAAAAGGCATGAGTTCCGAACAATTATTCGATGAAGTCGATGGCGTTTCGGACATATTGGATTGCAGCCTGGAGATAGCAGACCACAAAGCCAAGGATTTTGCAGAAAAAATAAGTTTGTATATCGACTCGAATAATAAGGAGGTAGCTTCGGCAGGAATATCATACTGGCCGTTGGTGCGTTGCGTTCGCGTATACACGAAAGCCCAGATTTTACGGCATGGTCTTGTACTAGTTGATTTGCCTGGACTAGGAGACTCCAACACCGGGAGAACACAGGTCGCCGAGAATTATATGAAGAACCTTGACTACATCTGGATTGTGGCTGATATCGTACGAGCCATCGATGATCAAGTGGCCAAGGACCTGATGGGGAAATCCTTCAGGAGACAACTTTTCATGGACGGTAAATATGATGGCCACTGCGTGACTTTTATTATGTCAAAAACAGATATAATCAACAACAATGAAGTCATCTCGTCACTGCAACTCCGAAAAAGAGAGCTTAAGACGATTCTTGCTCAAGAGGAGGTTCTTATGCAGAACGTTCATAAAGTTCAAGAAACTCTCATTAGAAAAACTGCGAAGAATAACAAGATCAAGCGGGAGTTGAAAGGATTGCAACGTGAAGTGAAGCAGACTAAGAGCGAAAAAGCTACATCGCGTAAGAGAAAGTTCGTCGAAGATAGTGGGGCGGAGGAAGAAGTGCCTTCGATCAAATCTCAGATTCCAGGCAAGGTATCTCGCCAAGACTTGATGCGAAAGAAAGGCAGCACGATCAAAGAAATCGAAGCTTTAGATAAAAGGCTGGCTGGGCTTAAGCTCGAACTGAGATCAGCTAGAAATGAAATCAAAGTTGTCTGCACACAGGCCAGAAACACCTACACTCAAAACCATCTCAAGATAGATTTTCTCAATGGGCTCCGAGAGCTGAAACAGGATATTTCTGCTGATCGGAATGATGAATTTCAGTCTGAAATTGAGAAAAAAGTTGAGAGTGAATCATCGGCCACCAAACCTGGGTGGGATAATTCAAAGCTGATTGAAAATGCCTGTACAGAAGGGCTAATTGACCAGCTGAACACCTTCTGTGTGTCCTCCAAAGGATACCAAAGGTTGGCAGGACGTTTCAAGCGGAACCCGAAACCGAAAGGATTTGCAACTATAAACGACACTTTCATACCGTTCTTACGGGAGTATGCAGTCGCCTGTACCTTGACGCAGCGTTCAAAATTGGCTGACAGGTTCTTGAATGGATTCAATTTAGTCAAACTGAGTATCAGTTCGTGGGTTGAAAATGATTCTCCGAACTCATTGTCTTCGTCTGAAAAAGACAGACTCAATGGTACGTTGGAAGAACACTTGGGCGCTCTTCAGAAGGTATGTTCTCCTGCAAATACTGCATCAGCGCTGCTTTCAAACATCTTACCTTATATAGAAATTTGAACTTGCGTTAAATATTGCGATGATGAGGATGAAGAACGCCATCAAAACCGATATTTTCCCTATGTTGCAAAAATGCATCAATGCGAGCACACAAAAAGCCGAGGAGGCCTGCAAAGAACTCGTTAACGAAGACATTTGTTTTCAGACCTGGAAAGCAATCTGTCGTAGGCGCGGCAAGTTTAGTAACAGGAAAAACTTTAATTATGACTGGGTTGGGGTTTTCTCAGAACCGTTCCTGGGTCATCTTGCCAAACCTTGGGAAAACGTGTTCAGTTCGCAAATGCAGAATATACACGATGAATACGCTAGGAGAATTGCCACCGCAATCAACAGATTTTCGATCGATATAAAGCCTCTTCTTCGAAGCATGTCAGAAGCCTCTGCTTCGAGATCACCCCTAGATTTCTTAGCAAAGGTTCCTTATTTACAGCGTAAAGCTAGAACTGCCATAACAGAGTCATTTGATTCAGCGCGATCTCAAGCACAAGAGATTCATCGAGCTGTCGAGCCCCTTATACAAGATCATCTACGTCCAGTATATGAAAAATGTAGCCGAGAATCAAGTAAGTACTAACTCTAAATCATAATTGGCTACCCGTTAACGCAAGTGTCACTTCGCAGAAAAGGGTGCTCTTGCACGGATGAAGGAGAATCTTTTCGAATTCATCCAAGAAACAAATGAAACTATGTACAGTGAATCATCCACGGTGCTCAAGACTAAACTAGCCAAGATGACAAACAACCTTGAAGAATTATTGAAGGAGGCACATTCTGACACATCCCATTACCTCAGAGAAGAAATCAGAAATATGATAATGTGGGCAGTCGCGAAGGACGACGAGACCCGAGAGAACGTCAGGAAGACTTTACGCAAAGGGCTGACTGTACAATTGGATGCCTTGAGAGTGGCATGGGCTAGAGGTGCTTCTGAGCCCGCGGATCGTTTTCTCCCGGTCAAGACAGAGACAAAGCCAGATGACGATAGTAGTGAGGACAACGACGAGGATGATGATATAAGTGATGATAGCGACAGCAGCGACAACATTGGTGTCGGCGATAACAGCGATGATAGTGAAGAAGCTGAAGGTACCAGTGATGACATGGAAGACTCGTGATTTGAGATCGTGGTCTTGCCATTGGGATTGTGCACCATCTGAGTCTGATTATTAGGGAGATGAACACGTTTGCAAGCTTCTTTCTCGCATTTATCGGCAGTTCACTATATTTCAAAGGCCGTAGAATTCATATTCTGACATTTATGGCGTTGATTTTATTTCCATTATTGTTTTTCATAAAGGAAATCTTTGTTGGGCAATGGGAATAGGGTCTTATGCGAAGACGAGGACACAGGAGCATCAAGCTAAGTTATTAATGCCTACTTTCTATATTTTTCATTTTAGCAATGATGAACCTAAATGTCTCTTACAACTTGATGAATCACCTAGGCCTTGGACGACAAGATGTATAAAAGTTACCAACATGAATTTTGACCAAAATAGACCTCATCATCACCCGCCTCAAGATTTTCCAGAAATTGATTGTTCTAGACCCACCATACGGATACCTCCGGAGCTTTAGCCACGGCCTCTCAGACCTCTTTACATGAAGATGTAACCTCTCTGAGCCTGACGGCGTCTGAAGTGGCAGCGCCGCTTGATTGTGAATAGAATGTATTTGGGCGAAAGAATTCTACTCCCGAGGCAAAAATTTACAATACTAATCAAAGCAGCAACTTCCTATTCTCTCGGTGTAATGGACTCCGCATGACATTCTTTACCACCGATATCGTAGGAATACGAGAGATAATGTGATTGGATGGAAATATCTTGGGAATATCCATAAAAGCTCCGATTCTTTCAAACCCCGAGGATACTTCGAGGCATCAACATGTGTAGGTCTGTTGCAGGGGTAGAAGAAGGACATCAAAGAGGCGAGAAAGGCTCGACCAACAATAAAGAGAGGCTCGAGGGATTCAAAGAAACGATCAACCTAAAATGGACTCGTCATGATTTCAAGCCTACCATTGCTAATTCACTGCTCAATAGCGGAAAGACAATAAATTAAGAATCAACTACTTGACCCAATCACTCATCAAGCACTTTGTCTCTAATCTGTGAAGAAGAGAGTAAGAGAGAAAGAGAGACAGAGAAGAGAAGAGAGAAAGAGGAGTGAATGGATACGGAGTAGGTAGAATAGTAATCACGCCTTATGTAGTACCAATACAACAAGAGGAGAAATACATCAACCCCCACCAATATACCTTCACGAGACCCTCAACTTGTATGGAATCTGGAAAACATTTCCCATGACAGAGGTCAATTGATCTGAACGCGAACAGTTCATAGCTAAACCCGCATTTCCGTGATTACTCTCTTTTTGTGTATCATCTTGCTGAATAATAGCAGCAGCTCTTTTATTACTCTTTACTCTCTGAAATTTGTCATCAATCGATCAATCTAGGGTGGGGCAATCCTCAAGCCAGGCTACTCTAGAGTCTAAACATCTCGAAAACCCACCAAAGCCCACAATCCACAATCCACAATCCGTAATCACTCCGGAATTTGTCTCTTCCACTTAACAACTCGACAACTCAATCCCCAACCTTCAATCCTCAATTCTTCTCCCCAGATCATACTAACCGAAGGGATTTATCGTACATTTTGTTTTCAAGGGGATCACATCCACCATCATTTACATCGAATCCTCGAATTCGCAGACCTGCGAGATCATCAATTCAATCTAGTCCCTTTTTTTTTCCAAATCGGGCGCAATTCGGAGAACAAAGAAAAGAATTCGAATAACTTTTTCATCACCTCCCACCTTCCAACCCTTCCAAAAACTTCCATCGAATGATTTTATCTGCGACATCAATATCATAGAGACAAAAAGGCTACGAAAGCCACTCCATATTCTCGAATACATACTTCAAGATGGCGTACAATGGTCGGCGGGGTCCGAATGTATCGGAATACATCGCGAATCTCAACGCAATCCCAACACCACAAGATCTACACAATTCCAATCAGGATACATACAATGTAGATGATGAACTGGCTATGTTCACGAACACCGAATTTTACGATATCGACTCGGTCTTGCAGGCACCAAACTTCGACGGAGTTGGAGCACAGTCGACTGCGGATAGTGTTGATTTGGATTTAAAGGACATAGATTTCAGTCTTCCAGGTTAGAGATACCCCCATGTCTCCACTGTTTTGCTGTCAAACTTCTGTACTTCTATCATATCGAATCTCTCCTTTCTCCTTGTGTTTCCTTTACACGGTATCTTTGGGAGAACATGTTTCCCCTCTATCTTGTGGACGAATACTAGGCACACCTTCTAAGCACAAGTGTGTATATCATTTCAAAATAATCGGGGTAGGACCCTTCCATATGGACTGCTATGATCAATTCTCCATTTGAGAAGTTTCACTGGTCAGCTATTGGCCAATACCTTTACCTGCACATATCCACGTGCACCTAGGTTGCATACGATGAGTATAGTTCTTATCCTCTTGCATTACTTTTCTGCAACGTTCCTCGAACCCTTCCCTCCCTCCTTCCTTCTACATGCTTTGTAACCCTTTCATTGTGCTGCTTGGTAAGCGCACACAATTACCGAGTAATGGCGGCATATCACGTGTTGTCATACAACAATGACTAGGGTAGTCGATAATTGCTCCATTCTTTTGTCTTCCCAAAAGTCATTAGTGTATCTCCGGTCTAATCCTCGTCTCTTACCCGTTTGCCGTCGCTTGTTGCAGTCTACCTGCAGATCTATAATACAATTCCACATTTATTTCCATTCTCAAGCATCTTCTTCAAAAAAGCAGGCAAAGCTAACATCATGATGCTCCATTCAGGTGATTTCAATTTCTCAGACTTCAATACCTTCACCAACAACCACCCTACCAATTTCGGTAATCATGATGGCATGCCTTCGGTGATTCATCCAATTCAAACCAACCATCAAATCTATAATCCTCCGCCCTCATCTGCCGGCTCTCCTACATCTGCTCTTGTCTCTCCTCAAGTTGGAGAAAAGCGCAAAGCTGAGTCTTTATCTGATGGACGATCCCCCGACTTTGAAGATGCATCACGTATGGCTGCGGAAGAAGACAAACGTCGAAGAAATACGGCCGCTTCAGCTCGCTTCAGAGTTAAGAAGAAGCAACGCGAGCAAGCTCTTGAACAATCAGCGAAAGCTATGAGCGATAAAGTTGCAGCTTTGGAAGGACGCATCAATCAATTAGAAACCGAGAACAAATGGTTGAAGAATTTGATCACGGAGAAGAACGAGAGCAAGGAAGATATTGCCGCACTATGGAAAAAGTACAACAAGGATGCTGGTGGCAGCAAAGGTGCTGAACGCAAAGATGGTGTGGGCACAGAAGCTTAAATTGTCTTCTAAAGATGATTTTTCTTGTTCATTTGTGCTCACACGTTTCTTGTTTGGTCTTGCGTTTTGCGTTTGCGCCAGTTTGCGCTTGATTGAATTCGCGCCATGGTCGTTTCTGGGAGGTAATTTTCACGTATATCACAGCTTGGGATTGGTACATATTTGAATTTGTTGGTGGAAGACGATGGTACGATGGCATGTGGTCGATGATGGATGATTGAATGAAAGCATAACGGGAGTTCCGGGTAGTGAATTTCCTCCTGTTCTCATCTCAAGTCTGCTGGTAGATTTACAGCTTAGATTCACAACTACTGCTACGGCATGGTGTGTAACTCGGCTTACTAGACAGTTAGCTCATCTAAACAAAATGAAACTAAATAAACATACAACAACTTACCTACCTAATTCGTACAAACACACCATTGTGGGATCACAATTCATATTTAGGGTTACATGCATTTGAGCACGCCATTACAGTGACAGCTTTAATCCACCGCATATAACCATAGCCGTAAAAAAAAAAATGGTGATCCGAATTCCCAAATTCCCCGTTGAATAAAAAACACCATAACCCCTCCAAATTGCGTGCGTGGGAATCCAAAACTCCCCTCCAAAATACCATCCGCTCCGGCATTTCTGATCAATCAAAAAATCTACGCGTACCGGATAGGAGATGACGTTTTTGATGGGGGTTGTGGGGGATTAGCCGGTGTGGAGTTGTGGATTGCCATGGGGAAATGAAAATTAGCCGATTATTGCAAGGGGCTCCGGCTAACTTTTTGCCGGCGAGGTGTGGGAACCGGCATATGGGTGATGAGTTTATTTTGACTACGGTGGTTGTTTTTGGGTAGAGACTCTTGTATGCACTTAAAGAGAGGTCTTTAGCTCTGGTTTGGGCTGCGAAGTAATAGTTCTTTTATGGTTTGAAAGACGAATGAACTGTCGCTGTATGGACTATGACTTGCCGATTGTTAGCCGGCGCAGCTAGGGTACGGGAAATGATGTTGTGTACGCTGGTATTCGAATGGTCTTGTTATTTTAATGTGTTGAGTAAGTGAAATGGATTCTAGAGACTTTTTAGGATGTTTGCTTGGGGGTTGAATTGGGAAGTTTTGGGTGTATGAGTGTGGTGAAAAGAATATGCTGTGGATGGGATGAGAAATTCGCGCACCGTATATGAGGACACCGGTAAAAACCTTGGGATCTCCTCCTGGGTAGGAAAGGTAGGATTATCTTGCATTTTGGAAAGGTAATTCATACGGAAAGCTCTTGAGTATTCACGGTCGTCAAATACAATCCTCTACGAATGAGCGCTAAACACTAAAGAAATGAATGGGAAACAATAGCTACACTTCTTGTACTGAAGTTCCATTTTGTGCGAGATGAAGTAATTTGGTACAGGGTTTGACAGATACTGCTCATCGTTGACCTCCTCGACTTGTGTGTTTTCTCCCAACGATGCAAGCGGAAATGCACTACGAAGGCTATGGATAGGACGAAGAATATCCTAGCCAGGATAGTATCATGAAAGAGAGTTAATGAAGGAGAAAGGAAAGCGGCAGTAACGCCGAAGAATCAATATTACCAAGTCAATTGAAAAGGATTTCCCGATTCACCGCAGAGGATCCTGCACCAGTTCTGGCAACATAGATCCTAATGCAGAAGGAGAGTCAATGGTCAAAATTGAAGAAAGGTATTCTGGTGTTATTCAATCGCCTCGGAAGTGGAATATTCTGGTCTTCGACGTTAATTTGATAATATAACCACAAAACTATCAAGTTCAGACCAAAAGGTGGCTAAGAAACGCATGGGCACAGAAAGTTTCCGGTTCAATTCACTTGCACGTTTGCTTGGATAAAAACTTTTTATTGATATTTTTAAAGTAAATATCCTCCCGAGATGTTACTTATCAGAAAGCTAGGATAGTTCAGTAGGCAGTCTCATATTGTCTTTTTTCAACACATCGCCTTAAAGCAGACGACGGTGGTAACTTAATACAGATCGAAATCAAAACGCCTCCCAATTTTCAGATATAGCAAGAGTAACGTTCAATCCTCGCACCCAGCTCCCATAGAGCACTCCTCATGGCACACCCTTTTTTCGTAGAGTGTGATAGTCCCGAGATCCGAGGTCTTCGCCCCGAAAATAACCAACCGGTTCCGATAATGAAAGTGAATACGGCAAAATCTCACACCTCGAAAAATCTGAAACAGTTCGAACAAAGAATTTACCCATCTCCGTATAACTCAAGCCGACCAATTTTAACTTCGTCGACCTCAAAGAGAAGATTCCTCCGGCTCTCTAGCTTCCCAGCCCATTGACCTCAAATTCATTGAGCTTCACTTTCCTCACTCTCGACCCCTCGAAGACTGCAATCTTGATCCTTACCAAGATAGACACAATTCATGCAAGCACCCTTGAAACACTCTCCGGCCGGAATGGTTGCGCCAATAACGACACAGCTTGCAAAGGGTACAGAACCATCTTGCATGTAATCAGTGCAATGCGAGCAAGCCATTTCTTGCTCCATTTCGGTACCAGCAGCCTGTCCTGCACAAGCACGCCAGTGCTCAACATTCGTGTCGGCAATCTCACCATTTTGAGTGATATACTCTTGGACTGGGATGATGAGTTGCTCAATGCTGAGATTGCACAATTGACTGTGGATGGGATCAGGAAGGAACGGAATATTCCCGACAGCATGCGAACAGAATTTATCCGTTATATCTGAAGGCCTTGCTCCTGAAGATGTTGGCCCGGAAGTTCGAGGCTTCTTTGGTGAATTTCGAGGATGGACAATTGAATGGTTATCGGAGCCATCGTCGGACTCAGTGGCTTCGTCGTCGTCGATCTCATAGTGAGAATCCTGAGCCGATGCTGATGTTTGATGCCTACGCTTGCTGCCGGCCGGAGTCATTCCGAGATCTTCAGGAGTATCAGTCGTTTTATCACCGGCAGTTCTACCAGCAGCAAGTTCCCTTCTGCGGCGCTCGTCCTCGATCTGCATGTCATCAAATTTGGCCTTCCATTTCATACTCTGACGTTCATGCTTTATCTCTGTAGTTTCGATAATAACATGCAAGGATCCCTTGGTACGCTTCTCCAATGCCAACTTCAAACCGTTCTCACAACCTGTATTGTACTCACCGAAGAGATATGGCTTGATGTAATCATTGAAGAGGTCTTCGCGCATCAATCGATCAACGCATGCCACTCTATCTAGAAAGGGCATCTTGGAGACCATTTTTATGAAGTCTTCTGCTGGTTCGACGTTGGCAAAAGCAGCGGCTTTGGGGTCTAATCTACTTGGAAGCTTGCGATCAAACTGGTTTTGTGGGATACCTGGCTGTGAACCGACCCCCTGAGCCTGTGGAGAGACTGCCTGTGGACTAGTTTGAACTCGAGGTGGTCCCCGCCGAGGTACACGCTGGCTCTGCTGTGTAGATGGAGTACCTGATTGCGCAGACTGTCGGCCGGGTTGTTTTGGCTGTCTATCTCTCCGTGTGGGCTGTTGTGGTGCCACAGCTAGTGGAGCAGGTGCAACAGGTCGCAATGGAGGTCTCGCAATTTCTGTCAGTCTGGCACTGCCGCTCGCAAAGGATGCCGATTTACGTTGCTTGGTTGGCTGCTGAAAGGTGTTTTGGTGTGATCGTTCGGGATATACGAACATCGTGTGAGACCCAACACCAGGGTAACTGCCATTAAATTCAGGGGCAGCTATAGGGCGTTCACTTGACTGCTGTGCAACATGACCAGGCTGGCTCGCAGTCTGACTCTGGCTCCATTGCCAAGACCCCTAGAGACATCAGGAGGCGGCAGAACGGAAGTATGGAGCTCTTGGGCTGGAACAGGAGAAGTATCGCTGAGTCTGCGGCTACCCATAGCTCCCAGTTCGTCCTCGATGGGTGCACCGCTCTGTTGACGTGCTCTTGATGCATTGATAGCAGGAATTTGATACTGTGCATTTTGCTCCGAAAATTGGCTTCTAGCCTGTACTACTTGTTGTGAATCTCTAGCATCTCGAATTGGGAGAGATGGAGGATCGCTGTGTCTGCGTCTATTTGAAGTTATCGGTGACCGTGTGCTCGATGCATCACTTTGTTGACATGGAACTGCTATATTGGCAGAAGCATTTTGACCTAGGCCATTATTCTGCGACAATGGCTGTAAGGGTTGCGCTCCTTGAATAGCTCCAGCATCTTGACCCAATGTACCGGAATGATCGTTTTGGATGTCATTTGATGGTTGTAACATCGGGACATCGCTGTCCATCGCCAGGCCTATTGATGAGCCATCGTACTGCCAGTTACCAGAATATGCCATGGGAACGGTTTTCAGCGTCGCTCTAGGCAAAGGGCTCAAAGTTAACGGTATGTCGAGACCAGTGGCAGTGTATGAGAGTCCCTGCTCCAATGCCCAGTAACCTGCAGGTGGCGCGCTCAGTGGACGGCTAAGTTGAGCTGTCATTGTTTCACTGAAAAATTCTGCTTGATATCGTTCATTTTCAGACGTTGACTCTTGCTGTGGAGCTTCACCATTTTGGGTGCTGCTAGCAAACTGAGTGCCTAAGGGAGACTTTTCAATCTGAATTGACAATTGTAAGTCTGCATGAATATCACTGTCACTAGATGAATTGTTGTCCATCTGATATCTTGATGGGGCTGGTGTTCTGAAGCCAGTAGTGCTGGCATCCGTGTTATAGTCGTCTAAGAATTCGCGTATTGGCGTATCCTGTTGCGAGGTAGAAAAATTACCACTTCCGAACCCGTTCTGGAGGCTCGGATTATAGAGAATCTCGTCAGGGGTTGAAAAGATCCCAAGACCTGTCATGTTTGGGGGTTCTCCGTTTCCCTTTGCATCAAAGTTGTTTGTATTTGAGCTGTATTGACGAGGCGATCGTGTCATTTGAGGCAGTAACGTGGAAGGCTGTGTATTCTGGTGTGAATCTGAGGTCGAGTACCATCCTTGGGATGAACCTTCTACATATTGGCTGTTTTCATAGGGCCACTCTGCTTGGAACTTTGTGGGGTTCGGATTCGTGGAGGGCGTGTCAGTGCTCGCAGTGGCTTTTACTCCTTCTATGAGGCACAGTTAGCAACTAAAGGCGCAGATGCGGAGAAAGCGGGCAAAGAAGATATCAACAGATTTGAAAACTTACCATTTACGTCATTGCTAGTCGAAATCGCAATGGGAAGGGAGACTTGCTGGTTGTTGTACCAAGGGAGGTCATCTCCTCCATGGTAGTTGTAAGGCATCTTGCTGATGGTTTCGTGGGTTTCAGTTGCGATTTCTTTACAATGCCCTTGGTATGTAACCGGATATTTCAGTCTCAAATAGGTGAGTAGTTGTAAAAATTTCTCAAGAGTCAAGTGTTATTTCAAAGATAGGTTGATGATGGGAAGGTAAGAATTAGAATTGTAGATTGAGAAATGTTTAAAGGACCGATTATGTGTGGAAAGATTCTTTTGAGTCGAGTCGAGTCTAGAGAAGGGACCTGGTTGCTATCTTCAATAGAAATACCTAGAACGTTTGCTTAGCGAGATTAACATTACAGCAGCTTGTTAGACGAAACCGAGACATTCAACTTCAGACCGTGAATTATTTGCTGGGATAGATCACCCAAACGTAAGTCGTTTCTCTCTGGCAAGTTAATTGGCGCAACTCTGAAGGTACGTTTCCATGATTTTTCAAATTATGAACAGAGACTTGTAGAATATCCGGTGCACCTCATGAGTTCTTTAGTGCAGCGATTTCATGCTACTTTACAGAGGTTGACCAATTCAAAGGTCTCTTTACATACATGATGACCACGCAAGCATATAGTACAGGTCACCAAATATAATGTATATGGCAAGAAAAGAAATTTTCTTTATGGTGCACCCTTTTTATACATACATTTACAAACTGTTTTCCACTTGCAAACCATTCAATGCATCAATTCTGAAGGGAAGTTCCATGAAATCAGCCAGCTTTTGTTTTTTTCATCATGTGTAGGCTTACTGCAGAATGTGAGGGTGTTTTGAAAGTTCATTCAAGATGCGTGAAGGAACAATTGACGATGTAAGCAAGCTATATGAGAGCATCTTGGCCCCATTTTCAACACGTGAATAGTTTTGCAGCTTGAATATTTCAAACAGCCAAAGCAGATACAACAGCAAGTATTTAAAAAAAACCCCGTAGTAAATCATCAGAACAAAACAAACACAAAGCTGTTTCCTAAGATATTGCATAGGCGTAGAGAATCGACGAATGGGGGCATCATTTAAATGGGAGCAAAATAGCAATCTTGTTTGTGTTATAAAACGACCAAGGAACATAAAGTTGATGCACTCCATAAGGTGAGTCTCTTCAATAACTTCTCATGCCATCAAGCATTTGGAGAGCAAGAGAAGTTCTGAATCAGGCTGGTTCTGACGATCTACTCGGCTATCGTTTCTTCTTCTATACTCATTATTTTAGTAATCTGATTGATCTCCACTGCAAGCGTGGCATAAATCATTCGGAGTAAGTCTTAATGGTCTTCAGACCCGCTTTTCGAAGTTATATTGCTAGCAATCAGAGTATTATGTCAATCACAAATAAATTCTACGCCCAAACTTCGAGTCTCGTGACTAGTAACTTATGATTGTGTTGAGTAAGCATCAGCAATGATACTCACGGACACTTGCTGGCCGGGATGTCTTTACGCGATGCCATGACGTTCCAGGCTGAAAGTCGGGTTATTCAGCTTGTTATGCTCACCAGGCTCTTGCATTTGAATCAGAATGTATGTTGTGTTCTCAAGAGTGTGGCATTTCACGGAACGTATTGTTCCATGTTTCAAATGTACAATTTTCAGCCTTATCTTGACAAAGCTATTGACCGTCTATGCATGTCAGTAAATATCCGGCAGCCACATGGTCTTGTGCTCTGCATATGACATTGGAGTTTCCCGTGGGTGTCAGTGATCATGAGAATTGCGCCTTAGAAGCCACTGAAAACGTCTTGTCCTACTCGATGTTGAGGATATCAGAATCTACTGCACGAGATATATCCATTTAATAGGTAATCGGACCGTCGCCCTACTCATGCCAAGAATGTGACGAGTAGAAAGAAAAATGATGTGGTGAGATTTGATCTAACTGCTGGCAAGTGACACGGTTTCTGGTTGAAAAACTTCAGCCTAAGAATATTCTAGGCTTTGCCTAAGGTTCCCCAAAGCCTTGATCTATGATTTCTTGATGTCGAGTTGAGAGAGTGAGCAAGTGGATGGATGAGTGAGCGAGTGTGGCATCTCACATCGGTGATAGTGATGGTGATGGTGATGGTGATATGTAAATATGTATCAAAGTGAAATGGGGTTGAAAGAGGTAGGATTCAAGTGTCAGGAGCTCACTAATTGTTACTTCTTGATAATCCATCAAAAAATAAAGGAAGTGGCGACACGTGATCACCTGATTAACATACATTGGGCATTGAAAAACTTGACCAATCATTAATCTGAAAATCAATCACAAGCGCTATCTTACGCGTTAACCGCTATCTGGCTTCTACTTTAGTCTGATCCATAATTGTTTCGCGAAATGATAACTTACAGGTAATGCTTTGGGTTTGACTGACTTGTCCGCCACTAGCAGAATAAGCTCCGCCATGACTGAGATAAGACAAAACTTCGCAATCATGTTGAACTTCGTTCCTTTATTATTCGATAACATATCCGCCGAGCTAAAATTTCACGCTCGTGAATTACTTTCAAAGTGTTTCAACAATATCAGACCAGAGAACACCCGAGGCCCACTATTGTCACATAATTTCATGGGTTTATAGCACTTTGAGGTAACTAGCGGTCTTGTCTTCGTTACTGTTTGTTCGTCCCATGCGGTCAAGGGAATAAATCATCTCGAGAAATACAAGTATGCAAACCATTTTGGTATGAAGTAGATATAACTACCATATGCTGATACAATCAACCTAGATTTACAGTCTTTCAACATGAGCGGAATTAGCTTAAGCCGTCTTTGCTGGGTCTTCATGCTCTGGATCTTGCATGGTGTTAGCTCTTCCACTGTCACAAACACTGGCAATCGTGGAGCAGTGGCGAGTGAAAGCAAAATATGCAGTGAGGTTGGAGCGGAACTTATAGAGAGAGGTGTAAGTGACTTCGCTATTGATAGGTGATTCGAGACTTATCACGTGGATGGTATAGGGAAATGCCGCAGATGCTATGGTTGGTACCACTCTATGCGTTGGTGTCATCGGTAAGGCAGTTCCTCATTTTTAAGAATCGCCCCCCCCCTGTATTAGGCTTACAAATTCACTTAAGGAATGTATCATAGTGGTATAGGTGGAGGGGGCTTTATGCTAGTACGTAGCTCAGAAGGGGAATACGAAACCATAGGTACGATCCATGAGAGTTTCACTTTGTTTTCACATAACTTACACTCCAGCAGACTATAGAGAGACAGCTCCAGCCGCTGCATATCGTGACATGTTTAAACAGGATCGCAGAAAAGCCGTGGTCGGTGGAGATGCAGTTGCTGTTCCGGGTGACCTTCGAGGACTTGAATATCTTCATAATAAATATGGGGTATGTACTTCTTCACTTTGAGATGATGAGGCTTAACTAATATTCATCAGCAACTGCCTTGGCAGATCGTTTGCAATCCAGCTGTACATATTGCTAGAAATGGTTTTCCTGGTATGTACCTTTCACAATTTTTTATGTACGTCACTAATCTGGACTAGTAACGGAAGATACAGTTTACTACATGCAAGCAGTTAAGAATCAAGTCGGTTGGAATTTTCTTGAAGAGGATCCAAACTGGGCTATGGACTTCGCTCCGAACGGCACACTCCTTGAATTGGGTGATATAATGAAAAGAGAGCGATATGCCAATACGCTAGAGACGATTGCTAACAAAGGAGCTTCGGCATTCTACGAAGGGGAAATTGCAGAAGCAACTATTGCGACCATAAAGGCCACAAATGGAACCATGACTCTGGCTGATCTCAAAGATTACGAAATCAAGATTCGTAATCCGATCAACATCACTTATCGTGGCTACACTATCCATTCAACCGGTACTCCCTCCGGCGGTTCCATAGCCCTGAGCATTCTTAAGACCATTGAAGGGTATGACATGTATACAGAATCCGATTTATTTCTGAATACCCATCGACTCGATGAAGCCATGCGTTTTTCATATGCCGCTCATTCCGAGCTAGGAGACCCGTCATTCTTTGACGAGATGATTAGATTCGAAGAAGGAATCATTTCAGCTGAGACTGCAGATTCTAATAGACGAAAGATCCTAGACGATAAGACACAAGATGTTGGAAGGTACAATCCAGAAAGGTGGGATATCATGGAAAATCATGGGACATCGCATATGGTTGCTACCGACGCTTCTGGCCTTTCAATAACCTCAACATCAACCGTCAATTTACTTTTCGGTTCTGCCGTTATGGTTCCTGAGACTGGTATGTTATCCTGAATAATTCTTTTCTTGTTTTTAGTTCATGACTTGCGGAACTAATCCGTCTCTTTTCGCCCACGTTCGAAACACATTGAATCAATAACTTTGCTAACAATTTTACAGGGGTTATTCTTAATAACGAAATGGACGATTTCTCCATCCCTGGCGTTCCCAATTACTTTGGTTTCGTCCCTTCACCTATGAACTATGTTCGTCCTGGGTAAGTCCGAGCCTCCCTTTGCGTACAGATCTACCATTCATTAACCATTAACATCAGTGCGCGCCCCATGAGTTCCATCTCCCCCATTCACATCTCCCACCCCAATGGCTCCCACTTCCTTTCCATCGGCGCCGCCGGTGGATCACGAATCCCCACGTCAACAATCCAAGCCATCATCAACATAATCGATCACGGCATGTCTCTCGAAGAAGCACTAAAGCAACCTAGAATGCATGATCAATTACTACCCGAAAAAACGACCGTAGAACCGGGATTTGATGAAGAATTGCAGGAATATTTGAAGGAAAGAGGACACAAAGTTGGGAAAGCAAGTGGAAGAGAGAGTGCTGTACAAGGTGTGAGAGTTTGGGGTGATCTCTCGATTGAGGGAGAAGGACTGGCTGGAGAAGGATGGTTGGAGGCTATTGGAGAGCCGAGACAGAAGGCGAGCGGGGGAGTTGGTGTATGAGTGTCTTGAAGAAATTGAGTTGGTGGAGGCGGATGGAGGAAGGTGCGCTTCGCGCGGTTAAATTGTACAAACCCCCTCTTTCGCGACTGCTAACCTTGGTTGAGCTTCATCATATGAAGCTCATGATCTAGAACGAAGATCATTAGAATTTCTTTTCTTTACAGAAATGCCGATAGAATTTTGGATGGGGTATATAGGGTGAATATGGATATAGTTAGAGGTGATATTACTCAGATCAACTTCTAGATTTGCCTAGAAAGACAGACGGTTTCGCATCTACCACATCAACGAAATCATAGAAACCACACACAATCATTCATTTATTTATCTTAGACGAGAGAGTTGTTGATCTGATGTCATCATTTTCCTCCGTCTGAAGTCTACAATGTTGCAGTATCGTCCCAAGTATACCGTGAACAGTTTCTTATATATGTTGGTGTTTGCTATACATTTATTTGCATATGTATTCTGTCAATTCCCGACCACCAACAAGTCATAACATTGAACCATATGAATTATATTCAATCCAGACTTTCTATTGAGTTCTCCTAATCCCTTCCCATTTCCTCCTTAATGTCACTAACTCTTCCATACCTACAATCCACTTCTTCGCAAACTCCGCTTCTGTAAATCTTTGAGCCGATTTCCTCGCTCTCAATCTCATCGCTATCTTATCTTCTCGGGGTAGTGCTAGTGCGCTCTCGAAACCTTCAGCAAATTGTTCTACTGTCGATGCATGAAAGCCTACATCCAGGGATTAGTTTTGCTCCAAACAAGCGAGATGGAAAGGGGCAAGAAAAAGGAAGTAAAAACATACCCGTAGGCAAACCATCAATTTTTGTAACAATATCTCTCTTTGGGCCACCACTATCATGAACAACACTAATCAATCCTGCCGCCTGGTACTCCACAACTCCGATTCCAAAATGCTCATTCCACATCCCGTTGACTCCAACACTGGCTTTGCCTAACCATTTCAGAATATCCGGCCAAGGCGCATCCAAATGGAATTCAACATCGTCTTTGACTTGTAGTTCGTTTGCCAGCAGGCGCAATTGATATACGCGCTTTGAATCAGAGTCATCGCGAACACTCCCGATAAGGATAAGTTTCGCGCCTTTAGCTGCTGGGGATTTAGTGGCTTTGAAAGCGGCGAAGGCGGTTAAAATGAGTGTATGATTTTTCTCAGGGCGGAATTGCGCAATATAAAGAAGAGCTGGTTGACGTATCGCTTCGGATTCGGGGGTAACAGAGATCTTCTCCTCGAGCTCTTCGACGGCTACAGGAGGGAAGACTGCTGTTGCGATGGGCTTCTTTAATTCGCGTCGCCATTCTCCCCATAGTGATGTTATATGATCGAGTGTCCAATTAGAATTTGTGAGAACTACATCAATTGATGCTCCGACCCAGGTGTAAAATTTCGCAAATAACTTCCAATAGAGCTTCTTTGCCTCTCCTCTTAATCCTGTTCCTTTTCCAGCGTTCACCCCTTGCTTCCCGGTGGCAGATGTAGGATCTAAAGAGCCTAGCATATCTGTCGAAATGGTCGGATAATGTACGTAGGCTCCAGTCGGTACTTCAGGGAACAAAATCTTGCAGAACCCAAGCGCAAAAGCATAGCCCATTGTATCCACAAAAATATCGGGGACAACCAGAGAGAACGCATCCCATGCAAGTATGAGAGATCCAATTGATTGACCTAGAAGTGTGAAATGGGGCCATGTGGAAGCTAAAACCCAATGTCTAGTTGTGAGGTATAAGAAGGTAATCGTTGGTGGATGGAGTTGAATGTTGAAACGATCCTATTAGCTATAATCAGCCGGCGCATTCTGTAAGTATAGTAGCCACTCCATACCTTCACTCTAGCAATGATCTGCGACTTATCCACATCATGATCTCCAGTATAGACAATACATTTCGCATTTGGCCATCGTTTTTGGGTTGCTAAAACTGCAGCCCATAAAACACGTTCACCACCACCTCCAGCATTACTGAATTAACGTCAGCCAAGTCAGTATGAATTCAAGCAAAAAAAACATCTTCATACCAGAAGGGGTGAAAGAATCCAACAATGCCATCCCATTCCTTATCATCCTTCTCTCCCGTTCCACTCGTAGATTCTATATTCTCCCAATCATCACTATCCCGACTCTTTTCCTTGTTCTCCCTATAATCTCTCTGATCAATCTCCACCCTTTCCAGAACTTGAGCTTTCCTCCCAGCTGTCTTTTGCCTCAAGTAGAACCCCACCGTGCGTCCGACGTAACCTACAAGCTTCGGGCCTCCTAAAAGAACAATCAAAGGTGTCGCACCAAGAATCAAGGCTACTAGAATTGTCCATTTGGTATCCAGCCCAAATGTCCACATATCGCTACCGTCTGAAGCTTTGCATGATTCCGCCATAACTTTTTGAACGTACAAGTAAGAAGAGAGGGGAGGGCGGTTTTATCTCGAGTTTCCAGGGTTACTGTGTCACTTTAGCTGTGACGCGCAGGCGGTGGAGCGTGCGGCCGCGTACACCGATGCGGGACCTCTTTTTTCAAGGATGACATGTGAACGGAACTTTTGACTTGAGAAAATCAAATGTTTAAGCCATGTTGACAAGAAGATAGAGAATTTGATCGATCGTTGCTCTTGATTTGATTGTCTCTTTACGACGCAGAGAGTAGAAGTCAAATCACGATGTCTACATTGTTTCAGCCGGCCCGCACGTTAATGCATCCTTCTACCAGCTCAAAAATCCCGAGATTATTCTTGCAACTTCCTTCGACTTATCGATCATTCCATGCCTCCCCACGAACTCAGTCTCTCGATTCTGTATTAATAGCTACACACGGAGTTCTAGAAGGACTGCACTCTTTTACTGGCCTGCCATGGGCTTTTACACTACCTCTCACTGCTTTAGCTATTCGGACTGTCCTTATCTTCCCACTCGGCATCAATTCACGACGAGCTGCACAAAAACAAATCGACTTAATGCCCCTCATGAATGCATGGCAGCATCAATTTAGAAAACAATCAATACAAGAGGTTGGCCATTTAGGACCGGATGCGGCAAATCAGTTTGTTAAGGATAAAATGAAGAAGAAGAAGAGGGAACTCTATTCAAGATACAATTGTGGTACTTGGAAACATTATCTGCCATTTTTGCAATTGCCCGTCTGGATGATCGCTGTAGAGACGATTCGAAAAATGTGCGGCGCACATGATGGATTATTGAAATGGATCGAATCGCTGTTCACATCGAGTAACGCAAACGAGGCAACGGCTACCACGGATCTGGACCTGGGCTCTCTACTATTAGAGCCAACCTTCGCGACAGAAGGGGCATTGTGGTTTCCCAATCTTCTCATTTCGGATCCAATGTTGATACTACCTTTCATGCTCTCTGGGTCCATCTTATTGAATCTCACAAGCCAGGGGAAACCTAAAAGTGTATTCATGAGGAGATTAATGAATTCATTGAAGGTAGTCGCTCTTGCAATCATCCCACTTACGTTGCAGATGCCGAGTGCAATGTTGGTGTATTGGACATCTTCCTCTTTGCTTGCTTTTGGACAAGCCAAGATGTTGGATGTTTTTATGCCGATTAGAAAACCTGTAGTACCATGTAAAGGGGGACAGCCTGTGAGATATGCAGGTACCAGGGAGAGGAGTTAAAGATATAGTATGGTTGCTATGGACAATAGGCAGTAATGGTCTAGATAACTGATATACCCTGTGAGAGATGAATAATGATCGGCGTTAGAGACAAGAAAGGAATGAAGCATGCGATTTCGGACTTGAAGGATTGAGCAACGAAACGTAACCCATATTGGCAGCACAAAAAGGAGTGGAACATTGGTGCGGGCAAATGGATAATTTGAGACGAATCTAATCGTCGACTGGGGGACGCAAATCAGTAGTGCAAAAGCTACCTAGTACGATTAGATAGCTATGCTTTTTCATTACAGTTCCAACTGTCAAAGTACGTACCTCGCCAACATCTACAATATCTAGACAGTCTGTGACATATAATATACTGCCATGCTTCTCTCTTGCCCCCTCGCCCCCATCTTCCCACATATATCTATTACAGCAAGATAATGAATTAACTGGATTCACTCATGTAACTTTGCAGCCTTTTAGTCAAAGTTCCAACCACTTACTGCCCATCCTTGTTCCAGTAAAAAACACGCTAGCATAGTATTGTGCACGCTAGATTACCAATTAGCACTTATTTTCAACGCGTCCTTGCGAAGTGTGGAAAAGTCGCGTAAAGTGTTCCCTCTTAAAAACACTTGGGATCCATTCTCATAAACTCTTCCTTTGTTTTTTCCTCAAGAACGATCTCCTCCTACATTTCAATCTACAATACATCCTCTCTTTTTCTATTCAAAGGTAGATTGATTGTAGGCTTGACTGTAATCAGGTTTATTTATTTATTCTAATTTAATTGTGGTTTGCTTTCCACTCATCGTTTTTCTTCACCGTCCGGTTTGATTAACCCCTCCAAAATTTACAACGGAATCTACGAACAAAACCGTCGCCATCATGTATGTCTATAAGAGAGGTATGTACACTGATTGAAAGTCCCTCTTATTGCCTGTACTCATTACATTTAGATGGACGTAAGGAACGCGTTCAATTCGATAAAATCACAGCTCGTGTGTCAAGATTGTGTTATGGTCTCGACCCTGATCACATAGATGCTGCTGCCATTACCCAAAAGGTCATTTCTGGTGTCTACCAAGGTGTTAATACTATTGAGCTTGACAACCTCGTAAGTTGACCCCTCCCTCACGAGAACGCACCGAGACTAGTTCTCGCACCAAGGAATACTGCTGACTTCATCCAAAGGCCGCAGAAACTGCTGCATATATGACAGTCACCCATCCCGATTATGCCATTCTAGCTGCTCGTATTGCAGTCTCAAACCTTCACAAACAAACCAAGAAACAATTTTCCCACGTTATCCGCGATTTATACCAATATACAAACCCAAGAAATGGCACAGCATCTCCTATGATTAGCAAGCAAACTTACGAATGTGTTATGAGACATGAAGAGGAACTCAACTCTGCCATTGTCTATGACCGAGATTTCAACTACCAATATTTCGGGTTCAAGACCCTCGAGCGATCATATCTCTTACGTCTTGATGGCAAAGTTGCAGAGCGTCCACAGCAGATGATCATGCGTGTTGCTGTTGGTATTCACGGTGATGACATCGAAAGTGCTATCGAAACTTATAACTTGATGTCCAACAAGTACTTTACACACGCTTCCCCAACACTCTTCTCTGCAGGTACTCCACAAGCACAACTTTCATCATGCTTCCTCATCGATATGAAGGAGGACAGTATTGATGGTATCTACGATACTTTGAAGATTTGTGCCATGATCTCAAAGAATGCTGGTGGTATTGGTCTTAACATTCACAGAATTCGTGCTACTGGTGCATACATCGCTGGTACCAACGGAAACTCCAACGGCATTGTTCCTATGCTCCGAGTTTTCAACAACACTGCCAGATATGTTGACCAAGGTGGTAACAAGCGCCCTGGTGCTTTTGCTGTCTACCTTGAACCATGGCATGCGGATGTTTTCGAGTTTCTTGATCTGCGCAAAAACCACGGTAAGGAAGAAGTTCGTGCACGCGATCTCTTCTATGCCTTGTGGATTCCTGATCTATTCATGAAGCGTGTTGAAAAGAATGGAGAGTGGACTTTGATGTGCCCGAATGAGTGCCCTGGCTTGGCAGATGTTTATGGCGAGGAGTTCGAGGCTCTCTACGAAAGTTATGAGAAGGCAGGCAAGGGTCGCAAGACTATCAAGGCACAAAAGCTTTGGTACTCTATTCTTGAGGCTCAAACCGAGACCGGAAACCCTTTCATGCTTTACAAAGATGCATGCAACAAGAAGAGCAACCAAAAGAACCTTGGTACTATTCGCAGTTCCAACTTGTGCACAGAGATTGTCGAGTACTCTGCACCGGATGAGGTTGCTTGTTGTAACTTGGCTTCCATTGCTTTACCAACTTTTGTCAACATGAATGAGGGAACTTATGATTTCCAGAAGCTTCACGAGGTTGTTCAAGTTGTTGTTAGAAACTTGAACAAGATCATTGACATCAACTATTATCCCGTTCCAGAAGCCAGAAAAAGCAATTTCCGTCACCGACCTATCGCTGTTGGTGTTCAAGGTCTTGCTGATGCTTTCTTGGCCCTTCGTCTTCCATTTGACTCCCCAGAAGCCAAGCACCTCAACATTCAAATTTTCGAGACCATCTACCATGCTGCCTTGACCTCATCCGTCGAGATTGCAAAGGAACTTGGCCCATACGAAACTTATCAAGGCTCCCCAGTCTCCAAGGGTGAACTCCAATATGACATGTGGGGTGTTACACCTACTGACTTGTGGGATTGGGATTCTTTGAAGCAATCCATCAAGCAACACGGAGTTCGCAACTCGCTTCTCGTTGCACCTATGCCAACTGCCAGTACTTCCCAAATTCTTGGCTTCAATGAATGTTTCGAGCCTTACACTTCGAACATCTATTCCCGTCGTGTTCTTGCTGGAGAGTTCCAAGTCGTCAACCCATGGCTCCTCAAGGACCTTGTCGATATGGGTCTCTGGTCCGACAACATGAAGAACCGTATCATCGCTGACGGTGGATCTATTCAAAACATCCCCAACATTCCAGCTGACATCAAGGCTCTTTACAAGACCGTTTGGGAAATTTCTCAACGAACAATCGTTCAAATGGCAGCTGATCGTGGTGCGTTTATCGATCAATCTCAATCAATGAACATTCACATGAAGGATCCTACAATGGGCAAGATCACATCTATGCACTTTGCCGGTTGGAAATTGGGCTTGAAGACCGGAATGTATTATTTACGTACTATGGCTGCTTCAGCACCTATTCAATTCACCGTCGATCAAGAAGCTCTTCTTGTAGCTGACACCAACGTCGCGCGTGAACGCACCTTGAAGAAGCGTACTCTACCATCTTCCGGCTATGTCTCAAGCGCTTCATCGATCAATGGCGGTGGCCCAAGACCTATGTATGCTGGTAAATCATCCGCACAATCCATCGGTGCACCTAAGGACGTTCCAACACCAAGCATTACACCTCCACCTGCGTCAAGCAAGGAAACTCACACTCCAGTTGCTAAGACTCCTTTCAAGGCTGATGTAGAGGAGGGTGATAGTCCAAAAGCACTCGCCACTGAGCCTACTGATGCAGTTCCTAAGGAGGAAGAATTGCTTGAGTCAAGTGTTGAGAAGAAGACCCAAGATGAGGATCAAGGCAAGGACAGTACCGATAGAGAGTATGATATCTATGCTGATGCCAAGTTGCAATGTAAGTTTCCTCCGTTCTCTTCCCATCAAATATCACACATACTAATAAACACATAGGTAGCATTGACAACAAAGAGGAATGTATGATGTGCAGTGGATAAAATAAATGTGTTCGATGAGAGATGAGTAGAGCTCACGCTTTGGTGCTTTTGGTTTTGGGGGAGTGGGGTAATAAGGCGTTGATGTATTGATTGATTGTCATTTTTCACGGGAATGGCAGGATGGATGGATGGATAAACAATATGATTATTATGTAGGTACGATATCGATGTTGTATGAATAATTGAGGATACGGGGAGAAGAAACTAGTCTTGAGGAACATGCAATTATGGGAAGTTACTTAGTACTCTAGTTTAGATAGTTCATTGCTATGACGTTTTGTAAATTGGCTGTGTACGTGGTGAAGATATGATGCAATTCTTTATATCTTTGTCTTTGGGTGTACTCCGAGGATAGTTTAAAAGGGTAAGACGTGAAATTAGCTACCCCGCCCGCCCTCTCCAGCTTTCACTCCTCTCCCATCTCCGACTTATCACACTCTTCTCTTCCTTTCGTACCCTCTTCTTTACCTAATTCGCATCCCTTTATACTCTCACTCCATACCTCACTCTACTCTCAACCCCCAAGTTTTCCTACGCAACAACAAAAGTTCCTTGGTGTATCCAATTAACTATATCTTTCTTCCATGGTTCTAGAAAACGGCACCAAGAGACCTTGATATGATCTCTCTCTCCTGCTAATTCCTCATTCAACTGTCAACTTATGTTTATGTTGAGCGCCTGTTAATGATTTCATTTCATACTCTTACAACTTCTCAACTATCCTTTCTTTTCCTTTCTTTCTTTTCTTTTGCGATTGCATGTAGGTAACATATGTAGATACAACCTAGGTAGTTTCATTATTTACCATTTCCCTGTAAAGTATGAGTAGAAGATTACACATACTCACCCCCCTCTTCATAAATCCGAATTTCTCACAGCACCGCTCCTCCCTCTTCCAACTCTCAAATCCCGTAATCTCCTCTTCTCCCTTCATCCCACCTCCTCTTTTCCACCTTGCCCTCGACTTTCAATTTCAAAATTCACAGTACATATATACATACATTTCCATTCCATTCCATTCTACTCTATTCTATCCAAGTCAAGCAAACTACCACTTCGAGGTGCTGATCTATCGATATAGATGTAAATATACATGATCACAATCTAGGATAAGTATATAATCTTTTTCGCAAAAGAAGTAGCATGTGTATAGATACATAGATGCTCGAATACATACCAACAACACAAGCATATGCATAAGCACCGACATACTCGAGCTCAAGCTCAAACTCGATCCATCCCCAACTTTAGTATACCATACTGTATCATCATCCCCCTCGTAGCCTCTCGATCATCATCTACTACCTAGGTACATAGGCACATAACCTACATCACTGATGATCGATCTGGTTTCGCCTCTCGCCTGTTGGAATATCTCCTGCCGGCCAGCCGCGTACCCGGAGTCAAACACTATAATCTAAGTAAGTACCTTTGCTAACCTTACTTCTCCCTTCATTGCCGAGTCCCGCTTCTGGTAATACCCAGTGACCAAACTCCAATCCGTTCAAGCTAGACCAGGCCATCTACACTTGAACATTTGAATTGATGATGCATCACATATGGGTGTGTGTATGAATGAATCGATGGAGATATTGCGCAGACGATCGGGTAGTCTCAACTCGGCTGTCAATAAGGTCACCTGAACGAGCGGGACTGGGAAGGGAATGGTTCATGTCGATTTATTTTTTCATTCGTCATCTTCATTTTACCTCATCACCAAATGAAAATTGTTTCACTGCATTACAAAAACATATCAGATAAAAACTTTTAATAGTATTAACCATCATTTTAGTACTATTTATTACAGTTCATAATTCGTACCATCAATCATGCTTAAAAGCAGAATGAGTACCATTTGCCTGTCCGTCCATACCATGCCATGCCATGATCTCATTTATCCACCATTAAATTTCCATTAACATCCACGGATTACCCCCAATTGTTATTACCATGTCTATGGCGTCATGTGCATAGCTTCATATGATATGTATGACCAGAAATCCCATCCATACCTATCATCAAATGCCCCCATACCATCCATCGTGAAAGTCGTCAAAAGTTAAAGAAAGAAATTGTAAAATAGTATGATCAAGAATCGAAAAAATAAGAGAAGGGTATCGTTGCGAGTTCAACTACACTCAAATTCCATTATATTCACCTTCAGATGCATTGCCATATCAAGAAGATAAGGAAATGAACATCATGGAGTTGTTTACAAGAAAAGAGCAGCGAGACCAGCAGCGGCCATCAAACCAGTAGCACCAGTTGGGAGGGAACCCATGGCGGATGAGGTGGCGGATGATGCAGCGCTACCAGCGGCAGAGGTGGCGGAAGAGGCTCTGCTGGTGGCAGATGAAGCTGCGCTGGAAGCACCTGAAGCCAAGCTAGAGGCGGCAGATGAGGCAGAGGATTCGATAGAAGAGATAGCAGATCCGGCGCTGGATGAGATAGCAGAAGCGGAGGAAGCAGCCTCGGAAGAAACGCTGGCAACAGCTCCAATACCAGAGATGGTGGTAGATCCTACAGTGGTCTCAAAAGTGGAGGAATCGCTGGTGACGGTGGAGACGATAGCAGAGGTGGTGATGGCAGAGGAGATACCGCTGTCAGTTGGGCTTGGGGTGCTGTAAATGGTGGAAGATCCAACAGTAGACTCGAAGGTAGAATCACCACTGGTGATGGTGGAGACGACAGCTTCGGTGGAGATTGGAGTGGAGGATACAACAGCAATACCGCCGGCACCGTAGATTGTAGTGGAACCAATGGTGGTTGTGATGGTCTCAGATCCAGAGGTAACGGTTGCAAGGAGAGCAGAGGTGGTGATGGCGGAAGAGCTGGCAGCAGCCTATTAAATTTTGTTAGTAAATGTTCAAATTCACTTGACAATGATATCATTGTTGTAATCAATCTGTTTATGAACGCGCAATTTTCTTTGTCGTTGGAAATATTCAGGGAATGACCACCAGAAACCCCACAGATAGAAATTGACGTCATGCCATAAAGAGAAAGAATGAATAAAACTTACAGATGACTCAGCTGAACCACTGCCAGAAGCAGAGGCGGTGGAGGTAGCCAAGGTGGATGACTCGGCGGAACCAGTAGAAGAGACAGCTATTGAGTGTTAGGACAATATCAAATTGAAAGTTGAAATCAGGAATATCATACCTGCGCAGTAGCTTTGGCCATAGGCGATGACGGACACAGCAGCTTCAGTACCACATGCGGCATTGGAGCAATCACGGATACCATAGGCGAAGTCTGGCTTGGTGCAGAGACAGGCAGCATCAGGGGAAGAGCATCCAAGACCTTGAGCTTGAGCGAGCATGTTGCTGATACAGGTTTGCTATAGAGGAAATAAGATTAGTCGTTGCATATGGAAGAGAAAAAAGTCGCCATCGAGTTGCACGGAGCGCATGCAATTTGATGGCGACGACATGAGCATATCGTAACTAGAATTAAATACTTACACCACATGATGGAAGATCGGTAAGGGATTGAGCGACGGAAGCAGCTGCGAAAGCGCTGATGGCGAGGATAACTGAGGACTTCATATTGATTATTGTGGGTGGAAGAAGTATACTTCGTAAATTGTATTATAGAATCTTGGAGATTGAAGAGGGTTGTTGGTCTTTCGAAAAGATTTGATCGATTGAGATGGTGATTAGAAGTTATTTATCTTTTACTTTGAAGATGGATGATGGACGAAGGTTTTTTCTCTGTTTATACAAAAGTGAACTGGTTTGAAAGTAAGTTGGGGTGGGAAGTGAATCTTATTATAAATTTCCACAAACGAGGAAGGACCATGAAAAACCAAAGTGAAGTCAGAGTGAATATTGAGCCTTGACTATCATGAGTGAGTGAAGCTTGATTTTTTCCCTTCTTGCTTGGGTTAAGAAATTAGCTGAGATGGGAAAGAGTGACGAAAGGGAAATCCAGATCCATGAAAATCAAGCTAAGGTAAGGTACCCAATTTGCCATCAGTCTCTTCGAAGCTGGGCATGATTGTTAGCTCGCTCAACCAACCAATTGACTAATTCACAATCGAGTTAATGAGGTAGATCTAGTCCATCTCCGGTTAGTTCCTCCTGGATAAAGATGCTTAGGTAGGTAAATAGAATTGATTCGCTTTGACACGATCCCTGGGTACAGAGTAGACGGTTTGGATGTATCAAAACTAATTACCAATTGAAGCTGTATAACCATCATCTAATTTCAATTATTGCAACTCAAGCATAACCTTACCGACGATGCAATGTTTATCGATTCAAATTCTTGCAATTATTACCCCTTGGGGAACAGTCTGTGGGCCTCAGTGTGCCTTTTCATCCGAATATTCCAGTATGAATGAAGATTATACTTTGTGAGGGTCATTTTGCCAACAAGTCCGTCTACGCTGGCCATGTCGATTCCCCAAAGCTTGGAAACTCTCACCGATTTGTGAACTCTCCCATGTACGTACCGTTTGGATTGCACTAGTTGATGCATCTTTACTTCATTCACTGCAGAGGACCGCAGAGGACCAGTAGCATCATCCGAAGTGGAGGATACCAGCCACGAATTCTCTAGAAGATGGCTGGAAATATGATTTTCCTTGTATGCACACCAGGACGGGATTTTGGGGAGAGAAGTTGTCCAACTTTCGCTCGCTTGCAGATACAGGTGCATGGGCATTGGGTACATGTCAAGTTCCAAGAAATCGTTGGTAAATTTCTCCGCATTTGTTGACAAGGAAGAGGAGGGAAAAAGAAATTCCAAGCTTGGTTTTCTTCCCTGGCACCCAGCTATCGATGCAAGTAAGGTCGAAAACAGATGTGGCGTGGCGTGGCGCATTCGTCTAGTCCTTTCTGACATCACGGACAGTGTGGCTGATATTAATGTTGATGAGATGGGTGGGTGACATTGGTGATATTGGTGATATTGGTGATACTGCATGGACAATCAAATGTTTCTCATGTCATGCCATTCGATACGATACGGGTCGGGTAAACTTTACCTTCCATCCCATCCCCAGATCTTCCATGTTTAATTTCATGCTTTTTCGATCATCCGCCCAAAGTCAAATTAGGTACATTTTGGCATTCGCAAGCTAATCATCTTACCAGTCATCGTTACACAGATGCTGCTCTTTTGCATCGATATGCGTACGCTGTGCCCAAAAGTGTGTAAATCACTGTGACGATTTGCCTAGTAACCATCATCCAAAACCAAGTTTCCCAACAGTGCTTTCGTGCTTCGCTGGCAAAGAAAAGTGGGAATGTGTTTCTGTTACTTGGTAATACTCTGGTAATACTCTGTACATTTCTCTTCTCTTATTTCATCAATTTGTCATGGGGGCTCAATTCGGGTTCATAAACAAATCAATCATATCGAAAAACAAAGTCAATTGTTTTTGCGCGCTTCTCAAATACTATGGTGAGTCGTGACGTCTATCTGTGATCGAGAGTCAGATCTTCCCTCCAAACTTTCCATCTTTTCATTCATATCCAAATTAATATCCAAGCTTCACGACCCAGGTCAAATCTTATTTCAGGGTCCACAGAGAGGCTGGGATACCAACCGGGGATGATCTGCACTTCCCATCTTTTGCAATTACTACAAAGTCGAGACTCGAGACACCACTAAAGCAAGGAAAGGAAGGTCACGGCGACTCAATATTATTAGGCCACTATACCGGCTTTGACCAACGAAAAGAATACAAGTTCCCCACGAAATCAAGGATCAATCCTGGCTCATTGAATTAAGTGGTTCGAATGTCCATGTTGAGCTGAAGGAAGTCGAGAAGAAAATATTTGATATTTGATGTTCACGGTTGATGTCGATATCGATGGAAGCTTCTAGGAGGTGTATTCCTGTAGGTGAAATCTAATTGGAAATGTTCGGCGACGCAACAGAGAATATGGGATTCCAAGAGAACACAAAGGATAGGTATACGGAGTAGGTCCCTAGGCATTGATTTCATGATCATCCGCAACTTCATTTCCTCTCAACCTCCTTCATTTCCTCCAAATCAGCTAATTGTATCACACAAACCTCTTGGACCTCTCATTTCTATGCTTTCCGTACTTTGAGCCAGGAAGTTGACTACCTAGTAGATATCACACAGCTTTCGCGCTATTGAATACTTAATACTTGACACTTGATAGTTCTATTTGAATGCGTGCCTAGGTAAATCCTGTCGTCGTTCGGCCATCTCCTCTTCCACCACTCTTCATTCCCGTGGCTGGTAAAAGTTTAAAAAACTTAATTTCACTTCCTTCGGTAATTGAACGAACCATTCATCTAGATCCAATCCTTCAGGTGGTCAAGGATCAGCTCATAACTCCTTTTCCTATCGGCTTTCACCTGCCTATCCATTCTCGAGCCATTCTCTTAAATTTCAACCCGGAGTATTGATTGTTGTAAGCTAGAAGCTTTTTTCCTGCCCCTCCAGTTTCCAATCATTTTCCCACGATATTAAACACCCCTTCCAGAGAAAGGGTACAGCCTCATCAGATCGTGTGAACCGATATCTATCTATCCAAGATCCATTTATCCGTCCACATCCAGATAACGATAACGTTGCGGCAAGGAACCGAAGGAAAGGGTCCCCGAGACATCTCAGCTCGGGTGGCAGTCCGAACGTGATCTTCACATCCATGTATGGAGTAGGGCGATGCGGATTTACTATTTACTATTTACTATTTACTATTTACAATTCACAATTCACAATTCACAATCTCACAATATCATGACCCCGCCGCCAAATTAGGATCGATCCTACGGTCCCACCAAATAGAACATCCTACCACTTCCCTTTGTCTGTGTCTATCTGTACACGAAACTTTTCAAGCGCAAAGTTATTTTTCTACAAAAGTCTCTGCCTTTTCGACATTCAACACAATTGAATCCTAAACAAGTCGGATCCGCATTAGAATCTGACTACTAGATGTTGACTTTGAGATTTCAATACACCGCCTATTCGTTGTTCAAACTTCAAAGCGATTGATGGAGCGCAATGGAGCGCAAAGTGATGTGGCAATTCAAATTTCCATTTCGTTCGCATTCCAATGTTTTACAGTTGCTCGGTCGCGAAAATTTCAATCACGGTGGGCAGTGGAGACAATGCAAACACTTATTTTTTTTTTGCCAGCGCAACTGAGCTCGAGCAAAAATTTCAATCGAGTGCACTGTCTGTCTCGCCGCCAGTCTTGCATCACTTCCAATTCCAGAATTTGACCTCCTTTCTGTTCATGAATTGATCCGACCTTTTAGATCATACATCATAACAGCTGTCTGTACCTTCATCCAAGATCCGATCAATGAACAATCTGGGAATACTCAAATGTCTTATAGTTATGTCATAATATCGGCATCACATTTTCTGGGTCTCCTAGAGTCGTAACCCTAGCCCAAGCCCAAGCTCAAGCTCCAGCTCCATTTAGTTAGTGGAGCTACACTTGGCCAGCCCCACCACTCATGCTGTCTTTCAATTTTTTGTCTTGCATCTTTCTTCCTTCCTCAGCGCTCACTGATCTTTCGGCCCGTTGGTAGTAGTCATGAATGGCAATCAATACCTGATCAATTTGAACCGAAAACAAATATGGAGGAACACGAATGATGACTGACTCGAAATTCACGAATCTCGGTTCGGGACCAGCTGTCAAAGTCAGCGCGTCTATTTGAGGACGTATTCACATTCTTGGTGAAAGTGGTGCGAAATACATGATGAATGTTTTTGAGCTTGTACATATCCAAAGCTCTTTGTTTAGTCTTGTCAAGAAGTCGGTAAGCTGCATGGATCAGTGAGCAACGAGCATACCTTTCTTGGAATATTCGACCCCAATCAACACCATTGAAAGTTTATTTGTAGTTCATGAACTGCGCCCATTCTCGCCCTCTATTCCGTGTTCCACATTCTGAGTTTCTACCCTTTTCTCCTTAGTACCGAATCAAGTGGATGATCTTTTTCTCGGAATTACCTAACAATTATTTAAAACCCCCACCAAAATTCTTCACCCGACCCAAAAAAAAAACTTGATTCACGTGACTACACTTACTCTCTCCAAAATCTTCTCTACAACCACCAAAAAAACATCGCAACAACCTCAAAACACAATAAGAAGAGCAAAATATCAATTCATTGGCGGTGCTGGGAATCGAACCCAGATTGAAGCGGGAATGTATGAGTCTGTAATGACTCGACTTCGTGAAGACCCTGAGAGGAGAAACCACAACACCACGTGCTACCATTACACCACACCACCTTGTTATTTGATGGAGTTCGTGATTGACATTCTGCATTATGAAGAAAGAGCGACCCAGGCACACCAGTGTGGATAGGGAGTTAGATGCGGTCGTGGGGGTCTTATAGGAGTATGAGTAACTAAGTCGCTCTCCCTACTAAGCCTCGAGCAGGTGTGTCTCATTTTCTTCTTGTATCAAGAGGCCAAGAATGTTTAGTCGTCATCTCGGGGCTCATAGGAGCTCATAGGAGCGCAACTCTAAGGGCACATACTTTCCACTGGGTATTTTGACTTAACATCCCCATGCATGAAACTCATAATCTCGTCTATCCGGTACATTGTTGATGGATCAGAAGTTCTCTCATTATTCGTAAGCTCTCGGGACATTCCGTACTGTTCACTCACTTGTATCTCGGATGTCAAGTTCGTTACCATCTTCCCTCCTTTCTAGTAGTACTGTTGAGACCCCTAAAGACGGCCAGCTCTTTTCAATCGACATTTTTACAATAGCTGTTCTTTATGATTCACTTTATCTCGAGCTTTTTATCCATTTCCATTCCTCCTCTCTCTACGCTATCGAAGACTTTCTACTCGAATGCCTCGTCTAGATATCCTTCGAACTAAACAGGAACGAGTTCTATAATGTCAATTGCTCATCGTCCTACGAAGAATAGTTATGTAGTCAAACCCATTCTTCGTGATTCGATACCAGCCCAACAAATAGTTATTATCTCACCTCCTCCGTTCCGTCGAACACGGATGCCAAAAGTATCGGTGAAATCGGAGGTCCTCTTGGATTACTATATTAATACTGAACATGACTTACACATAGAGCTAAATCAGAATTTCCAAGGAGGGCTCAAGTAGTATATTTAGATGTCTTGGGAACATTATCGTAATGATTGGCATGATTACTAGATACACTGGAGACACAGATGACGGAAATTCGATAGGGCACATGAGGTTGCAAATCCTGAATGTATCTGTGTCGTAGGTGGAAAGTAATAACTCTAGGGAATTTGAAATGAAGTACTCTAGGGCATGAGGGGGTAAGGGTACTCAACTCGTTGTGCCATTGATTGATGGACTCATGGATTTAGACATTGGGTTATATCGGGAAACCTATTCTACCTCGTCTATTTGCTAACACGATATTGTAATCTAACCTCGAGTTAAAGGACATGGAGTTATTTTGATATTGATATAAACATACCAATACTATGTTGTCTAGTTTTAGTGATTTGTTACCATATAGACGGTGCAGTGGATATCGTTATTCGCTTCTGACACTACACTCTTATTATTTATACTCTCAGTACACCATCTACTTACGATTCTGTCCGCTAAAGATACTATTTCCTTAGGACATCATCCATTCAAGACATCATATTCTCATGGCATTACGGCTTTAGAACATCATTCCCTCACGCTGTTATAACCATGTAATATCCTTCTCTAAGAACACCACCCCACTGCGATACTACACTCTTTTGAAGCCATCCCCCTATAACAACACTATTCTCAGCACACCACCTAACTAACTCATTCTCAGCTTCCAAGTTCAACTCCTTACACGATTCCTGATATTCTTCACGCCGCAATATTCGATCTCTCACTAAATCTAAAACACAAACTCAAGTAGATGTTACTTCACTTATAGCCATGTATGAAAGACATAAGGCGTCGAATGGAATATGGTGATGCAAACTTTCAAAGTCTAGAAATAATTCAATATTTTAAATACAGCTAGTATCTGAAGCGACACAAATGTTCCACCTATATTCAACATTCAAGTATATTTAATCCTCACATCGCATTGTAATCCCTATTATCAGGAGATTTATCTCCCAATTTCTCATCTTTCTATTCTTCTCGCATCCTCCCTATCGGTAGAATTCTCGCGTTACTGAGTGGATTCATTCCAAACTTTAACATAAGTCGAAGGAGTATCTCTTCTGGCCTCGACCAACCGTTAGAAATATTTCGGTCAAGAAGGGTATTATGATTACTACTAACTTCTAAACCCATTCTCATCATTATTCCACCGATTCCAGATTTCTCTTAGTATATGATATATATATATGTATATTCTCAACACCGAACCCTCTGTCAGTTCAACAGCGATAGCAGGTCCGAAAGCTGCGGGTAGTGCAGAATGTTATTTTTATTTGTAATTCGTTTTGGGAAACCGGATTCCCCATAACGGCAATAGTCGCAGAACTGATAGTTCGTGCAAAGAAGAAGATTGAAGTCGTCGTAGCGATATCGCGGGGCTCAACCGTAGCTGTTCAAGATAGATCTACGTTGATCCCAATGACAAGTTGGAAGATGATGCGTTTGGTCTATGATAAGTATTCCTAGGTAATTTAGTATAATTATAGTATTATAAGTATAAGCATTAAACACATATCAAAATACTACTTGGAGTATATAGCATATGAAAAAAGGCAATAACGAGTAGCAAGGAATTTTATTGTTCTCTCAATCCTCAGCTCTTAGCTTGTGTGTCTAGCTCTCAATCTACTTCTAATATATATCATATACCCATTGTTCACATTACTTATACCCGCCATTTTTCCAGCTCAATTTGATTTGCAACACCTCATCCACTACACTCCGCTCCGCCTGCAAAGGAATTCCGAGATCTACTACAGGGGTGTTGATCTCTTTAGATCATCGACGGCCTCACCTTGTTTCAAAATTTCCCACTCTCCTTCGCTTCTAGCTTTAACAATCTTACACCTACTTCTCCTGTCACTTCTCATGACTGTGTCGTATTCATCTGCTTCATTATGGGTGTTCAATGGTCCGAACTGCAATCCAACAATAAACTGCTTTTAGACATTCAAAACTTTACGTTATTAGACTGCAGTCGGACTATTGGATACACTGTACGTTACCACCGCCCGCATCTTCATCTCCCGCTCCCTCCCCCTCTTCTTTCACTCTCACCCGCTTTCCATTCCTGCCACTCCGAACCTTGCTCGACTTCTCAGCAAGATCTTTATCTTCACTCTTCCCCTCCTTAGATTGATGGTATAATTTTCCAATACCCATATATGCTTAAACAATCTCCTCTTCGTTCCAATCCCTCCACTGTTTCTTTATGCCTTCTTCATCTCCTTCATCTCCTTCAAGTATTCTCATTACATACTCACACCACTTCTTACTCCATCCTTTATAATTCTTTCTCTTTGTTCGGAATAAAACTTTATCTCAATATCAACACATTCAATTAAATAGAAAAATAAACGATCTACATTATCCTCTGACACAGACAGGATATCCAATATTCCGGACTATCGGATATCTAGACATAGACCCATCAACTCCCACTCTCTTGAACTTGAGGGTCCAGCTCGATTTGTCGAAGCTTAGAATGTTGTGGCACCTCCCTTCCCCATAAGCAACCTACACCACATCAGCACTAAAGTTTTCACTCACACTCTATATTCTATAGAGCTAACTTACTGCTGTAAACGCGATACATCTGTCCTGCTTCTCCGCTGTGATTTCAAATGCCTCTGCTGCAATCTCCTGAGCTTATAGAATATTCGCCATCGGCCTATATTAATTATATGGAAACGATAACCATCTTGCGCAGCAGCAGCACTTTTCCTAATCGTCGTGGATTCTAGTGATTGTGTGGTGGAGGTCGAGGTCGAGGTGGAGATGGACGCAGATATAATTATAAACGTAGATTAGGAGTGATCTTTACGAAACAAAAATAAATCTGGGAGAACTACAGATGGTCGATGTTGCCTGCTTACTCACATAAAGAGCAAAGAAGAGATATCCTTCATTAGATATTACAATTACTCAAATATGAAACAAGATGCTCAGAAGACGAAAGACATATTTATCGAAGAGAATGAAAGATAAATGGGAAATGCCTTTTCACCATCTAGACAATAATCATCCATCACCTCCAGATGAAACTTTCAAAATAAAGCTTCAAAGTAAGAAAGGGCCTCCTTCCATTCGAGGCGGAAATTAAAATCAAGTCGTCTTCGTAACATCTCCTGGAATCTCAATCCAAACACCTTGCGAATTACACCAATAATCCATCAGAGATGAAACAAGAAAAAGACAAATTCAATATCAAACAATCAAACAATAAATCCGTTATACACTTTGAACATTGAGAAGCGAGAAGTGTCTCATCAGTCAGTCCGTATACCCACTAGTAGCTCCTTCCACGGAATCTACCAGTTGATTACTCCATGTACACGCTTCTGTCCTGTGTAGATCAACAGCCCCCTTTACCTGATATAGCCATCAACATTATATATAAAACCCTCTATACATACATACATACATACATACATACATACAGATATCCATCATTTTTCATTCCCAAACCCACAAAGTCCATTATCCCAGCTAGTAAATCTCAACTCATAAGTTCGCAACGTAGGAAGGAAACGTGAAGCAAAGGCGCAAACTAGCAGCCTGTATGACAATATAATATGAGTTTGAAGAAGTACACTGTAACCTTCTCCGAAAAGACACTCCGAAAAGTTTCCCGAGTTGATACTTGACGACAGGGGCTTCCAATCTCGATGAGCGGTAGGACAGGGACGTTGGAGGCCGTGATTAAGCACAATCGGTTGACGGTATATTCAAGGGTGAGAGCCAACTATGAAATATTGGGATGGGAAAGCAATATCACATACCCGCACCAATGAGGAAAGCTTAGGATTTCTAGTCTTTCATATTCATACATCATATACTAGACTACAATACTGTACAAATACACATAAAAGTCATCTCATCTCGTATATTCATCTTATTCATATCATATCATTTCGTCTCTTCTCATCTCATCTCTAGGTATCTCACCTCATCCTGTCCTACTAACCCTCCTCGCATCCTCGCATCTCCCTCTCCCCCTATCCCAACGCAATGTCCATGATTATATATATTAAGCAGATTCTCAGCTTAAGAAGTAGTATTCACAACCTTCTCCATGTTCGCCCATCCTCTTTCCTCTTTCCTCTTTCCGAGTACCTTCCATTTCTCGCTCCCCCTCAATGGATCTAATCCACACTTCTCTTCAAAGGTACATTTCCTCCACACTCCCTTAAATGCATCAAACCACGATAATGTTTCCACGCCCGCAACTCCTCTTTCAATAAAAGGTACAAAAAAATATCCCATCCCTTTGCATATGCATTGCTTTAAAAATATCCGCCAGCATCATAAGAAAAACTAAAACCACAACTTTGCTCAGATCCCATCCATCCATCGGCCCACCCACTCATAACATATCCTTTTAATCGATCTTCTGAACCCAAAGCTCCATCGGGCAAATGAACCCCCGTCGAGTGGGAAAGAAGAGAACACAAAATCATAATAACATAATTCACCGTAGCCTACAATACTTCCCACAAGACAGTTGTGATTTCGCAACGAGTTGTGCGCCCAGACTTCGATTATTTGCTTCATGCCTCATCAAGTCTTGAGCTAAAAGCAGTCGTTCTTCGGGATCAAGATATAGTGCTTGCTAATTCTTCGTGAGGGATCACGTTCCGATTTCCAAGCCAACCCCACAACAACTTTTTGATGGCCATCAGAAAAAATAAGACACGTCAAGAACACACCGCCATAGAGTTTCGTTTCCCACCATCCAAGATTATAGAATTACCACACAACATGACAGAATATCAGCCTTCCATCGATATTTTCTTAGCAGTGTCCGTGCTTTCAACACTTGCATTTGTACCTCTTCGACCATGGCTACCCACTGCTGCCAGCTTCATCTTTGGTTTCTTTCTCATCATCGTGAGACCTTCGTCACTATCTGAGTCATCCATATCCGCGTTCATACTGTTATCACCATCACCGTTGTATCCCTCTTCATCTGTGTCTGCATAAGGATGATTCACAGCGGGATGGATAACAACATGATCGTCAGAGATTGTAGAAGCTTCGGGTTCAGAAGATTCTTTGGAAATCACAGGGGGCGTGACTGTTTCGGAGGTATCGTAGATGGTTTGTGAAGGACAGCTACCAGGATCTTGAAGCATATCACCTTCTGGATCAGCAGATACAGATGATGAGCCTGATACTAGAGCAGGTAATGAAGGGACTGATGGGAAGAATTGTTCATTCGAACCAAGAGCTGATGAGGAAACAGGTGAGTTGACATCAGACGGGAAATTCATGTCACCAGGTGATATGATACTTGTCGAGGTAACTGAGCTATATGACCGAGCACGTCTGGCAGCTTCCTCTTGTCTTTGAGCAAAGATCTCATCGTCAGGTGATGGCGGACAGTTTTTCAATGGTGCAGTATCTAACTTGAGTTTCGAGCTGTGAAATTCAAGGCGTTTCGCATTTGCATCCGCTTCCATCTTCCTTCTTCGATCTAATTGTTCTTGAGCTCTTTGAAATGATTCAGGTGTACTCGCACCATAAGTTCGTGGGGCAGGCGTTTTCCCTTCCGGGGTTCGATTAGCTGTGGCAGGTCTATCGTCAAGGATTGATGCGGCATATTGAGTACTCATAACATTAGGCGTCGATGCTGATGAAACCGTCTGATGCTTGTCGAAAATGTGAGGTTGAAAAAATAAGGGTGAGGGTATTGGCCTGTCGAAATAAGCGTCAATCGGGCTATTCTCGGAGGAATACGTTGGACGGGGATGCTTAAAAAGTCCAGGGGCAACAGCAGTACTCATTCCAACGATGGCGGATGCATGTTTGTCTTCGGCTTTGAAAAGACTCCTATCAACAGATCTAGCCCTTGATGATGCACTCTCATCAATCTCCGTCAAGGATTCTCGACCTCTAGGATTCCATAAATGCCCACCAAATATTTGACCCATATGATCTGTGAAGGGACCTGGCGTTCTTGGACATTCTTCTGTAGTGGGGCTTCCGGAAAATGCGTGATTTACAGATCTCGAATATGAATGGCCTCTATGAACGACCGTCGCAATCGACGGCGTCCCCGAGATAGTGCGTTCCGGTGGACCTGGTCTCGCATCAAAATTTGATGATGCCAAAGAGGATCCAGAACGTTTGGGAGTGTTTCCTACCAGGGAAGAAAGGGAAAAGTCCTGTTGGAATGGATCGCATTGCAGCGAGTCAGGGCTAGCCGTTTGGCTTTGGGCCAAAGGGTGTTCCGTTGATTCTTTATGATGATCGTGGTGAGAATCACCGAACGATGAGAAGTATTCATCTCCACGAAGACTCGCTCGACGAACTATCTCGCGCAAAATAGGAGTATATGGCGGAGCATGGGTGTGATTTTCGGTACCTGAACTTGTGTTTGTAGCATTGCTTGTAGCTCTCTTGCGGGACCCTTCACCCTTATCATTTCTCATCACACTTGTCACCTTGCCTATAGTCTTTTTGAAAGTCGATCGAGCTCGCTCTAAAAAGGTAATAGGTACAACAGCCCGTTCCAACTCGCTCTTGTCGACTTCGATCCTACGTCCTGCGGTCTTGCGTGATGGATCTGTATCGTCAAGCCATCCAATGATGTTCTCGATGCCTTTGATCGTCCATGGATGTCGTTTGACCTCTCGGAGTTTGATCCGCTCGGCGGGGTCTTTGATTAACATTCTTCTGAGCAAATCATATAACTCATCATCGATTTCCTCGTAAGACAAATCATCCTCACTCCTATATGGTCCATCCCATGGTCCCATCCTTTTGCTAAAGTGTGAGGTTGGATTCCCTGGATCGACAGCCTTTAATCGTTTTCTGGGTATATAGACATCCTCCTTTGCGATAGCCTTGAACAATTGGTATTCATCCTCGGCCATGAATGGAATGCGAGCATATACTAGGCAGTATAGAGTAATTCCCAAAGACCAAACATCGATTTGTTCAGTGATTCTTGGCTGTTCAATTTCTAGATCTGTGTAGCATAATTCGGGAGCAAAAAAGGCAGGTGTTCCAACAGTCTTAGCCAACTCAAGATCGTCATCAAAGTCGGTTGCGTCAGCCTCGGAAATATTCTCTTCTGTCTCTCCTTCTCTGATAGGTCGACCGAAATACGAGACACCAAAATCCGATATCTTGACGCGATGATCCTTTGTCCATAGTAGATTAGCAGGCTTGATGTCTCGGTGAACGATACCTTCGTAGTGTAAATACTCCAGTCCTAAGACAGTGTCTCTGAAAGCCGACCTCGCTTGATCCAAAGTAAAGCATGGGACATAAGAGAAATCGTCTTCGAAAGCATCGTGTTGTGTCATGTCATCAACCGAGGACATGTGAGAAATAATACTATCCGCCATGCTAGGAGATCTTCCTCGATACATCGGATCCTCCGCGTAAGACCCGTACATGGTGCCTTCCAAAGCCATGGCTGAAGCTTGTGGAATATATGAGCCGGGGGCATCCTCTTCATTATCGCTATCTAAAGGCCCTATCTCAAAGTCAACATCGCCACCTCCAGGTAAAGGAGTGGGAGCACGCGAACTTCTTGCAGTTGGTGCTCTAGATGTTGCTCGAGAACTTTTCATAGATCCAGGGGCCGAACGAACTAGAGACGTGTGCGATAAGGATACAAAGGAGTCTTTTGTGGTGACTCGCGATAGGGGTGGTAATTCGGAACGTTCTTCTTCTTTCTCGTCATCATCCCCATGTTCCAAACTCCAAAATTCTCCATTTCCTTGATACTGTAGAAGCTTTGCCCTCTTCATCTCTTTCCTTTGTCGTCGACGTTTAAGTGTCTCGAAGTATGCCTCGTCATTTCCCTGATCATCCTCTCCCTTAATTTCTCTTTCGATTCTACGCCGTTCATACAAGGATATCTTGCGAACTCCCTTCCGACGCCACACTATTTCTCCTAATTCGACATGTTCAAGAACCATGTATATTTTTTTCAACTCCGGATCATCAATAACTTCCAATAGGCCGACGACATTTGGGTGACGAATTTTCTTGAGAATGGCAATCTCTCTCTTCGTTTTGTCTTCAGGAGAAACCGTAACTCTCCCAAGTCTTCTCTTCTTTGAAAATCTTTGTATGATTTTGATGGCGACATAATCTTGAGTTTCCAGGCTCCGGGCCAGTTTAACTTTTCCATGCACACCTCTCCCAATTTCATCGATGATCTCGTATTGATTTATGAGTTTTCTTCCGGTAATGAAATCTTGTTCGACTTGTGCTTTGTGAGTTCTAATTTCGAGAAAAACAAGTTAGTCAATGTTTCCAGACGTAGTGACTCAGTAGACCGTCGAAGTGGCGGGGCTCAGTAGATTGATGGGTTGTGTTGACAACCCCTCGATACATGTGAAGGTGATACACGGTGTAAATGCCCAACGATAAGCTTCGCAGATTGAGGAATTGAAGATTCTTCGAGGAAAGTGAATTGCGCCAGGGGAGGGAGGGATTGACTTACTCTTTTACTTTGTGCATTTGCAAAGGGTGTAAATAAGGACTTGAATGAGGAGTTCCACGGTCGGAAAGAGGTACAGGTTGACGATGGAAGTGGGAAGGACTAAATAGACCTGGACTCGAAGATGGAGTACTTCCCGCAGAGTTTCTTGGAACTGTGATTGAATCCATTGTAGTATAATTGTGGTTGTGATAGTGGTGGTTGTGAAAGCACGTCGGGTGCAGACATCTTTGGTGGTCAAATTTCTGGCAATCTTTGCCCCAGGTGAATCAAATTGGAGTAGAAGATTATGAGCGAGCCATCATATAGTGTTGTAAGTGAGGTGGTAAGGCAGTGAAGGGGTGTTTGATTGTTTCTTCGTTGTTGGGAGGTGGTGAGATGGTGAGGGGAGGCAGTGATGAGGTCAATGTATTCGGTCTTTCTTAGTTGTTGTAGTAGCAGTAATGGTAATGGGTCGTTGCGGTTTCGGCTGGGGTCAATGGTCGTCTGTCTCTTTTTAGTTTGATTATTTTAGCTTTAGCTTTGGTCGTTTAATCAGTTAATCAGAAGAAGGAAAAAAAGGGTGCTAAGGGTGTTGCTGCAACTTGGTGAGGTAAAGTTTAATAAAGTAGTGTGAGATGAATTAATGATGAATTGATGGATGGATGGATGGTGCCCTCCCCTGGTGGTGGAGAAAAGAATCCAAGTCACTGATGGATTAGATTGTCCGTGCTTTCCCTCTTACCGTACGTACCGTACCGTACCGTACAGTCAGTCCTTTCCAAAAAAAATTATTACTTTGGATCAGAATCGCCAGATGTAGAATATTAGATCAAGCGTCCTTTTCTTTCCTATCCCCTCTTGTGCTCTCTCTTGTGACGTGGATGAAAAATTGGAGTGAAGGCGGAAGAGAAAGAAGAAGAACCATCATAATCACGACATGCACAACAATAATAAAATATGTCGCATGATAAATGCCTACCTGGATTGGTTACTTGGATTAAATGCCCCTAGATAGTACTAGATCGATAGACACTAGTTGATTGATATCTTCTTGTTCTTTTTCTTGTCACTTATCTTTATCTTGCCAGTTAGATCTTTCGCTGCTAGCAAGGCTCCAGGCTCAAGGCTCAAGGCTCGTACCGTGTGGCGGTTCTTCTGATAATCAAGAGGTTGAATTGGAACTGGGATTCAATACGGTAGTACCGGAGAATGATACTTGGTGACTGTTGATTCTTTGATATGATTGTGAGTAGCTTAATATCCATAATATCCTGATTGGAACCAGTGACAGTGATAGTGACAGTAATAGTGACAGTGACAGTGATAGTGACATCGATGAGGTACGCTCGGCAAGCAAATACGCGTTGAGTTGACGATGAAGACGTGACTAGAAACAAAGGGAATGATAGTTTCCTCATGAAGAACAACGTGGAATGCAGTTAAATTTTGGACATTCAATAATCTGATGTGTGTAAGTAAGTCAATGTCTATTGTCAGTTCATGTCAAAGCATTCAATGTCCCTTCATCTGGTAGTATCATTGTGAAGGATATAACCCTCGAAAATCTAATAATACCCACGCACGCGTATAGACCGACACCTAACGAGGTCTTACAAAATGATAGAACTTTGGAAGCTACTGAAGAGGTCAAAATTCAATGGATTTCTCGATTCAGTTCCTTACAATCAACCAATGATAACTTCATCCCGTGCGAATAACATGTTGATCTTCTTCCTCCTTGGTAGATAATCATCTTAATCAAGGATGACCGACCCCCTTGGTAAAACTTGATAAGAATATGGCTGAATAACTCAAGCCGTGGCTAATGTGGCTAAAAATCCCAAGTGTTACAGAGCGGCACAAAATGATTCAAGTTCAACCATATCGTTCTCATTATCAACAATGCAATCCTTCTCATCCCCAAAAGATCCAACAAAAAAACGGTTGAAAAAGAAGCTATTCGTAACCAGAATCAAGATAAGGATTCATTCCCGTCTCCCAAATTTGCCTCTTACTGCCTTATCTAGTTAACTACTCAATTTCAAACTTCTCTTCCATTTGCGGACTTGGCGAAGAGAGGTGGACGGGAAGATCAAAGGACGAATCGACATCGATAGAAAAGGAACATCTACATGATGCATGATGCAAGAAATAATGGAGTCCAAAAAATTGGTCCCTTTTTTACTTTCCTTCCCTACTAACCCCTTCCTACTCGTAACCGCTCGCAATTCATATTCCAGCTCCGATTGTTCAAGCAGAGACAGAATATGATCAAATTTATGATAACCTTTTTTCTGTCTCCCAAGCCTCAACTGATGCACATGTGAAGAGAAGAGATACGGTACCGAGCTTTCTTAATCTCACCTCACGATGGACTTTCAATGCTTCATGATTCTCGCATTCATCCATATTGAAGCATCTCAACAGATATACATTGATGGTACGACAACGACACAACACACAAATTATTTTATCTCATAGCCGCAGTAAGACATCCAAAAACCCTTTATTAACCTTGGAATTATCCCGATCCTTTGTTATGTGTACAGCTGCTAGCTTAAGCAGGAATCGGGCTGTTGTGCAACCCTCTTCTAAGACGGTGGACAATCCAGATACCATACTTTTTTAAGCCATCCCCTCGTCCATGACTCCATGAAAACCCACCATCTAAATCCTTGAACAATGCGGAGAGGGGGCTGACAATGTATAGATGTACCGGCCGGTATGGTATATGATGCTTCATTTCTTATTATTTTGAACGATTTCCCGATCGACCATTCTTCGATTAGCCAACCATTCACGAATGCTCCGTCAACCCAATGCTCTTTTGGACATTACTCCGTATTCTATTGGATTTCTAGCAGAACGCAATATTGGATCCCTACTCTTCTACTCTCCATTTTTACTATTATTATATACTCATGCCTTTCCTTTCAAGTGCTTACGGACTAATATCCAAATTGGCGCGATGCATACAGCATCACACAAGGCATATATAAGCCACACCGGTTCGTCGGGCACACCAACACTCCTCTGAGCTACAAAGATGTACATGGGTTTGCTACCATCTTTCGAGATGAGACTACAGAATGCCAATAATTAAAACAACAAAGAAAACTTTTTTTCGGTGTCAATGACGATGATGAGGCATCGTATGATTAGCCTTTTCCCAAGAAGCGCGAGAACCAATCGTTAAGGCTCCTGATCCCCTTGGGTGGCTCTCATACTAAAAAATTCTTTGTTCGTGGAGGGGTAACCTCTACGTCAGAGCATCTTCTTTGTCTACTCTACTCTGTATTTTGCAATCAGTAGAAATGATTCTTCCATAGTGCCCTTGTAACCCTCAACTCTTCCTTTACCTACCTAGTACCTACTATTAACGAGAATTCCCCTCGATCGCTTCTCCTTCATTTACCATCGCGGAAGCATCCAAAGTCGTACCCCCATGTCAAATGAATAGAGACTAAACAGTCCAAACCAAGAAACTCGATACGATTCACCATTTTGACAATCTCAACGAATCAATCCCATTCCCAAAATCCCCTGTCCTCTCGTTGATCACCCAACTGCCAAGTCTTGCACGGCTGTTGGTTGATGTAATTTCAAGTCAAAGGGATCAATTTACGGCCCGAGTTGATTACGACTTTCTTCTTATTTTGCCTCCCCTCCCCTATCCTTCATAGATCAACGAAGCACGGTTCAAGTCGGGTACTACATCGTTTATTAGTGTCATTCGATGCTAGATTAGATAGAAGGAGAAGGGAGAAGGGAGAAGGGAGAAGGGAGGGGTGGTAGTTGATTCATTTGAGGCGATTGAAGAATGTAAAGAACCTTCTGATACTACCTCCTACGGTATGATTGGACTCGGGGCTTCTAAATGAAAACCTTTGATAGAGTCTCGGTGAATCCAATAATTGAGATGGACCGATTTGTAGAATCGCAACTACCCGTCAACTATCCATCCTCAATTTAGCATCGACCTAATTTGTCTAATATCACTTCAAGTATCAATCGAAATTTCTCCAATGGAGCGGAGTGGAATCGTTCCGTCATCAATGCAAGATAGAGCAAGCTGGTGGACCTATTTCAGATGTCTCCATTTACAATTTTAACAAGGGGAGTTACCTTGATACAGTAAGTTTACGACTTTGTTACAACCACCCACTTTTTCATCGTACGAGCAAATTCCTTCCTAGAGTTCCTATCTCTCATCAAAAATTCAAAATGGGTGTCTAATCTATGGTACCCAATATGAAGGAACCTTCAATTTGTACTTCCATATCTTAAATCAATATTAATCAATCAGCCCATGTGCCTCGTTTGGAAACGTGTTCCCCCTATTTCCCAACATCGATATACTAACCTCAAACTATCAAATCTCATACTGTAGGTAGGTACGTACAGCACATCTCCATCTCCCAATCCAAACATCTCCATATCTCCCCACCAGCACACCTAAACACAAGCCCAACCCGCTTCTTCCCGAATCTAATCCTGCATGCACACACGGAGTACTTCGTACATACGCACAACTAGCTCATTAATATCTCAAACGAGATTAAGAAATCGCAAAAGCGAGAGGGAAAGGGCAAAATACCACACGACACATCATATTTCCACCCCCTCCACACCTCCGTCTCAATGGATTCCTTTCCACTCAAAGGCCAAGGATCATACCACACACTCCTACTGTACATCAAGTTACAGATTCCAGGTCGCCTAATTATCTGTGCGTATACGCTGCATTGATATCTGGTATCTGGATAGGGCAAGGAGGTTTGATCGTGTGGTTAATGCATCCATCAATTCATCCTTCCGATATTGTGTCACCATACCGAGCATACATCCTTAGAGCTTACATGGTTTTCTACAAAGCATGCAAAGCACGGAGCGCAAAATACCTGGGCATGCAAAGCACCCAGAACAAACGTAAAGTATTATCTACGCGGTATCAGCATCAAAATACCAATCGTTTGCAATCTGGTTTCACTACATCCCGCATTAGTGACCACCTATCTATCTACCTACAGTATCTTGAGAAATTTGGACCATTCAATTGTCCACGTTGCGGATTGCAAAAGGCATCAGAATGCGCGGGAACCCATCGGAAAATCGGAGATGCGAACACGGTTACGGGATTGACAGGTTTGGGTAAGTATCACTGATGATGAAATTTCCCGAAGGAGGGATTTGATAGTATGTGGGCATGGGAGTAGATTGTCTTGCTGTGTAGCTTTCCCGTTTGGTAGCTTTGTGTTTTTGGATCGAGGCAATCGCCTATTCCTGATAGATTGGTACGAATGTTGATGTTGGTATTGGTGTTGGTGTTGGTATTGGTGTTGGTATTGATATTGGCATCGGTATGATCATCAAGTCATTTCCATCCGTCCAGTGACAGACTAATTACATTCAAACCTAAGCGTACCTGGTATATTGATGCGGGGCAAGTGCAACACAACATAACTCCATCACATCAATATTAAATTCTTCATGGGGCCGCTGCTATTTGCTCAGATACATAACTGGGGTCTCCTAAGTCTTGTGATTCTTCCCCGCATTTCGGAGTCCTGACCTTCATCAATCTTTCATCATTCGTTACTTATACCGCTATGTTAATGTGATGCCATGCGATGCGATGTGATGGAATATAATAAATGCATTTCAGATATCTGATCGGAGTTACGGCGTTGATATTTACCCTTTTAAGCTTTGGTTACCTTTTAAGAGAAGGAAGAAGCGGTTGGTTATCTATTCGAGATGTGCATGAACCTGGAGATCCTACAGAAAGGGAAATTCATCTCCTGAATTACTGACTCGCATTTCTTGCCATGTATGTACGCACGCACAGAACAGTGCTGAAATCCGGGGTATTGTGAAACGTGAAATGGGGTAGTAGTAGTTTCTAAGAAGCTTGACCTTGAGCTCTGGTAGTTACCAGGTAGTGCTATACACGTGACACTGCTTTTGTATAGAGTAGTACTCTGTAGCACTTCGGTATATCAACACGGAATGAGAAGGAAAGAAAACGGGAATTCAATCATGTGATTGTGGATTTAACATCATCAACCTTTTGATGTGTATATCCTGGTATCTCTTGGTACGGGGGATATTCACAGTTCCACGAATATCAGTACCAGACTTTTGATGAATTCAAGATTCTCTCCCATCCTATCGTTGATCGATTACTCGAGCCAACCTACCCTCTCACAAACACCCATGAACTCTTGTCATTCTTCATTCTTCATTCTTCATTCATCCCATTCATTCACATTCTCCTCCCTTCCAAGTTCCAAATTCCTATTCTTTGGGCCATCCTTTCTTACGCAGCCACCACACATCATACGCCACAGTCATACACTTTACCTAATCGTTCGCACTTCTTCACATGTTAAACTAACATTCAAAGAAAAATGGCTTGAATTCAGCCCAAGACAATGTCTCATTTTCCGATAAGCCAAAGTGAAGGGTAGCCAATCAATCAAGCTCTAACCATCTTGAGAAGAAGATGCAGAAATCAAGCAGATAGACACATTTGGACCAACTTAATGGAAATGTGATATATCTCGGATTCGAATTGTGGGATATTATCATGTGATTGCTCCTTTTGGCCAATAGTTTGTCCGTCAGAGAGGAAGTAAGGCAAAAAAGCAATCCTCTCTCTTTCAAATTGTACTAGTCCTGCATGATTAGTACATCACACCATCTCCCAAATTTACTTTCCACGAGTCAAATAAAGTTATCTCTCGGTTTACGTATGCATGTGTGGCTTATCTGAAACCCATTCACTCTATCCTCATCAAGCGCGCATATTCAATGTGAGGTACGTACTTGTCTTTGAAACGTATGTATGTATGTATCTGTGGCTTGAGGACAAGAGATATTTGAACACGAGATTATACATACGTATCAACACATCATCATATACTTGAGAATAAGACACTGGGTAGCAATATAGCTTTCATGCGAAGAATAGGAATACACAGATTCGTACAGTGCATCTGCTTCCAAAAGGGGCGGAAAGTGAAAATGTGAAACATTGATTTCTTCAACGCGGGATAACCTTTTGCGGAATGCTCGGTATTCCCGCTGTTGAAATTGTAGTCTCAGTTCATTTCTTGCTATTTCCTGGGTGTCGTGTCTTTGCTATATTGCTGTAAATGAAAGTTTGTGTTTCTTCACGCGGGATAGACATGCGAGAAAATTTCCACATGTTGAATTTTGTATCAAAGATAAAACATACTTGTCAATGTTTCTCTCTATATGCGGACAATACACACACACATTCATTTTTCCATTAAATACTATTCGCAAGATAATCTGGGCCGAGTGGGATTACTTGAATGCATTATATGCCAGAATGTCTGATATCAATTCTATCCCATCCCATCTCACCACATCATATCACCTCTATCCCATTCCACGTACATGCTTGTGGTTACGACAAAGTTTCTATTCGCTCTATGATATCCCGGATGACAATTCTCACATTCCATCATCATCTAACGAGCCCATATCAAATAACCAGAGTAGTCCATTTTCAACAACCCAAACTTAATTCCAACAGTTAAGACACTTTGGTCATTCAAATCTATATACATCACATCAGAATCTCGGAATCCTAAAAGGCGTACAAACTTTGCATACTTTACCTATATACTGTACAGTTCCTAGGGGATCTAACATCATCTGTTCTGTGGATCTTTGGTTACACTTCCCGGTGAGATAGAGTGGACATGTTTGATTCATATCAGTAAGCTATCATTGCGGTGTTTGAAAATATTCGAGTATCTACCTGAGTTTTCGTCTTATAGTGTAAAAGGTAGGTAGGTAGACATAGATTGTAATTCACACCTACCTGCAGAAGCAACGGTTAGTGATTGAGCATTAATTCCGTTTAATTCTAGACCCGTTTGATGTGCGAATTCCTATAAATCTCATATATAACCTCACCTCGTTTGAATATCTAATTCCATGCCAATATAGAATTCATCTGATTATTTGATTATACCTGAATATTCAAGTCAATATACTGTCTACCTTTCTCAGAATCTCAGTACCTCCGAATCTCTCCTTCGCCTGGTGTAGATACAATATGATCTTTGATTCTCGTCCTCGACCTTAATCATTAGTAAATCATCTATATACAATTCCATCTCCTTCTTTCCAAACAACTCAGCAATCGCAATCTGGGAACTACATTCCACTTGGTGTGAAAATCCTAAATTACTAAAGCAGTACTACATCTTGGGAGGGGAAATATTTTCCTAGCGATGCCGAGATCAAGTTTGCTTGAGATATCATAGAGCTCAGCAGTCTCAATATTCCAGACTACATCCTTACAATCTCGAGCTTCGAATTGTTACTCCTGAGCAAAATACTCACACGATCTCAAAGATTGTAAGATCACACATTTCGATGCTGAATCGTCTCCAACATCATAAATTCCCGATTCTCGGACTTTACCCTGGTGGTCCAGTCTAGACCATTGAATACCCTTCTGCAATTTGGATCCTCGGAGTAAATATTGTGGCTAAGGTCCCACGAGCCAAAAGGCGCAAACCTGACACCCTCGTCGCTTGTGACTCTGTTGCTGTTTGGCATTCGTCATCTTGGTTCATGGTTAGAAGTCGACTGTCCATGCATTACCGGTCTCTGCAAGAATAGGCATGAAGAAATGGCTTTAGAATCGCGATGTAATGTATTGGTGTCATTTTACCATTAGTATCCTCTTTGTGAATCAGATGCGGAAGATCTAGGGGAAGGAATCTTCTTATCTGGAAGGAGGGGAGGGGGGGGACAAGGAATTCATGTTTCATAAGATAAGAGTTCCACTTATTGCTTGATCTGAAGATAAATCATGTCACTTCGATGTACCAGCACAGTATCTTTGAGGTCATGTAGTCTCAAAGACTCTCGTAAATCGGGATTGATCTCAAGGAGACTTCCTCCGTTGGTTCTAATACCTTTGCCCTTGGCTTCAAGGCTGTTCAGAGTCAGCACTGCGACTCCCCGTCGAATTGGAAAGGAGGGCGAATATGTTGAGACTCAAGCCACGATCAAGTTGAAGAGCAGAATAATCATTAACTTTCCACACATCACGGTATTGCTTACCAAATTCAAATAATATTAATACAGAGCAAGTAATGTAAAGTAAATGTTATAGATATATATATTGTCATTATCATTCATTGGTGCAAACTTCTAAATAAAGTGCTAGGTATAAAATACAAATAACCCTCGAGGTTATAACTCATTAATTCCTCCATCTCCTGTTTTTCGCACCGGCGATAAGCCAAGCCAAAGTAAATGAAGTGCCGTGTAAAGTGCAAGCAAACAAACAAGCAAGCAATCAGTAGAGCAAGCAGGTAATCGGTGTATAAGGGCAGCAAGCATTCGCAAAGGCAAAAACAGAGAGACAAGACAAGACAACATCCAATCGAACTCCTCACTCCTCATTACCTCCCCTGAGACCTCTCAATTTCCTCACCCTATCCTCATTTTCCTTTTTTGATCCTTTGAGATCTAACTCAACCGACTTCCCGGTCTTAAACTTCCATTTCTCTTTTCGTATCTCCTGTTTCTCTCTTCCAAGATTTGTTCTCGCTTCTTTTCATTTTGTGTAGGATCATTCTTTGCATCTCCATCTTGACCTGGATTTGCCATTTCGTATTCGAGCATCTTGATGAATTTGTAGAAGAATACTGCGATGGCTGTTCCGACCATTGGTCCGATCCCTAGTAGAGAATGTTAGTTTAAGTTTGGAGATGGGGTGAGATGGGAGAAAGGCAGATGAGTGGTGTCGAATGTGGATGCATGGAAAGGAAAGGGTAAGGAAGACAGGTGTGCCAAGGTAGCAGAAGAAACTTACAATAAATCCAATGTTCCTTATCGAATGATCCACTAACAACACAAGGACCAAAGCTTCTCGCTGGGTTCAAACTTCCACCAGTATAATAGACTCCGACCATCTCGGCAATGAACAATGCTAGACCAATACCCACTGGCGCAATGAAAGTCGCCTTGTGTTTCTCCTTCGCCAACATAAAAATGGTAAATACCAACTCAGCTGTCAGAATCGCCTCGATAAAGACACCTTGTACGGTGGATGTTTCAGCACCGAGCGTAGTTCGTACATTGAATGTAGTAGGGAAGAGACCGAGAACCATTCCACTAGCAGCTATGCCACCGAGGATCTGGGCGAAGAATAGACAGACAGCGCGGGGAATAGGGATGGCACCAACGAGTACCATACCGAGGGTTACGGCGGGATTGAAGAGACCACCAGAAATACGGAAGAAAATCCATACGTTTACCATGAGGGAGAAACCGAAGATAACTGCGATGTAAAGCTGAACTGCGACGTTGAAACCTGTTGCAGCACCTGTGGTAGTGTTCACTGTGTTACTGTCGATATTGGCTACTTGAGTACCGGCAAAAGCAAAGAAGAGAAACATGGTTGTGCCGACGAATTCACCGATTGTTGCTACGAAGTCTGTCCATGGTTAGTATGTGCACGATGGAAAAGAGGATGAGAAGACTTACGATTTTTGAAATTACTATTCATCCATTGTGTCCATGGTAACCTCATGACTATAGCTCTTTCTTCTGGTGTCAAATTGTTCAAATCAATCGTTCCTTTCGTTCCACTCCTTTTATGCGAATCGTAGTTATACCCGTCGATACTCTCGTCTGTACTCTTTCTTCTAACCCTCTCACCACTGGCCCACTCAGGTGCAGCACCTGGTTCTCTCATCCCCTTTTCCAAGTCTCGATCTTTGCCAAGATCACTTCTTGATGAATCATCAAAATATGATTTCTGAGGTCCACTTTCCCATCCTACAACATTGCGATATGTACGTGGGGGACGGGAACGTTCGTGATAATCTGGATGGGGATGATCATCACGAACACGTGTGCGGGATGACATTGAGTTCTCTCTCTCCCGATCGCTATAGTAGAGGTCTTCTCGAGCACGAAGAGCTCTTCCTGACTCAGATGTGAAACTCAGCTTGGGGTCGTAATCGCCGCCGGAATATCTTCTTGGTGGAGGTACTGATGGCCTTCTTCTTAGACCTGCAGCTGGTCTTGTAAGATCTTCAGAGGAGAAGACAGGGTGTTGTGGGGTGAGATCTGGTGGTGACATGATTGGATGTGATGAAAGGGGAGGCGACCACATTGCTGTATCCTTTTGATATGCCCTAGAAGGAGACGATATAGTATGTGCAATTGGTACCAATTGTTGTTGTGAAGAACCAGGGCGATTTATAACATCTCCATCCATAGTTTTACTACTTTGGAATATTGGAAGGTCTGTGCCTTCTCCTGACATTGTTAACTTGAGACTCTCTGCGTCAATGTCTAAGTGGGGTGAAGGGAAGTCGTGATAGGGTAGAATATAGAAGGGACGCTTTCTCAGTGGCTTAGCCGTAATGATGGGTTTGTCTGGTAAAAAATAATATATAAAGTATGGGGGTGTGTATGAAGTTGATGTATTACGATTGATGATTGAGTTGTAAAGTATGATGGGATAAAATAACTTCAACGGATGACCTGAAGAGATATATATTCTCGTTTCACCAACCACTTTCCCCAATTCTAAGCACCATCGGGTAAAAGTATATCGAATCTTGATCTCCTTGAACCTTGGAAACATAATTTCTTCTTTTCCTTGCAATATCTATCAACCTAGCCATCTGCGTACGAAAGTATCTCTACCCAAGGTCCACAATCAAGGGTCTTGCTGAACACGGTGATTGAAAAAAAGCAAATAACTATATCAAAGGAGAACCATCATACTAAACGATGGATCCCAAGTGGCTGGCTTCTCAAATGAAGAAGTTAAAACTTGACAGGAAAGCCCATGTGTGCATCAATGCATGATAACGTGGACCCTTAAGAATGATTTCGGAAAATCATGGAAAATCATCGCACATCTGCCGTAATGACGTAGATCCTCCGGACTCTCCATAGAGTTCATAATATAAAGCCCGTTGAGCCATATGGAAACGGCAGGGAAAAAGTAGTTTAACTGATGATAATACTTGAGATGAATTATAGGGCAAACGCTTAACACATGGATGGACCTTGTCGTCACGTGGACAACATGCTCTTTTCCAGCCTTCGAAACTTCGGATTCCAACGACGAACATCCGTAGAAGAAGCGTAGAACAAGAATTGCAAGGGAAATGCTCGAAATAGGATTTGAATGGTTGGTATCGAATCTATCGATCTTGACTAGAATGAGAAAGATATGACATCGGAATAGAAATCGGATACAAACCGTCGTTTGAAAGTCTGTGCAGATCGTTCTGCTTAAATTGGAATTTGAAAGTTAGGATGGACTCAATTCAATGCGTTCGAGTTCAATTCATGCATTGATATGAAGATGAAATAACATATAATGATTGAGAACCCTCTGGCCACCTTTTCAAATTTGCTATCGAGATTTGGAATGATTCCAACGGAGATTGCAATTATTTCTGTGCAAGTAAGTGGCAACGAGCTGAAAATGAGTCGTGATGCATCAATCGAAGACGTCGGGAAAACTGACTCTCCAGGTGGAGTTTCAAATTCTCGCTTAAACATAATCATCCTTCATTGGTCAATGCCTTTCCATGATCAGGGGATATCTTGAGGTATATCATTCGGGTGATATAGGTTAATGTATGTTCTTATGCTTCTCGTACTTTTAGTCTTTTTTATACTTTCATACTTTCTTCTACTTGGTCAATTCTCTCTTCTCAGTTTCTATTCTCGTCCTGATCAACGAGGACTCATTTCCAGCCTCTCTCCACCCTTCCTTTTCCGTCTCTGCCCTATGCACTACTCTAAGAAAGTATCAAAACAGAATTAGGGATTAAAATGCAGCCATCCAGAACTTTTCTAGAACCTGTCTGAAAAACCGGAGAACTTTTATTGTTCATGAACGATCCTCACCGCCAATCCGATCCATCTTCCATGACTCACAAAACCCCCGGTATTATAGCCTTTCGTGCCCCAACCTTCTCTCTACCAAACCTCTTTACATACCAAGCCTTTCCTTGTAAAGCTCTTGGTAGCATCGTAGTTATCTCATTGATGAGAAAATTTCTTGCAGGCACGCAACCACTTCCAGCCATTATGAAGAAACCAGCCCATTCGATCCACTCACAGAAATAATGAGGATATAAAATATAGTTGAAGAGACCGTTCTGAGGAAGCATGTACACTTTGTCTACTTTGGTATTGCCTTTGTTTTTTCCGGTTGAAGGGTCATTCTGTGCTGCTTGTTTTCGAAGTGCCGCGCGTCTGATTTCACGTAGTTCATCGTCATGAAATATATTGCTTACGAGACCGAGAAAGAAAATCATCATGCCTAACTCGATACGTGCTCCATTTACATATGGATTTCCCGATGTAGGTTTCCTATAGGTAAGATGGTTAGCGCCGCTAAAGAAGCGCCATGCCACTCGTATGCTATACTTATGACATATATCTGTCCATGCTAAGACCATGTGGGAGTGGATGGAATAAAGGGAGAAATTACCAATCAGCTCTTGTAAGAGGCCCATAACCAGCAAAATAACACCCCAGTGATGTAGCATTTGTCACTTGAAAGGCAATCGCCGAAAGCCAAACTATAAAATGTATGGGGGACATAGAAGGAGAGATAAGAGGGCCAACAATAGCACGATTGATGTAATGTATGGTCTGATTTTTTGACATATCGTTAGCACAGATCCATCAATTTGCTTCTTTCAGGCTCGCGCCGACTTTTATTCCGCCACTAGTTCAATATCTGGTCTCACTTCCACAGAGGAGTTCTTTCAATTCCACTAGTCAATGGCCATTGAATCGACACATTGGTCCATCATCTGCTAAACTCTCCCTTTCGAACTCTTTCGCCCCCACTAAGTCACAGTCACTTGATCGTCAGACCAAGAACTATCCTCTGCCAGCTCACTCCTCCCAACACCTTTGTAGCCCTCCCAAAAAAGAAAAGAAACTCACATATAGCCCCGCCATCAGCTTATTCTCCCAAGGCAAGGCATTCAACCCCACCTCCTTGGGCAACGTATACATAATGTACAGCATAGTCACCAGCCCAGGCAGTTCCATCGTAATCCAGCCCAGCTTTCCTGGAAGATTAAATCGACTATTTGATGAGGTCTTGCCTGCACCGTACCATGGTTGAACCCATTGAATGATTGTTACCTATGGGTTGGAAGTGAGCATGGGCCATTGGGGATATGAGAGAATGGAGGAGAGTGATTGAATGAAAGGGATAGGAGAAATGTAAGCCCTAAATAAAGAGAGAGATGAGATAACAGTCGGGAGAGAAAAAGACTACAAACCAATGGAAACCATTGAAATCCCCAAACGATTAATTCCCAGTTTTCCCTTGAGGGAGGCATCCAATTCTCTACAAGAACCATCTTGACAATTACTTAGCTCAGACTCTTGAACAAGAGAAAGCATTTGAAGTAAGGAAATCGTCGTTCGAGTGAAGCACAATGCTTCAATGATGTCACCACTTTTTATTTGCACTTTCTGTGCAACTCACACCGCATGATGTTTACGCGTTTGTCAGCCTTGCATTAGTAGCCAATAATTTACGTATCTCAGATAGCTGATCGTGAAGCTTTCAGCCTTGCAATCACTACAGCTCACGATAACGATAGCATCACTTTTGTTAATTGTGACATTGACTAAAACTTCATGTCTTCACCCTCGCCCTCAGATTCACAACTAGAAATGACACCGTCACCCTCTCGCATCGCATTCTACACTAGTAATCTCTCATCCTTCATCTCCTCCCCCTCTACCTTTCGCATCCTGCGTACCCTATCTCCGCCCACACCACTACCCCCCATCCCTCCCACCCCCAAAAACCTCACTTCCGTTACCTTCGACGCATACGATGCCTATCGCGGGTCCCTTTACTTTCCTCCCACGACCACTAGTACCGCCCCAAACGAATCTCTAGACCATTCGAAACCCCCAAACCGAGATCACCCATCTCCCTCTAATCCCAACATCCCGCAAACCCTCTACATACTCGATTCTTCCTTTAACCCGCCTACTCTTGCACACGCGCATATTTGTCTCTCCGCTCTAAACGATCACTACTCTTCTTCCGAATTAGGTCACACAAACGCGAGGCTATTAATCCTACTCAGTACCCAAAATGCCGATAAAAAGATTACCGGCGCGAGTTTGGAGGAGAGATTAGTGGGAATGGAATGTTTTGCGAATGATTTATTGACGAGTTGGTATTATCCTCATTCGGCTTATCATTACAAGAAAGAGAAACTTGATCGTTCGAATGGGAAATCATCCGAAGTGACTGAATCCGATTCTTCGGACGCCGAGTCCTCAGACATCGAATCCGAATCCGAATCCAAATCCGAGTCAATTGGCGGAACGAAACTCAAATCTTCCCCTCCCCAATCTCCTTCATCTGAATCCCTACTTTCCGATAACCCCAACTCGAGGCCTAAAATCGATATAGATATAGGTCTAACATCTCTCCCCTATTTCCACGACAAATCTGCCGCCATAGAAGCCTCCTCCCTCTATCCACCCTCAACAACACACATCCATTGCACTGGCTACGACACTCTAATCCGCGTCTTCAACCCTAAATACTATCCACCCACTCATGATCTCTCTCCACTTATCCCCTTCCTCTCAAGCCACAAGCTTCGCGTAACCTACCGCATCGACAAAGACTGTACAAAAGAAGACCAAGATGCATACCTATCGAAAATGCAACACGAACTACCCAGTCTAGGAGGAAAAAAGGAATGGATAGAAGATAAGAAGATATACATGGCTCCAGGACTCGAAGGAAAAGAAATCAGCTCCACAAAAGTTCGAGCAATGATTAAACAATCCAGCGCACCGGATCCGCACCGAAAAGGCCAGGGAAGCTCGAAATTCAAGGGGAAGGGCAAACAGGAGAACAAGAGGATTAAAGAGGGATTGAAGGGATTTGTAGGAACATCGGTGGGGAAATGGATTACGGGGGAGAAATTATATTGGTGGGAAGCGAAGGAGAATGGGGAATGAAGGAGAGATGGAATGTAGGTAGCCAGCTAGGTCAAAGCCCAGTCGCGTTTGTGATGGAGATAGAATATGAAGTACGAAGACAAAGAAAGACGTGATATGATTTCATAAATCAACACATCCATCCATCTAACTTACTTGGCATCCCAATCGGAGACGCTCATAGCATATCGTAGCATCGCATCGCGTCGCATCGCATCAGCTAATTTCAGCACGGGAAAAATCAATCCATCCTCGAATGCATGCATATATGCATATACCTATGTACCTACCTAGTATGCATGCGCGCATTCCCACCGCCAAGAACACTCACTCACTCACTCACTCACTCACTCACCCCCTAACTTCACCCATAATCATAAACACAAACATAAACATAAACACAAACACAAACATAAATATAAATATAAATAACAAAACTCCTCCTTCCCCTCCACCATCCCCCAAGAACCAATAATTTTCCAAAAAGCTAGACAGTCTACTCGTACAAATCCGATGTTCGAATCTTATGATCTTGAATACCTACCTACCGCTATCCCTAGGTAGGTAGATAGATAGATGGGTGGATAGATATATATATATATATGTATGTATGTATATATATAAACATCCTCTCGCACACTTCTCCTCTCCTCCTCCCCTCGTATCCAATAGAAAATAAAATTAATACGACACCTATCCATATCCATATCCATATCCACATCCCCATCCCCATCCCCATCCATCCCCATCTAGCCAAGTAAATTGACGTAAATTTTGACGTACAAAACCTACTCCATCCTTCCTTCAGCCCTACCCTACGATCGATGTACAGTAAGTGCAGTGCAGTGCAGCCCTACGATACGATACGCGCTGTCATCACATCGTCCACTCTCATTCTTGGCTTGGAAGACCCCCATCTTGGTACTACATCACATCATACAAAAGGTTTCAAAATTCCCAATTCAAAATTTCTGTGATTAAAGACTTTCTATTCTTTGCTCTCCCTCTTCTATGTCTCATTCTCATCTAACACTCAAACGCTGAAAGAACCAAGGAAGCTTACCCATATTCTATCTGTAGTTACTGGATAATGTATACCTCTATAAATTTTCTTTTCTTCCCCTCTCTATTCCGCTCTTCATACTTCGAGTATGTACTCCATATAAATGTATTCGACAAAACGCCATACCCATGCATTTCTGGTACTATCCGTCTAGCCCAGTCCGACCCAGCCCATTCTACTTTGGATTCGCCAAAGAGTGTGTACAAAAAAGGGAGGATCCGATTTTCCATCCCTAGAGCAAGAAGCCAGAAACGCCCCTTTCGGCATAGAATGTATAAATAAGTCATCAATCAATTGCTCTCCCATTAACATATATTCTCCTCCGTCAAACTCAATAACATCCTCACAGAGTCCAAATCAATTCCAACACACCATCAACATCATACATTCTCTTTCCATCCTTGTGATCTTTCCACCTCCAATCATCCTTCTTTCGAATATAGGTTTGTCTAACCGTTCCATCTGCTCTTAATTCCGATTCAGCAAGATCCCATGAAACTTTTCGTCCAGTTTCACGAAGAGGAATTCTTTGAGGTCCAAACATAAAATCGAGATTCCATCCTGTTCCATCATCACCTAATGCATTGAACGTCCTTTCCATTTGATGAAGGTTGAAATCGATACCCTTGGGATAATGAGCAATGGACCAACCATTGGTGAGAATAAAGTTATCTCTAGTTTGAAATCTTTGGAGGAAACAATCTTCACCACAAACTTGTTGAATTTTAGTGGATTCGAAAACTTGAGCTTCATGCCACATTCCTCCCTTGAAATGATGAAGAGAAAGTGGTCTGATACCAGATTCATAGAACCCTGATGGATCACCAACAATATCCAATTGCCAGATGTCATGAAGGACAGTCAAACGGACTTCGGTGTTTTCGTATACGCACTTTCGGAGTAGGATATCACCTTGAGAACCCCATCCGGAATTTGCTTCTTCGACCTTCTGTTTAGTGCTGCATTGAGGGAAAAGATCTGTAATTGTCGCGGCCAAAGGAACAGAAAAGAAAACTCCAGCTCCACCATAAGCCTGGCTTCCATGGCGTGCAAGACTACCGACATCTTCAGAAAGATTACCAATATATAAATCTTCACTAGCATCATAGGTTGCCATTTTCTTGATGAGAGCATCCATGTTTGGGAAGAATGTATCGTCGTCGCACATTACCAGCCATTTTCGATGTTTTCTGGACTTGTCGTTATATAAAGCGGGTAGGAGAGAGAAGTAACGCTCGGCCATTTCGATTTTACTGTCTGCAGTGTAGACTTTGGCATCGATTCCATATGCTTTCAACATTTTCTTGATTTCGTTGATTTCCTTTTCTGAAGCATCGACCAATCGTAGGATCAATCCACCTCCATTAGAGTTTCCATGACCATCGGTCAACCAATGCGACCAATCGAGCATGGGGTTAATCTTTGGATCAGTAATTCTCTTGTAGGTGGTCGAAATGCCAAAGAGGAACTCAGTAGCATTCACATCTGCAGGAATAGCAGACTTTGGGACCGGTACATCGAGTGGTTTCAGACATTTCGTAGTAGGAGCCGTGTCTTTCTCGATGTTGATTGTATCGAAATATCGAGGGAATAAGTGTTCGTCAAGTCTAGTAATGGATTTTCGTTCAATATCTTGTCGATGATATCTAACTTGTCTGGAAGCATATTCGATTTTATCATCGAGACCATACTTTTCTTTCAGTTCACGTAAGTGTGTCGAATTGACGGCACAATCGGGAGAACCGTTTTGGGTGGTAAGAATTTCTTGTGAACTTGGACTGAGTTTTGATTGAATTTGATGCAGTCTCTCTGGTGTAGGTCGTCCGGTGAAGAAGATGATTGTGAGGCAAATGAATGTGAATAGCGCAATGCGGGTGAAAGGACTTCGAGGATTGATCAACCTATTAGGCGATATTGAGGTACCCGTACCTATCATGCCCATTGTGAAGTTGGGAGATGGATAACTTGCAAGCCAGTAACACCAGATTCTCTATGACGTGGTGGAAAGATACGTACGGAGAGCCCCGAGAGCGAGTCGACGAAAATGAGGCGTAAAAGGGAGAGGTGTATGTAACGACAGTTATTCTTCCTGTTGAGAAGAAAGAGAAGACGAAAGTTCAGGAACGAGTGAGAGAGAGATTATTGATGTAGGAGAGAAAGAAGGAAGATACAAAAGAAGGTTAACATGTAGGGCAGATCTAAGAAATTAAAAAGCCAAATCCAAATAGAGCAAAGTGGAAAAAGAAGGAAAGTCGAGCTAAGATAAGCTTGATATTTTGATATGCAGTTACCCTAAACATTAATGCGGAGCGATGAACCTTGTAAATAGAAAAGTTAGATGGTTGAGTAGTAGAAATAGTAAATTATATGTAATAAGTAGTATTGATACTACCTAGTTGATACATAGCACACATTGAATTAATGCTGGGAATGAATTGCAACGAATTGCAACGAATTATAATGAAATTCACTGAATCGAGACTGTCTTGAGCCCTTGAGTCTTGCCCGTGAGTCTTGAAACTTGAGTCTTGAGTCTTGACTCTTGCAGCGGGAGAGAGAGAGAGAGAGAGAGAGAGGACTCAGCCAGGAAATATCTACCATCTATCTAGATATCTATCTAGATATCTACCTTCCCCTTTCTCTCTCTTTCTTTCCCTCTCCTCAATTTCCTTCCCTCTCCTCAAAGACTTCATCCTGTCTTCATTCACTTAATCATTTTTATAAAACCATCCGAGTTCAACCAATACCATCCAAGCCTTCCAAATGATCCCTTCTCGATATCTCCAATTAAAATTTGATATTGATAGTGCATACTGAAAAGGGAAGCGTATTTCCGTGGGTTAGTAATCTTGAGATGAGATTTGATTGGACGCTGCGTCGAGATTGTGATTGTGATATTGTTGTTGGCATATGAAGGTTGTAAATTGCAGACCTGGTGCTTTGTAGATTGCGTACTACCCTCAGGGGTGATGGATTTGTTCTTGGCCATGAGACCACAGCGCTCCATACTACATAACAAACTTGCCCAGGGAGTATGATTAGTGCCGGATAAAGCAACCAAAAGGTAAGACATCTGCGGGCGGGGAGTGCGCGGACAAGTGGGGACAGACAGGTATTTATCATTATTATTCGAGATCTGGCTGGTGGTGGCTGCATCCAAAAATTGATTCTGATAAATGTCTGGATGTCTAGATGTGTGTGGACTATTGGACTATTGGACCATGGAACAACACCGGCTGGAACACACAAGACGGTAGAGTACTACCTAGGTACCTCGTGTTTATTTATAGATTGATTGGTGGGTGATTGATTGATCGATCAATCAACATGACGATACTGAAGTCTGGAGAATCGAGATGAACATTGGTTTCGGTGCAAAGATTATAAATATCTCGCAGTGAATCAGTGGTGACGTTTTGGATACAGACAAGGGGGGTTTCGCTTCTACATGCAAATTGATGATTGTTGGGAGTGAAGTGAAGGGAGTGAAGTTTGTGTGAAGTTTGTGTGAAGTTTGTGTAAAGTTCGATAGATGTACGTATGATTCCTCGTAAACCTCTACACTAGAGAGAATTGTACAATGTTATGACTCCTTACCGACGATACAGTACGGTATGGTGGACAGAAAGAAGCCTCTCAAAACATCAGCATTTATCTCTTCCAAATCCAAAGCAACTAACCTCTTTGGATAACAGAAATCACATCTACCAGCTATCTCCCTAGAACCCGCAACGATCGTCATATAGGGGCAAATCATTTCAATCATTTCAATCAGTGCTTCATTCAATCAAGTAATATTCAAGTACAATCACGTCAATCTTCAACTCCATGACCAAGAGTAATAACTTCTCGGCACTCTTTCTAACAACATGAGCATCATAACCTCTTCAAACCAGCCTCTCGAAACAGCGATTGTCAAGGTAAGAGAAAAGATCGACGTTCGGCATTGCTTTTGAGTTTATTTTTATATTTCATTCATCGACGGTGTACACTGATTTTCAGAAAGCAACGGGCCGAACCAAGTTTCAATGTAAAGTCGTTGTTTCTGTTTCGGATGATCTTTTGGGTGAATGGCAATTCGATGAGTACGCACACGGTACTTCCGACGATGTAACGTATTATATCTGCCATGCTCCCATCCCATTCGATCATAATCTGGTACGGTACTACTATGGCTGTTTGTCACATATTGATAAAGTAATTTCTCTCTGGAGTTTCTACTGAGCATGTGGAGTTGAGACCCTCGAGATCCCAAAAGGTGGCTTCGGAAATGGCTTGAATGAGGAATAGGGGGTTGCAATCGTAGTGACCTGGACTCGGTATAAAGACAAAAGGGGTTTGCGAATTCGGGCATGATACGAAGACCGATATGAGAGCAAGAGTGAGTTGAGTGGTTTCTCAGTGTTCAATCATATTCGAGGTTAGGTGTGATGTTCTTCGTTTCCCATCCTATCCCATCCAAGTTGTTCTTGATCGAATCTGTTAGTTATTCGCCTGGCTGGGTCATCATGCACGATTCTGTACATTCTAGAAGTGCAGCATCAACGGTACGGAAGTCTCACTGCGGTGGCACATGTTCTGAGACCTCTCACGGAGAATAGATTGATATCCGAATGCCTGAAAAGTTAAACTGTAGGTCACAATGGTGAGTTGATTTTGATTTTGATGTGGATGATTGACTGAATGGTCAACATCGCTACCAATCTTTGTAAGGTTGGCAGATAAACAAACAATATTCATGATTTCACTATTGCTTGTGAAGCCACCCTTTCAGTCTATCAAATATTTATGCCTTGTGGCCTCAATTCCTGCCTTATTGATCCCAGCGCAATCTGAGACCCTGTATCAAAATGCGCCCGCATTATTTACCATGGGAGAAGTCGACGTCCAGAAGGATTTCCCCTCAAATCATAGACAACCATAAGTCGATCGAAATTCATCATGGCTAGGTAAGTAGGACTCTACGTCTAATGTCATACCTTCAGCAGAATCACAAGCTAATTTATCAACTCGCAGCAATATTCTCTTTCTGCCATTTCGAAAGGCGACCAACCTACAATTATCAGATGCTATAAAGCAATACATATCCACCAAATATGACCAACATCCGGATATGTTCAAGCAGGACCTTGAGGTTATTGATGCTTTACGAAGAGATGCTATTCATGTTAGGGAACCTCATACCACTGGAATAAGAAAGATATCAGCATATGCGGGTCAACTTTCCTGGTTGGGGGGTAAATTCCCTATAGATGTATGCCAGTCCTCTACGTTCTGCATATATATACTTACTTATCTGAATAGATCGGAGTAGAGTTCTCATGGTACCCCGCTCTAGGATACAACATCGACCGACTCGTCGTGGAAAATAACCTCAAATTCGAACTCGCAAATGTAATGTTCAACCTAGCGGCTCTCTATTCCCAGCTCGCCATGTCTGCCAATAGAGCAACGGCGGATGGATTGAGAATTGCTTGTAATAACTTTTCGCTGGCGGCGGGGGTACTCAAACATTTAAAGGAGGAAATAATACCCGAGTTGCGCACTTCTCCTCCAGAAGATATGGATGATGATACACTGGAGTGTCTTCAAAGTCTTATGTTAGCACAAGCCCAAGAATGTTTTTGGGCAAGAGCACGGGGAAATGGGACCAAAGATGCTTTAGTGGCTAAACTAGCTGCAAAAGTGTCGGATTTATATTCGCAAGCTTCGGATTGGGGTATGAAGAGTAATGCTATAAGTTCGGAATGGCTACATCATTCATCGGTTAAACATCATCATTTTGCGGCGGCGGCACAATATCGCATGGCGTGTGATTGTTTGGAGAAGAGAAAATACGGAGAGGAGGTAGCGAGGTTGACAGATAGTATTGTTTGCGCCAATGAGGGAATCAAGGAAATAAAATATGTCAATAAAGCCGTGGCAAATGAGTTGCAGTTGTTGAAGAATACGGTGACGGAATGTTTGAAAAGGGCTGAGAAGGATAATGATTTAATTTATCTTGGTAAGTTTTGTTTCTCCTAAGTTGGTTGATTGGGTGACGCTCCGCTAGCCCTCCGGGGGCCACTGCCGTGGAGGCAGACTATTTTTAAATGCGAGTAAGCTTCCGCGCGCAGTGCAGTATGGAGATTCGAGAGCTTGCTGGTGGGTGAAAAACGTAGCGGGGAAGGAGGGTATAGCGCGGCTTCTATGCATTCCCACTGTTCTTTACAAGAGCGTAGCGAGCTATGACGGCTCAGTGAAGCACGGAGAAAGCCTCCACATTGCCATCCTCAAATTGTAATATGAGAAGTTCCGAGCGGAGCAAGCTATGGGGTTTGGGGGCTTGCCCCCATATCCAACCCGAATAATTAGGACGATTATGTATTTACTCGGATACCAGCTAACTTTCTAGATCCCGTACCACCTAAGAACGAACTAAAACGCCTTGAACGAGCAAATATGGCCAACCCTATAATCCCAAAAGAAGTTTCTGAACCCATGACTTTTCTTGGAGATCACAAAGAATTTGGACCGCCATTGTTCTCCAAACTTGTGCCTTTTGCTGTTCATGTAGCAGCCAGTATCTACGAAGAACGCCGCGATCGAATTGTGAATAACAATATTATTGACGAACTTGAGATTTTAACAACCCGCATCCATGATACCCTTCGTTCCCTCAATCTCCCAGGCTCTCTACAAGCCCTTGAGAAGCCTTTGGGTCTTCCTCCTACTTTGCTTTCCCATGCGGAAGAGCTACGTCAAGCAGATGCAATTGGTCGTATCAATCGATCATTTTCCGATGCTGCAAAGCTCAAGGCGTCGGATGAAGGTATATTTTTCGAAGCTAAAGAGCTATTACAATCAGAAGCATCTGAAAATGATCGACTACTGAGAAAATTCGGAAGTGATAGATGGGCTCGTTTGGACTCTCGATCCGCATCCCCAAAACTATATACTCAAGTGGATGAGATCGAAGGTTATTTCAAAAGTGCAGCGAATAGTGACCAAGTTGTTATCGTCAAATTTCGCGAGTATGAATCTATTCTTCAGATTCTTACCAGTTCAGATCGGGATATTGGAAATTTTGTCCCTAGCTCCCGACGAGTTAACATACCACCTAACCTTGAAGGGGAAGTTTCCAAACTTAGGAATTCCCTTAATGAGATTTCGAGATTGGAGAGTAGAAGGAGGAGGAAAATCGAAGCTATAAGAGAGAAAGCAAAAAAGGATGATATAAATCATAGCATCCTAGCTGAAACTGCTCGTTTGGAACGAGAATATCCTTCAACACCTGTTGTTCCAGCTCATTTTGAAGATTTCTTTGAAAGACGCCTCTCCCATACCTACGACGCAGATCTCACTTCTCTTAAAACCGAATCGGAAGAACAGGAAAAGCTCCTCCAACAATTGGAAATCGCAAATGCATCATTCATTAAAGCTAGAGCCGGAGATACAAGCACGAAGGAGAGAGAACAGGCCTTACAGAAACTTGAAATGGCATACTATAAGTACAAAGAAATCGTGAATAATGTAGATGGCGGAAGGAAGTTCTACAATGATTTGGCGAAGATAGTAGGGAGATTTAGAGATGGTTGTAAGGCTTTTGTGCAGGATAGAAGAGAGGAGGCAAGGAGAATGGAAGCGGATTTAAGTATGCCGTTGAAACCGATGAGTAGTCTTAGTTTACATCATCCCCAACCAGGAGTTGGCGGGGGAGGAGGTATAGGGGGACATCATGCGCCGCCGCCGCCACAACCGCTCATCCCGGTGCAGATGCAGGGCGGAGAAGTGCCCAGTCCAAGGAGAGAATTGAGTCCGATCCAAGCACCGGTTCCGCAAAGAGCGAGCTTGCAGAGTACGCCTGTGAATGTTGGGGGAGCGGGTCCCGGGGGTCCCGGGGGAGTGGGGAATGTAGGAGGTATGCCAGGCGCATTTGCAAACAGTGTTAATATGGGTGGGGGTGCAGGTGCAACGTGGAATCCGGAATTGGGAATTAAATTCGGTGGTGCTGGTGGTGCTGGGGAAAATGCACCTCCGCCACAGACGCAAGCGCAGCCGAAACAAACGACGTGGGATCCGAGTGCAGGATTGAGATTTGGATGAGGGAGTGGGTTATGTGGAAGGTGAAGGGGGGTATTAGGGAGTGAACTTTTATGTATGTATTCATTCATGTGATCAAAAGTGGTCTCGAGACACACGCTTGTACTCTTACAATATCTATTTTACCTAAGAAATACTCGTACATATTCAGTACATAGTATATATATGCATACCTATGGAGAGAGAAAATAATACATATATATATATATGTACATGTATGTACATAATAGCACATAACAAGACGATCAACAGACAAACGAACAGAGGAACAATGAGATAAGATGAGATGAGATATATATGAGAAAAGGTTGGAAGTGAGAAGAATGAGAAATTCAAATAGAAAAATGAAATATATCTATTGATCTACTTATAATCATTACGAATCTGAATTTCAAATCTTTAAAACATTGATTTCCATATAACAATTACATGGAGGGGATTTTGCGAGCACCGATGATATGATGTGATATGAGAGTGGAGTGGGTGGAAATTCACAGTCCAGTCACATTGGAAGAGAGATAGTTTGTATGTAATACGCTGGCTTTATCGAACTGGTTGATTGATTGATTGAATAGTTAAATGAACAAGTATTCGACTGATCAAAAGAGGGGTAGAAATATTCCCATTCCAGTCCTCCGCCCCAGCTCCTTCCATCGCTGCTACACACACTGCATGACGACCTACGAAATATAGGTATAGTATACCAAGGACGAAACCCCTGCCGCACTCATTGCTATGCTATATGTAGACAAAGTACGCGATATGAAATACCGACCGCACCAATGCCTACCACGCTATGTATCAAACCTCTACCTATTCCCCCATCCATTACCTCCCAAAAAAGCAAAAGGCCAAGTAATAAACAAAGTTCGTAATTCATGTCCATCCATCCATGATATAATATCCTAACCATCCCAAAGCAAGGCAAGAAATCATACAAGCAGGTAACCAAATAAATCCTCAAGCCCCCAACTCCCATGCTTATTTCAAATCAAAGTGACCCCACTCCGTATCCTCATCCATTCCTGCGAGGTAATGAAGCCCAAGCCCCAGGACGCCTGCCGAAAGGAGGTATACACAGAACCCCAACCCGGCAACCGCATGAAATCAAATCCCCATCCCTCAAAGATAAAATCCAAATCAAACTTCAACCTCACTCGCGGCCGCAGTCTCAACAACCTCGTACCAGAGTCCATGGGCATCCTTGTCTACTCTCCCCATCTTCCCAAGCACTTCCACAATCCCTCCAATCTTCGCCACAAACTCTGGCATACCCAACCCCGCAATTCCTTCATTGCCATTCCCATCATTCCTTGGGTTTTCTTTTGCCAATCTATGAATAAGATAACCTCTCAATCTAGTCATCAAAAGTTTCATAACCGGCTCACGAAGTTCTCCTTCAGTAGAACTTAGAGCCGAAGCTGCTGCCATAATTCTCTTGACTAATTCGCGGATGTGATTCTTGGTAGCCATGGGCATACTTCTACTACTTTCCAATGCGGCTGTGATGCCTTGTTCTGCCTGTTCTGATTCCTTAGAATTTTCAAGCACGGAATAAACTCTTGAAGCTTCCGTTTTCCACTGACTTCGAACATCTCGCTTAAGGATATTCTTGGCCTGTAGAAGAATTGCTGAAGTGGTGACGATTCGAAGAGTATCTTTCCTTGCCGTCTCGATTCTTGCCATGTCCAACTTTAAGGTTTCTGGTACTGGGCTTCCGGGTGCAGATGTACATATATCTACCAGCATCTGAATGTATGTTTTCTCTGGTGTAGGTCTGTTTCTCGCTAAACCGACATTCTCCGGATCTCGACGAGCAGCTTCTGTATAAACCTTTTGACGAGCTTCGCGCCAAGCTCTTGTGGTAATGGTAAGATCGTTGTTGGTCTCTTCCATTTCTTCCGAGAAACGTTTAGTTTCATATGTGGAAGCATGCTTGATCAGTTCAGGAGCCGATTGTTGAAGCATGAAATTGGCATAATCGAGTTGCATTAGATCGATGAAGCGCATCAATGCTTGAAGACGATCGACAAAATCACCTTCTCTGAGAGTAGTCTCAGCAAGAATTTTGACCTCGTCATCCCGGAAAGGAGCACATAATCGAGGTAAGATATTGCCCATAAAATTGAAGAAAGTTTCGTAAGAAAACCTGCCATTCTTGAGCTCTGATGCTACCAAATCTGTATCGAGGGAATCTTCAATGAGTTTGTACATTGAATTTCCAGGAGTAAGAAGACGTTGAAGTTTGCCTTTGATGTTATCGGCCATTGCAAGAACCCAAGGATCACTATTTCCAGCTGCGACTTCTTGTCTCATGGAATCGAAGATAAGTTGATTAACGACCCCTCGCTGTTGAAGACAATCTTCCATCGAGATACGATATTCTTTATTAATGGCCAATTCATGAACCAAAGTTCGATTGTCTGGAAGTATTGAATTAACTGATCTAAGATTATCTGCATCGGTAACTTGCCCACGACGTTGTTTGACAGGTGTAGCGGGTGGTGTAAGGGTTTGTAAATGAGATGCAACGGCATTATCGGAAGCATTAAAATCTTCAATGACAGGAGATGCTGATCCGGTTTCTGCCGCACGAGGTTTCGAATCCCCAGTAGGTTGTTTGGTTTGTTTAACCTTTCTTGCTTCTCGGATAGCATTTGAAATTAATCGTTTTCCCTGAACTGGTCCAGCAAGTCTCTTGATCCTAACCATCAATTTAAGTTGATTGTCTCTGATTCCATCACGATATGAATCGGTGACAGATTCTTCCGTACTATCTTTCACGGTTTGCCATATCGAATCTAATTCTACAAATTGTAAAACCATCATATCAATAAGCGTACTTGCATCTCTCGATTTCCAAGCGATAAAAGCATTGAAGAATGTTGCATAAACTTCCGACAGTGTCGAAAGCTGAGCTGGAGGAGGTGTGTAATTGTTTGCAGTTGTCAATCTAGACAAAACAGTTTCAAAAGAAATAAGTAGATCTCGGGCTTTTGCAACGAGGTCCTGCAATTGTGGATTAGCCAAATCATCCCTCTTCATTGGTTGCGCTCCTACCTGTTCCTGTTCTCCTTTATCACCTTTGCTACTCAAAACCTGTGTAGGGTGACCAAGGATAAGGAAAGCGCTGAGAAAGGTTCGGACTGCTGTCATTTCATTGACTGATCCGCTTTCTCCTTCTTTGAGCCCACAGATTCTCAAAATATGTGCCGTACTAAGGAGAACTTTCTCTTGTGCCAATAAATCAACCACTTTCTCAAATGACGTCTCGCGAACTCCATCAATTGTGAGCCCCAGTTCTGCAAAATCATGTAGTGCCTTCCAACGTCTATGGACTCTCCATCTAGTTTGAATTATCTTTGCTGCCGCTGACTCGGTAAGTGGTGCTTTCTTGATCTCTGCAACTGGACTTGGACTCGAACTCTTTCTCATATTACTCAAACTTCTTCCTCGTTGTTTACTGTTATTACTTCGACTCAAGATTTCCTCTCGCCTCCTTTCAGCCTCGGCAAGTTTTTCCTCCATCTCCTTTCTAAGCTTCTTCCCTTCTAGTTCCCTTTTCTCTTTCATAGTCTCCGCAATTCCCTTTGCTCTCTTAACTTCCTCCGCACAACTCGCTACAATCTCTGCCAAATTCTTCTCTCTCGCTTGTTGCGCTGCTAATGCTCTTTCTTCCGTATTCGTAGTACTTCTCGGTGCTGCCTTGGCCAATGCCGCCCTCAGCCTAACTTTCTCCGCGTGCGCTGCCCTATCGGCCAATCTAGCCTTTCGATCTTCAAGTATACTCGCTCTACGTAGATGTTGAGCGATGTAATTACTCTGCGGGCCCGGCATACCGGCGTGGCCCGCCGCATGACGACTCGAGCCATGTGAATGAACTGACGAGATGGAGTTTCGTCTCGAAGATGCAGCCGAAGATTTACGTCGATTATTGGTGGGGCGATAGAATCTTGCAGCAATGCGTGGTGGTGGTGTATGAATTCGATTTGAAGGGGAATCTTCCCTCTCGGATATAAGATCGAGGTCTACGGGGTCTTCTGGCATACCGGTTGATTCCATAATGTTACGGTCGGGATCGCTCATATCTTGAGATGCGCGACGCATTGTGTATATGTAGAGGTATGGTTGGGGTACTTTGGGTGGGGCGGTGGGTTTTTGTCGAGGTTGAAAGCTGAAAGTGTTCGCAGGTTGCAGATGGTGGTAGTTGCTACTTGCTTGGTGATGAATAGCTAGGTATGTAAATATGATGTGATTGATTTGGAAATGATGACTGTTTCGTCGAGTGAATCCTGGTATTGGATTGAAATGAATTATGAACCGTGCATTCGATTTGAATCCCAAAGTCCCACGAAGATAGTAAATGCAATAATGATGTGAAAGGGTAGAGAGCAGAAGGTAGAGGGTACAGAGTAAAGGTACAGAGTAAAGAGTACAGCAATCTTTCGTATCCGGCTTCCAGAAGTATTGAGGACAAGGTAATGTGGTAATGTATCGGTAATGCAATGCAATGTAAGATGGAAAGTTGGGTAGGATACCTCAGTACCTAGGCAGGCACCGTTGGATAAAACAGTGAAATGAAGTTGTACAATGAATGGATGGATGGATGGATGAATGAATGAATGGATATCCAATGGTATGTGTTGGTAGGCACGAAGAACAAATTAAAGTTTAATTGAGGAGGCTGGTTTGAATAGTAAAGGTTGAATGCGACCAATGTGAAGATTGAATTCGTATTCTTCGAGTCATGATACTCGTACAGTGAGGGCGAGGTATGATAATGGTGGTAGTCGTGGTGGTGTTGAGAGAGAATCAAGTCCCAGACATCTACAATGCGAAGGGGCTTTGGCGTTTAACCTTTTATTATCAGGCTTGGCTGAAAACGACGATTATGCGATTTTGCTTAGTGATGGCATGGGGAAAAGAAAGAATCACATGGAACATTTATCAGAGAGAAGAGAAGAAAGAATATTATCACCATCCACAATATCACATCAAGATCAAATCAACATCTACAATGTCATATCAAGATCATATCAAGATCATACCAACATCTACAATATATTCTAGATTCAATGTTTGTATGATGATATTGTATCATTGCTCTTCCGCTAGACGCATTATCCTTCAATCAAATCTTCAGACCCTCATCTTCAACTGCCCCCATACCATCCATCCATCCATCATCATGATCCTGCCCACATCATACGCACATACATACATACATACATACCACAGTACATGCATGCGACAGAATGTCTTACCTTCCAGACAGACAAATCCCCACCGCATGTCAACATCATACATGCCCCGAGTTCCAACTTCCAAGGTCAGAGTATGCAATATACGCTTTCTCTTTTTTCATTCGTCGAAAAGGTACCCTCATACTGATTCCATGTCCCATTCCATTCCATCATGATTCATCAGACAAACAAAACACACACCAGACCCTCAAATTCAATACCGACTCGAGAGTCGAGATGAATATCAAACAAATGATCTTCCGGGGTACATACTAGATCTAGTACATTATTTCCGATCTCTTCGTTCCAATTTCTTCATTCTGCATTTTCACTCTCCGTTGTAGAAAAAGTTCATTTCGGATTCGGTGTCCAAGAATAGATTTCCTATCGCTTTGGAATTTATTGCCAGTGCAATAAATGCCATGTTTCACTTGTTTTCGAGTACCCTACTTCAAGAGTGGGAGGTAGCTGAGTAGCTAAACAAATGATTACGAATCTGAGGATGAGATGAGGATGAGAATTGTGAGTGCAAGTTTCTTTCAGATTCATGTCCATAGTAAGATGGCAGTGTAGTAATCAAGCCAAATGCTTTAAATCCATCGCGTACCACATGATAGCCCTCGTAGTGTGGTATGATTATTCTTTGGAGGAATCAATACTACCCCTCCACCGTCCTCAATCTACCGTATAAATCCTTCGTACCCGTGTGGCAAATTCAAATGTTGCAATCACAGGTACTTGGTTATTCATTCATTTCATCAACTTATAGAGTTCAGTATAAAATTCCATGGATTGATTTCAAGCTATTTACAAGAATATAACATCACACTTCCTCAATTGTTTGCATCGTTCTGCACAGCACATCAAAAGAGGAGAAGAATAGAAGATTGCACAATAGCATACAAGGAATACTTTCATGAATCTGTAAATTGAGACGCTTATGCAAAAAACTATCCTCCAAATCCCTCGTGCCATCCATCATATGCAAGAACTCCATAGAAGTGTTAGTCATAACCTGATGACCAAAAACATACAAGCAAGCAAAATGTTCAATAAAAACACAAAAAAACGCATACATAAAACTCTAAAAATGATAATGCACAAGAAAGTATTTGGTTTTTATTTTGTCTTCATTGATATCAATCCCTTACATCAATCTCCAATCTTCTAAACTGTCTGATCCTGCTCCATCTTCAAATCCTCTTCATAAATATTTGGCAATAAAAAAACAATGTACAAGTAACAAAGGAAACCTCCACCTCAACATCTTCGCTCGTACACAATCACTTACTTCGCTGTCAAGAAGCAGTTGATCACATCGAGTTCAAGGATATACAAAATTCATTCCTTTTGTAGAGAGAATTTAGTAACCAGTTGGCTTGGCACCAGTTGGCTTAGCCTTGCTGGTCAAGAAACCAGAAGATGCGCACTTGGACTTCTTGGTGGAAGTAACAACAGTTCCGTTACCGTAGAATGGGATGGAAGTAACAGCGGCGGTGGTAGCTGGGATTGGGACAACGGTAGCAGTGCTAACAACGACAGAAGCGTCAGTGGTGGCAGCGGCAGCGTCGGTGGAGACAACAGCGGTTTGGATACCGGAAAGGGCACCAGTGGCATCAGATCCAGCGGCAGCGGCAGTCTAGAGATGATTATTAGTATGATGGGTTTTTGAAGTGTTCGAGTGATTAAAAACTTACAACGGTGACGGTTTGAGCGGCAACGGTAGCAGTGACAGTGACGGTAGCGGCCTCGGCACATGCACAGGTCTCAGATCCAGATGATCCGGAACCGGAAGATCCAGATCCCTCACCAGTGGTCTCTCCAGAGGATGCACCAGCGGTAGCGGATGGGGAAGCAGATCCAGCACCTGAGGCAACAGCGGTAACACCAGCGAGACCAGTAGCAGCAGATCCGGAGGAAACAGCTGAAACGGTGACGTAGTGAGTGGAGGTGGAGGTACCGTAGACGGTGGTGGTTTGGGAAGTGGTAGATTCACCAGCGGAAACGACACCAGCCTCGGAAGAAGCAGCGGCGGAACCAGCTGGGGATCCGGCACCGGAGGAAGCGGCAACGGTTTGAGTTGGGGTAACAGTGGCGTAGATGGTAGAGGCGGAGGTCTCAATGATGGTGGTGGTGACAACGGTGGTGGAAGAACCAGAGCCGAGAGTGTAGGTCAAGGTGTGGCTAGCGTTGGCAGTGACGGTTTGGATGGCGGAAACGACGCCAGTTCCGAGAGGAACGACGACGGAGGATGGGGAAGATCCAGTTGGTGCGGCAACACCGGAAGCAGCTGGGCTGGTCTCAACACCGAGAGCGCTGGAGACAGCGGCGGCTGGGAGAGAGGAAGCAGCGAGGGATGAAGCTGGGGAAGAAGCGGATCCAGCTGGGGCAGCCCCAGATGGAGCAGCTCCGGATGGTGCAACAACACCAGCGGATCCAGATGGGGATCCGTAGCCAGCTGGGGCACTTCCAGATGGAACAGCACCAGATGGTGCAACAACACCGGAGGCAGCTGGGCTGGTCTCAACACCGAGGGCAGAGGAAGATGCGACAGCACTTGAAGCAATTGGGCTGGTAGCACCAACGACTCCGCTGGAAGCAGCTGGGATAGCAGCGGTGGTGGTGGCACCGTAGAAAGAGCTTTCACTTGCAGCACTGGCAATGGCGGAAGAGAGGGATGCAAGAGCAGATGTCAAGTGCTTGCTAGTGATGACGGAGCTAGCAGATTCGGCCTCGGCGACTGGGCAAACAGTGGTGGCCAAGGTAACGGTATCGGTAACGACGATAACTTCTGGGGTGGTGGAAGCTCCCTCAGCGGTGGAGGTGGCACGAGCTGGGCAGTTGGTGATGGAAGCAGCGCATGAGGTGACGGTTCGGACGGTGGTAGCGTAAACGGTTAAAGTGGTTTGGCCGTTATCAGCAGCGGAGGTGGCAGAGATGGTACCGTTGTTAATACGCTTTGGGTGGTAGTGACCTTGTTGAGAAGCGGTGGCAACTCCGGCCAAAAGAGCCAAGGAAGCAGCTGTGAAATGCATGGTGATTGATATCGAAGGATAAATGTAAATTCTAGAATCCTCGTAAATGATATGTTCCTTCCTGTTGCGATATATTCCCAAGCAATCAATGCTATCCTAATTGTGTCTGAAAAATCCAAAGAAGAATGGCTATGTACCCAAAATGTTTTCTTTTTTGTTAAACTTGTATGTATGTGGTCGTGATGAATCGTTTGTGTTAAAGAGCGAAAGTCGATTCCGCAAAAAGGTGTATGCTTTCAAGGTAAAGAATGACTGTAGAGTTGGAAATAGAGAAAGGAACTCTTTTGTGCAAAAGGGACTTGGTAATGACTGTGTAGTGATCAAGGAAGATCTTGTGTTGAAAAAGGAGGGTGGAGGAATCTTTTAAAGAAAGGATGAGGAAGGGTGCGGTGCTCCTCGCTATAGGAGAATTATTAAAAGGAAATGGGCAAAACGGACGGGGAGGGTGGGCACAGAAAAATAATGAGTGGAACCCTGGACAAGTGGGATTAATTATGAATTGAACATGGATGAGGGGGGTTCCTGGTTCGATTACTACCTACTTGGTCCAAGGAGAATAAAATGTGTTAAGGATGGATCCATGGGGAAGGGGGTTTGTATGGCTCCTATGGTATGGTACCATTCTCCATTATAACGCTGAGGGAAAAAAAAGACTTTTTTTTCGCTTTGCTTGCCACATTTTACACCCAGACGGCGCGGTTCCAAACCACATGGGTGCTATGCAGGTACAGCTAACAACCCAGGTCGTTAAGAGGATCTCACCGCAATTGACCCTTGAAAGTCATCGGAACCTTGGAACGCAAAAGCTTGGAGGATTTCTCGTTTTTGAGAGGCTATGTTATTATCTCTTTCAGGGGCTAGTCATATTCTAATTCTTCATGTTTGTGCAAAGAGAACCAATCACAATCCGATGTTGCGTGAGAGTTTTGCGTGTTCCATTCTCTCTTCCAATGAGATGGAAGATAGGGGTAAGAATCATGACACCGGATGGTGATAGAATCATTACTCAAAGAACACAAGTTTACACATCTGTATGGAAGCTAGAAGTATACAATCCCAATCGGTCCCGTCCGTATAAGGTGATTAGATGAATAGATGAATTCCGATCCATAATTCTCATCATATTCTGGCTTCCTAATGGGCGGAGCAAAACCGGTCCAAGCAGGCATTGAGAAATTGAAGGGCACTAATCTTCGTTTCAAAGGATTCGGTTGGCTTGCTCTACTCAATTTCCACGATGATTGGTGAAACCCATACTATAATTTTTCCCTACGCAGTAGTGGAAGCAGCCTACCTACCTACTTACTACCTAAAATCCTAAACAAACAAAACGGACACTAACAATGTGAGCTCTGAGTGAAATTTTGAGTTTGGGGAGGGAAAAAAGGTTAATTGAAAGATCATGATTCATCATATCATACATTCTCCTTTAGTTTTCTGCATGAATTTGAATCTTGGGATGATACAGTTGCTACTCAGACAAAATGAATCGTTCATCCCGTAGTCGGTATAGCTGGATGATTACGACATATGATTTAAGCCTCTTTGTTTTGAGTGTTTCTTCTGCGTGAATGCGAATCGAATCGCATGGAATGATCTATGTATTTAGGTGTGTATGCATGTATGCTTCGTATGTATGTATGATCTGATATGAAAACACAAATTGTGGATAATTCAATATATATATGCGCGCAATGTATGTACACAGTATGTACTGTAAGTAGGTACCTCGATAGTCTTACATCGTATCTCGAAATTCAGGATTCATCTTGTCAATTCATTGAACCACGTACGTATATTCCTTGAGTAGATTACAGTTGGACGAATTGGTCAAAAGTATGTAGATGTGATGACGACTTTTCACATATCAGTAACAGTAGATTTTCGGAAATTAATTATCTGTTGGCCAAGATGGGAATGATTGGTGAAGACAAACTTAGATAGAGGGGATCTTCTTACATCGCAAACTTCTTTTTTCTTTCTGTACGATGTGTTGTGCTTTGCTTTGTGCTTTGTGCTTGAACTTTTGATTAATCATGATTCATAATTTACTTTTTGAGGTAATTGACGTACCAAGAGGGCCAAGCTTTCAGTGGTCGACCTTCAATTTCATCTGACCGTCTTTAATTTCTGTCAAGCTTCATTTCGGCATGCAGTGTAAATTTCCCCAGTCTGGATGCTGAAGGATGGAAAACCCCTCGTTGAGACGATACCGGCTGGTCATGTATTGTCCACTTACTCATGGTCCGATGGTCGTCGAATGATAAAGCCTCAAGTCTACTCGGTCAAAGGTTGGATAGATTGGTGATGTTGTTAGTATCAGTGCTATAGCTTGTCAATTATCGATCAAGCGATTCAAGCCCCTTCATCGGGAGCTTCCACTGGCGTTTTAGACCGGACTCCTTTTCTCATTACTTCTACATCGTATTTACTCAGCCATCATCATTCACAACACCCGAAGCTTCAAAAATGTATCAACAACCATGAAGAAATCAATGACATCGTTACCAAACCCAAGGTAAGGTAGAGTTCATGAGGCGCAGTGTTTTAAAATAATCATTTCAGCATCATGCATCACCACCTCATAAGGCAATAGGGCAAAGTAAAAGCAAATCTAATCTCAAATCTTGATCATTCATATAAAAAGGTCGATCATAAGGCCACGGCATTTGTTTTTTCTTCAACCGCCTTGATCTATTCTTTCTTCTTCAGCCCAAAGTGTTCACTTACTCAAACGCCGAACTAAACGGTTGAACCTACAAAACAAAACTTCATCGTTGTCCAATCTGATCCCCACAACACAGCACAGCTCTTCACTTGAACATATGGCGCATCGCACAACGGTTCATGAAACTGTGCCTGCATAAAAGTAATCTCATGTCCACGACGATCTTCTCTCGTCCTAGCCATTTCCCTGCACCCAAAAAATATTACCCCTGAATATGCAAACGCCTATCAAACACCCCGGACTGATAAGTTATAATCCAAGAGTGTTATTGAATAAAACCTCTAGGATATCCTTCACGACAGACAAGATTGTTCTAGATTTTTCACTCTTGTAAACGCCCAGCTACGCGCTCTCCACTCCTCCAATGTGAGATGAGATTTCGGGAATTGGTCGAAATCGAAAGGAAGGAGAAATTTCATGTCTCGGACCATGGATTCCACTTCATCCATCACTCTCTTCCATTCCTCCAAAATAAAATACTCAATCTCCAAAATGCGTATCCTTCATCTTATCACTCTAGCATATCTTTCGAGCGCAAGTCCCCAAAATTAGCCTTCGATCTCCTTCTAGCCTTCACACGGATTACTTATACGGAGTAGCTTTCTATCCACAAAACATCCATGATCCATCCTTACCTAAGCTCGTGTTTTGCCAAGATTGGTACCCATGCTGCTCTCTAAAAGATGACTTTATATTAACCTTCCCAAGTACAGGCCAAAAAGTGTTTCATGTTAACGTTGGTTCATTTTAAACCTTACGGAATGATGAAAACCTTACGAATGTACAACTAGAAAAGGTAATGGAATTCCTGGCCGCTGAGATTAAACTGGCTGTTTCTGGTAGATGTTTTGATTCTGTCTTTCGATAGTTATTGAGGGAGAAGTTTGGTAGGTTCCACTTGTATCTGGTATGGCGGGATGGGAATCATGGGATGGAAGCGCTAGATGGAGGGAGTGCGGTGTTAAAGATGGGAAAACTAAAGATAGGGTATACGGCGTATGTAGTATGAGTATGAGTAAGTGTGATTATGTAGCTATCGCAATCAGGACTCGGTATGGCGAAGCGCTGGATGACAGGTTGATTTTCAGCTTATTCATTACGATGGTCTTCCTTCCTTCCACATAAACTTTTTGTAGCTACCTAATCCATCATCCAATACTACCTAGCTACAACTCAAATATCAATCAATCAATCAATCAACCATCAGTCAATCAATCATCGATCAATCAATCAGTCAATCAATCAATCAATCATCAACTGAACACAAATAATCCGTCCTCTCCTTCCCTTTCCTATACGGGAAACAGTACCTTTGGTACGCTCCCAAAAGGGGTGGATACTTTAACAATATTTCCCCATTCCAGAGCAAGGACAAACCTGGAGATGTCACTGCTCATTCCATCCAATTCATGTATCCTCATTTCGCTTCATCAGTAGCGCCCATAATTCCGTATCCACCGCCTACAAACGAAACTGGAAGTCAGTGTCTTCCATCTCATGTCATTTTATTAAAATGGAAAAAGCACGGAGGCTAGCTTTATCTATCTATCTGTCTATTTATCTATCTATCTACTCGACACCCCGTCCAAACATCTGAACTTCATGGCTTGGAGAGGGAAACAAGTTGTTTGACGCGGGTATACGGATAGGTTACAGATAGAACATTGTTGTTTGAGGTTGGTTGGGATGTTTACTTGTTAAGTTGTAGTATGTAGAATGCAGTATGAATGGGGAAGTAAGCCCTGTAGGAATTAGAACATTCTGGATGCGAGGAATTGGACGTTTGTCATTTTAACTCAAGCTTTAGGGATCGGGTAATCTATTTGAGATCGTGAAGTAGATGGATGGAGTCATCGCGGAGATGTGAGAGATGTGATGGTGTCGAGTGGCAATCATAAATCATCAATTTGACTCTTTTGAATATATATGAATACGGACGGGATTGGAAAACCTCGGTCCCGAAACTATGCCGAAAGTTGCGGGGGTTTTTTAGTTGGGGAATGAGAGGTTTAGGGGGTTCTGGTGATGTTGAGCTACGTATATACAGTTGCATGTTTTCTACTTGTGATAAAGTACAAGATTCTAGTTGGATGTGTCGCTGTCGATTACAAGTTTTCACTCTTGCTCTAATTTTTATATAGTGTTTGAATATCTCAAACAATGGTTGATGGTCAATCTACAGTCAGTCCCTATTTACATAGGTTTAGTCGATAGATACCTCCGATATTCTGGATAGCTTGCCGTTATGAATGTAGTTATTTCAAAAAAGACGCTCCGCTAGCCCACTGAGGGCCACTGCCGTGGAGGCAGACTACTTGGGAGCAGATCTCAACGATAATGCTGTTGAATACTTCCCAGTCAGATTATTCATGGCTGTCCAGTATCTCATCTAAATGTTTCATACTCGTTAACACTTTTTTGCTTCTGAGGCACGCTATCGCAGAACCTGTAACGAGAGATAGTACTACTTTCAAGACATAGCGATGCCGCAAGTGATTTTAGGGTTTGCATTTACCGATATGTACCAATAATAAGCCAAGCTAGGTTGCTGGAATGACGCTCAAACAGGCTTGTTCTCCGGAATAGCATTGAGCGTAATAAAATACATCCAGAAGTCCCAGAAGCTTCGCTATAGGGACCTAAAGGATACCATAATCATGTTTCTGAGCCGATAGTGACGGCAACACAAGCGCGTGAGTTCCCGGAGCGGGTTCGCTATCATGTCATTATTTGATCCTAGCGCGCAATCTGATGCAGTATCATGAGTGTCAATTGGATGTCCTCAAGGTTCATGGTAATAATCTGTTAGTAGTCTTCTTTGAAACTTGACTCCGGGGGCCTGATTTCGAGTGTGGCTGATACTCAATGAAACACGGCAACTGTATATATGTCTAATGCTTCGTGATGACATCGTTAGGAATGATAGGACATGGAAGTATCTTATTGAAAATTACCCCAATCATTACGACCCACCCAGAATACGGGGTTGAGTCTCCCAAAGAAAATTATGCGAAACGCGACAGAAGTGGGGAGAAATATACGGTGATGGGTTTCGCATGAGCAGGCACATGGCTTGGAGAAAAGCAGACTCATCTATACGGGGATTCCGGAATCCTCGGAATCCTCGGTGGGAAACACAATGTCATCGTAAGATCTCGTATAGTGTCGGTATGACGTCAATGGATGCGATGTTCACGACATCCTGTTGTACCATACTTTCAATCAGTCATATGAGAGATCCATAATGTCATTATTGTCAGAAGTTATTTGCAAAGAACTTAGATCGATGTAGGATATCTATGTGTACCGTCTGTATATCAAAACTCGCAGGACATCACCTTGGCACTGCCATGAGCTGAAGGGACACCATATTTGCCTGCTATGATCACACTTCGCGTACAAATCTCTGTGTATTGCTGATGTATAACATCTAATCTTGATTGTCTCCAATTTTGTGTCTACCATCTGGCTGAATCAGGATATGCAGGCCCTCTAGGTAATTACACAAGCCTCCTCCCCCCCAAAATAGTTGGGCTCTTTCTTTCGGACTTCGAGAGGTATCGCTGAGTGGAACCGTCGTGCCTTTCACAGCTAATGATGCAGTCGGATTCACCTTTCAAAACTCTTTGTTCATCTTGTAAAAGCAAGCAGATTTCCGACAATTCAAAGATGAATTAATGTCTCCAAATCATAATGTCGAAATATATTGATATGAGCATAAGTGCCTCGCATGAGATGTAAACATGTTCTTTCAATCAAAGAAAAAGTGTCCAATTCAGATCCAGAGAAGACCACATTATGAGTCGATTTCAAAATACTTGAAAAGCAAGCGAAACGGCATCGCTGCGATTTCGATAGTAGCATATCCGTGAGATAAACACAGCTGTAAGGACAATTTATGGCGAAAGTCATGTTTAGTAGCTTAGTCAGTGCTTTTGTGTTCTTAAGCAGAGCTGATGATAATGTGGTGTGTATCTTGTGTGCTGAGTTGGAGTTATTATCTGGTGGGATTGTTGACAATGGGAGTTTAATTCAAGCTAGCTGTATCATTGTGAGCCAGTGTAGACAATAGTGTACTATGATGAAACTGTAATGCGTATTAATATATTAATATGATGCTAGTGCATATGAAAAAGGAGAAATATTATTCCTACACATGTTCGTATATTTAGATATCATTGACAATATATTGAGACACCGAAACATATTTTGGAGTATCTAATTTTGTAATTTCCTATTTATATTTGTCAGTATTCCAGAGAAACCCAATAATTATCACCATGTCACTTCGTATATGAATCACGGGAAATACCATTACTTGTACTATCATGAGTACTATATAGACGACGATTCGAATCACGTTGCTGAAAATTTGTACATTACATATTGAAAATATTCGAGTTTTTGAGATGATTAAGCCTCGCACCCTTATGATCTTTTTGAACAGTAAATACTGCTATGGAAGTGCAACAAATTTCTTGTGAACTTCAATGATGCGCGTGAAATGGAATTGTCTCCAGGAAACACAATCACAATGATTATTCCAATTCATTGCTTGTTGATTGTACTCGTCAAATTCGTAGTCATCATTCCTTTTCCCCTTTCAATAATTCACTACCGCTTGCTCTTCGTTTCATGGTAGGAATTCGGGGTTCCCCCTTTCTCGCTTCGCTCGTTATTATTGTCTCTGGCAAGGTCGATAAGATACTTCATCCTAGCTAATACTATCGAGTTAAATATCTATGTAAACTTAGTCTATCATAGAAATTCACGAAAGATAATCAAGCCATCTAATTAGCTCAATCCAGATACACTGCTTTGAACTAAGTAACGAGAAAATCGGATCAACGAGCCTTTCGCCCATTGAACGTGATATATATCTTTACAAATGTCCTCTTCTGCCACATACGACCATAGACTAAGGAGAATTGGGCATCCCGTCCGCTCTGCCATACACAAGCCTTAGATCGGCAGATTAGTAGTTGGGTGGGTGACCACCAGCGAATCCCTGCTGTTGTATGTTTTTACTTTTTGCACATGTGAATTGCTAGAGGAACTGGAGGTTTGCTGTGTTGTTGTGTGTATATCGTATATTCATCTCGCGATTTTTGAGATATACTCGGTTTTTGTTTTTTTTTTGCGTTGTGGGATGGTTTTCTTGGTTTTTGGTTCGGACAGGATCTTGAGGTTCGGAAGTTTGAACTGTGGGAAATATTAGGAGCGTGGTAAAAGCGTGTGCTCGGCAGTGTTAGGGATAACAGGTATGTCACGTTAACACATGATACAGGCCTCTTTCAAAGGGCGAATTTCGTGAATTTCGCGAGGGTCTAGGATTTTTGGAATTGATGACGAAGCACAAGTTGATCAAAAAAGTGCTGAGAACTTCTCAATAAAAAGCAGGGTGTACACACTCTCTTCCCTCCCCCCAAGAAAAACTAATAATACTTATCAAAAGACCTCTCCTCATACTTCGGAAAATATGGAAGATACGACTTTAGTGGATCGATATATAATCTAGATCCATAGTATTAATAATTCTACACCCCTTCCATACCTACAAGAATGATTTCTTCAGCGAGTGTGATATGCTGATGAACCACGCTACAGTTGATGCTTCTAGCGTTTACTGCAAGCTCCAAAGTGGTACATAGCACCATCTCTGATGGAGTGCAAGGTATACTATGGCTTATTGGTGGTCCATGTGATTAACCATACTACAATTTGAGAAGCATGTGATATTTACTCGCGCTAGATCACCAAACTCTAGATTACATGTTGTGAAGAATAAACCCACCAGAAATTTGCATAAAAGATTTGGACTTGGTCATTACCTCAGTCCATCTGTCGAACAATACCTGCACGCGAGAGATAAATAATGAGAACACGAAATCAAATAGAAGTAGGTCATACAAACCATCCACTCCGAGAATAGATTCTCCTCAGGTTATTCATCAAAGTCAGAATTCGCTTTGCACATACTGTTGCGCAGTCTAAGCAACTACGGAGTCTATCAAAGTAGCGGACGATGTTATAAAGACTGGTGAAAGCAACATAGTTTGCATTCTTGAGCCTTACATGTTTGAAAAGTAGAAGCAGGTAATTGTTAACTTCTTTGAAAAAAGTAGACCTTGCATTGATTGAAAGCCCTCCTGAGTCCTGACTGACGACATCCATCCTATATCCCGATAGCCAACCAAGCGGTAAGATCAACCTCAAAACCGTATGCGCTTCAATGGCATTGTTGCGCACGAGCAAAGGATGGCATGGCAATCTACACTCAAACCCCTATTAGTATTTGTGCGATGTATGTAGTGTAACGATCGATCGAAGACATTAGCTCGAGGGACTAACCGAATCCAAGATTGGTGGACATCTAAGCCTTGCTAGGGGTTGCCTATTCAATGAGGGGCGTAGGTGCTATTTCTTCCTCGTTGGAGACAGTTCTTGCGCTCTTCTTTGTATCTGCCCATTCAATTAGAGGGGCAGGTGAAGCTTCTTCTTCGTCGGCAGTGGTCCTTGCGATTCTTTTTGTGTTTGCCCATTCAATTAGAGGAGTAGGTGATTCTTCATCGACAGCAACATCATTTACTAGAATATAATGTCAGAAAGAGTTATCAGAAATAAATGAGGTGAAAAAGAAGCCATGAGTAAACCATAGTCTTTTAGGAGCTAGCACGTACCAGAGCGGGGTCTCAAGGGGCTTGCTACTGCGAGGACCGCCATAAAAGAAGTAATAAGTGTGGAGAATAACATGATTCTTGGGTTGAACCTGACGTGTTATTGAACAGCTTGGTTTCGGCCTATAAACTTTTGGGATGATTTGCTTCAAATGAATACATCTGTGCCAATCTCTTGGAACCCATATCTACTTATATATGTAGATCTTAATTCGAAGCATTACATGTTGAGTGCCACTTTCAATACACTCTATGAGCTTCTTAATCAAGCAAATGTATCACCGGCCGCTGGGAAGTGAGTGTGCCTAACACCAAAGAAGATGCAGCCAATGAGTCACAGCAACTCCAAAAAGTAAACGAAAGGTACAAGGAGGCAAAGTAAAAGTACGTTTGAAGAGGATCCTAGTTGCAATGTGATGACTCGCTGTGAAGCAACGTCAACGTTGATGCAATAACAAAAAAGGTTAATCTCAAGCATACCCTGCCGTTTGGTAAAGCAGCAATTGCGATCAACACAGATCTTGTCACTCTTAACCTCGATTGATATCTTTCCAAGCAAGGTATCCATTTACCATGTCTACCGAGGTAGTAATTTGGAGCGTAGTTTTCCAACAGACAGCCAACTGCAGCTGAAAGTATCCAATTGAACCTGTATGCACTCGGGTCCCGATAAACATGAGTTAGTGTGGGAAATACAACGGTGAGATGAGATGTCTATATTGCTCCTTGACATATACTACCCTCAACAATCTCATATCAGTAAAGGCATGGATGTATCATTCTTCAAATTTCTGAATAAATAGGATGACTGAATTTCGACCAAGTCATGAAGATCTTCTCGGCCAAATGAGCCCCGGGAGAGAGAAGATGTTGAATCTTGCATGAGATTTTTACGCGCATTTGAGGCGTAGTGAACCGATGAGGAAGCTCAGAGTGGTGCCAAGCCATTGCAAAATCAAATCAAATGTTGATGTTGAGATAATTTGTGATATGTATGTTTTTAAGACCGTTGGAACAACATAGTCTATAAGTGAGAAAAGTAGGATACTATAGAGTTAGTTTGTTTGTAGGATTGCGTCGAGATTGAACAAATTTCCCAAAGTTTTGTCAATTAAATAAAATATGGGGGGTGAGGGGGTACCAACAAGGCCTCGGTTATTTCCATGGTTGTGTTGAAGGAACCCCTACCCGTGTGGTCGGTATCCTAGTTCCGAGCCGGGGTAAGATACGACGTGAGACGGAAAAGACTTCCCGTGTTTAGTGTCATATAAAATGTTCGTCTGTCCATTCTTCAAGAGCGGGACCCAAGGCTTAATTCGACTTGAAGATTCTTATCTCACAGTTCAAACCACCAACTGGGGTCGGGCTAATTCTAAGTAAGATTAAGACTCGAAAGAATTGCGATAAGAATAAGCTTCTACACGGCACCGGGAGAAGCATCCGCGCAGCAGAGATGTAGGCCCGCTCAATAAGCTTAAACCTAACGCTTATAGATGTCCTATTTTTCACTTCAGATTTTCTGTTAATCCACTTCTTTCACCTCTTTGAGATCTTTCTCAGCATTTCATAAGCTTTTGTTTTGAAGCTGAGTTGAAGCGTCCAACATGTCTACCACCTCTCATGAAGGACTGACTGCTGTTGCCAGTAGCATGCTGGCACTTTCGACTGTGTCTATTGCTCTACGCTTTTATTCTCGCCGTGTACAAAAAGCGCCATTAAAAACAGATGATTGGATTATGATACCATGCCTTGTACGTAACTGTTCTTTGTGTCTCCGAAGCTAGTTTGGCCGGGTCACAGGAACTGGTAAACCTTATTACATTGCTCCTGGACTGACTTTGAAGTTTGGATACACAGCTACTGCTTGGCGGCACCTGTGGCACTGCGCTCTATGGTGAGATAAAACCTACTGTTCTTGGACGGCCCTGGGACGAATTTACATTCTATTGACTCTCAGTGCTTATTTATCTCTTTCATTAGGCACAAACAAAAAGATCCTAGGCTACCCAACACCGAGTGATAAATCTTTAGCTTTGGAAACTGCTCCTATAGCGTCAAAGGTACTCATGATTTAATCTCATTGCCTACAACATCAACTAACATAAGCTCAGCTCTACTTTGCCTTTGATTTGTTCTCAATTCTAACTCTAGGGTGTGTCAAGATTAGCGCACTATGCTTCTACTATCGAATCTTCTGCGACCATGGGCGCCGAACTGCCTTCCGAATACTTGTCATTATAAGCATCGTCGTATGCTCTCTTTGGGTTGCAGCCTTTTGTATACTGCTTGGATTGTCATGCGGATCTCACTTCTCAGCCCTATGGACTTCTAGCAAGGCGGTATTCTTGCAGTATTGTGGAACAAGACCTCATCAATTCTTGCTGAGTTTGTCTATCTCGGATTTCATACTGGACTTCTGGATCATCGCTCTTCCCATCCCTCAGGTATGCTGCAATTGTGACAAGAGATACTGTCAAACATTTCTTGCTCTTTTTTATTTTACGAGTTCGCGCGCTAACAAATTGTAGATTTTAACTATCAAAACGACTCTTACACGTCGTTTCGCTATTATTGGCGTGTTTCTCTTAGCATTTGTGTTAGTCAATACCCACTCTGAATTAGCTCTAATGATGCTCGTGTTGATCACAACTGGCATGTTTTGATTTAGCTAACATATCATACTATAGAGGCTTCGGAGCTTGCATTGCGAGGCTGGCAGTTTTTGTGGAGCTCGACAATCGTATGAATTTTCTCATCTTGATCCACCCTCCTTATATCCAGAACCACATAATTTGGAAAAGTCTAACCTCATAAATAGTACCCGCGACCAAAAAAGTTGACTCGAGACGTAAGTAGACAGCCCCCAGTTTCCAATCAAAGGTGCCGAGCTGTCGTGAGCTCGCATAGCTTGGAAAGATCATCAATCTAACAGACACCAGTAACAAATACGAAATCTATCTATCTATCCATTCTCGAAGTAGGTCTCAGCTGCATTGCAGTCAACCTTCCGTCACTTTACTATCTTTCGCACAAAGTCACACCGGAGAACGTGCTTCGCAGTGTACGCAGTATTATTTCTCTTCGATCCATTGGCTCTCAAAACAGCAAAGGATACCAGAAATCGAAATCAAGCAAGGACAACCAAAGCGTTGAGAGTCCTTCATTGTCTAATCTGAGACCAGACGATGTTATGGCTATTGAAACACATGCCATGTATGATTTGGAGAGCACAGGACAGGTCTCTGTTCCAAATGATGTGCATGTCACAAAGACTTTATCGCAATCGTCACAAAGACTATGATGGTATATTTATGAGATGGCCTAGATGGCTAGCTCAATGGCTGAGCCATTCTTAGAACATACAGCGACTGAAGTAAAGTTCTTGATTCCATTGGAGGATCTATGAATTGACTCTCAATAAAGTAGCTAGCTATAAGGGCACTATTGATTGTTAATAATGACATTTGGTATATTATATCAAAGAAATTTTAATTGAGCAAGCTGTGTCTTGATCCTGGGAGGGTGTACAGAATAACTTTCGCCTTGTTGAACACATCCTAATTAATCATCTTATTGAAGAAATTTATCCTCTACATCTTCCCCATCAAGAATTACTGAAGAGCATGTGAAAAAAAAATTGTGGACCAATATTCTGTATGCCATTTGATGCTTGAAATTATGGGTACAATAATTGAATACCCTGTGGCAGTGATAGGTTTCGAGATAGACCAGTATTCTTCAAGCTTTGAAACTAATATTGAACCGTTCCGCAAGAATGTTCCTGCAGCTTCAATTTATCTTCAATAACGACATGATTAGAGAAGTGCACGGCAAATGATATGTAGAATAAGCAGATGAATCGTTATTTAGGTCATGTTCAACATTGATAAGCTAATTACACCTGGAATGCAACTTTAACCCCATTTTTACTCTCCGTCAACGCTGTGACCACACCAACATATTCTTTGACCGGATCCCTATTTTCAATCATGGTAAATTCTCGTGTGAGTCTAACTAAGAGATAGATCGATTGGGTAAGCACCTGCTGTTGAGCTGGACAAATCCTTGGTCCTCCGAGAAAAGGTACGAACTCCCACTGAAACTGCTTTTTGGGATCGAACCATCGCTGAGGTTTGAATTCATTGACGTCTTGTCCCCAGATATCCTGGTCATGATGAAGGCCCCACAAGTTTAAAGCAACTACTGTCCCTTTTTCCACATAAATTGGGGACGTTCCCGAAGGTCCACCACCGGTGGGGAGAACGGTATCTCGTGTTGCGGTTCGGTAAATTCGTCCAGATGGTCCTTGATATCTAAGGGTTTCAAAAAGAACGTACTTGAATAGTTGAAGTGATTTGAGGACCTCGAAGGTTAGAGGGCGATCGCCCAATGCCAAGCTATCATTTCGGAGCTGTGTCCAGATACTTGGATTCCTCGCAAGATGAAAGAGTGTATTCGAAAGCATAACAGCTGTTGTATCACGAGCTGGTATAAACACATTCAGGACCTGAAATCGAAGCGCGACAGGATCTCGAATCTGCTTGGCCATTTCCAACAGCAGAATGTACCGTGTGGGCTTTATTGTGTCAGCATTCATAGCCTCAGCTTTTGATTCGGAATTATCAGTTTCTCTCAAAGCCCGAGCAACATGGACGTCAATATATGAGTGAACTATCCCACAAGCTTCCTTCCAGCTCTTGTCAAAATTATGCATAAAGCGTTTGAATCTTGAGAGCAATCTTCGTTTTCCCACCCCAGCCAGTGAAGCGTCAAACGCTGCAAGTATCTCCGCTGAGTTATTTGGATCACCAGCTAACTGAGAATCTATTGACTGTCCCATTAAGAATTCAGTAGCTGTGTCAAGGAACTATACATTTGTAAGCAGATTTTAGTGTGGGAGGGGGCCAAGAAACTTTACCAGCTTTCGAAAAGGTAGTTGGAGATCAATGGTAGAACCATCTCGAGGAATCATCTTAGTGAGCCTATCCACGTGTTTTCCGATGATCTCAACATCCGATACTTCAGTTTTCGAAAATGTGGGTCGAACCAGCTCTCTAGCATGCTTCCACTCGGCGCCATTCATGAAGAATATGCCTTTGCCGAAGAAAGGAGTAGAATGTGTTGTAGAAGCCTTACCCCAGTCTTGAAAGGCAAGTGCAGTGACTTGTTGAAAATTGCGTGCTTCCATTGTATTGATGATTTTTGAGCCTAGGAAATGTTCTTCCCATGTTTTTCCATACAAACCAAAGTGGTCCATGTATAGATCCATTAGGCTGCCATTCTTGGTGGCGTCTGTTCGTGATTTAACAAGCTCAGACTCCTTGGCTTGAGGATACAATGAAGGAGGCTCACAACCATGTTGTTCGATGGCCTTACGAGCTGCTCTAGACGAGACGAGCTGGCTCGAAACATAAACGAGCAGAATGAAAGGTAGAACGTACACGAACGTGGGCAAGAAATCGAACATGGTGAGAGTCAACCGATGAGAGGCAGAGTCACTTGCGGAATAAGAGCTTCCACAGATCGAGAGATCTCTAGTTGAGGCGAGGTCTCAGAACTTTTGCGTTTATTGAGAAATTAGAAGGGGTGAAGATAGTTACGCGGATTTCCCTACGTATTCTTTGGGATGGTCAGGTAGCTTCAACGCCGCGCAGAAACAAATCAAATTTACAAAGCTTACAGCCATAGAGAACCAGGTAGAACGTGATTGAGCTGCGTAATCTGCTATTTGATGGTTTTCTTTTCAACCATGTACAGTATTTAATTTATCTCTTATCTGACCTGCCGTTCTCGGCTATTGACAGGGGTATGCCGAGGATTATCAGGCCGACAACCATACATATTGTATGGCATCGCCACCAACATACATATGTGCATTTTGCATTAACCCAGGTAAGATCTGCAAAATAACTTCCAGATATTGTTGCGGACTTGTACTCGCGCAAAGGTTTTATTTTGGCGGTCACTGTAATCAACCTCCGGCTTACATATTTGCGATGGCCCTTATCCGTAAGGTTTTGAGATCCGGTGCAGAAATTGAGCTGGCCGCTTTAACCTTGAAGAAGTGAGGGATCAATAGAACCATGCAGTGTCAACTCAACACCTTTTTTTTTTTAACATGATTTGGAAAATAGTATTTGAATTAGTAAGTGGTGTGCCGTAGAAAAGAACGCGCTCTCGAGGCCCTTTATAAGTTTCGCTTGACTCATGGGGCGATGAAGCCTACTCTCACGTCCTTCTACAATGGCTCTGCAGCAGTATAAAATTGTGCAGCAAGATGATACAGATCACAATATCGAGACTTTGATGTATCTCAATTTACAGCGACAGCTTCGTTACTTCAAAGGAGTTTCTTTCGCTCTCGGCATTTTCCTTTCATTTTCGCTGTTGTTTAATGCGCTATGGGTTCACCAGACCTTGCAATTGATGTCGATACCCATATTAACACCCACCAAATACAGTATGTTGCTGGGATCTATTAAACACTGGTAAATTTGGCTAACAAAGCTGGCAGCTGGTCTTGTGCGAAACATATCAACTCCTTTCATCATAGATAATCTGTTCACCAATGAGAATAGAACCATTGCAGATGCAGCTTGGAGCTCCCCGGAGCTTGATTCGGAAGTCGGACTCGTGGCTTTGACAGACGAGTACGTCAAGTCGAAAGGACTGCTTCCGGCACAGCGCTGGCCTTGGGATCATTCGAAAGGCATCTACGTTCTGAACGGCTTCCACAACCTTCACTGCCTTGTAGGTATAACGGTGGCTTACAATCTTATATCGCTGACACATCTTGGTAGCAACTGGTCCGAAACTTAGTTCTCGAGGCATACGATAATGCGCCCCTAACATATCCATTTGAGCATGTATCTCATTGCCTAAATGTACTTCGTGAAGAAGTAATGTGCAATGCCGATGACACACCAAGATATACCGGTCGACTAAACTCCGAGAAAGGAAAGGAGCATCCAACATCTGGGATTGGTCAAACCAGAATGTGTAACGATTGGGGGAGACTGAGGAGCTGGGCTGTAGCAAATTCAGGCTGCTTCCGAGCTATCAACGAAAGCACACCAAATTTCCCCACTATTGAGCGTTACAAGTTTTGTCCGGAGGGGATGAATTATTCTTCTCCAACACCCTGAGCGAGAATGGCACACCCGTGCAGTTATCGCAGAAAAGCATTGCTAATTAGGACCTGCGCTCTGGTAGTGAGAATCTCTGCGACCATTTAATTCATACTGAAAATGTAGCTAGTTTGACCTGCCACCAGAGTTACAGACAGAAGAATCTATGTCCATCATTTCTCATGCCACTTGGCACTATTGATTTCAAGTTTGTGGCTCTCATAACCCTATCAATACATCTTCCACACTAATCTTGTGCAAAACCACTGGATGTGACGGGATTATCTGTATCGGTTATCATTTCTGTGAGGTTTGTTAGATATCACCAAGTGCCGAGATTCTGTATTCTCTGCTGATTACACAAGAAACTAACAAGCCCTTGGTTAACTTAAATCGGAGCTATTACGTAATATCTAAATATAGTATTGGCCATTCGAGTCACTATTTTTGGCAGTTGAACATAGCTGCATTTGTTGATATTTCAGAGGTGTTTAAGAAGAGAGCGTTATTTCTACATTTCATTTCACTTCTTGTAGTTCAAGATTTATTTTAAGGGTTATTCCATTAGATCAATTAATGCTCATTGCCAACCACGGTAAGATTAAACTTATGTGACCGAACGGTCTCCGATAAGGTCAGAATCATCCTGAATAAGATAGCGACTGCAAATTGCTTCTCAACCCCAGCGGCAATTTTTTTGCTTTTTAAATTTCCTTGCATATTTCAAAAGTTGACCATTTTAACTGAGATGGTTTCTAAATAAAATGAAAGTGACTTAAATGCGTCGATCAAGCATTCAAAATGTTTCTCAATGGATGAGATACTGGTTCAATTTAGATTCATGCTTTCCTTCTTACATATTTCTTACAGGCTCGAAAGTCTTTGCTATACCCCTCAGAGTTCTCTCTATTCTATATCATCCGGGTGGAAAACCAACGCCCTAACCTCGATACTCTCTCTCGTCTTCTCTCCCTCATGTTCGGGATTCACAAACGCACTATGCGGAACACGTCTCGCTCTCCCATCAGTCTTGCTATCAAAACACTTGATCAGAAGTACCTCCTCAGGTGTCTGCTTATACAAATAGTTCCATTCATGACCCGGAGCATGACGCACAGAGTAAGTTTCTCCTTCGCGATCGGGATAGATAAGTTTTATTGGAACAAGATCTTTGTCATCAACTGAATTGGCAGCAGCAACACCAAGAGGATCTTTGAGAATTGTCTTGATGGGTCGCCAAACATTGATGATTTGGAAACGTCCTTTGAGAAGCTTCTCGGCTTCCTCGGGAAGATGGTGGGTTACGCGGCGGGGGCTGGCGGCATAGGATTGATCGATGTGAACACGTTGAACAGGACCGCGGACGACAACTGGGGCGGGATTCTTATTGATTGAATCGACAGATACAGGTGCTGGGGCTCTCGTATCAAGAGCTTCACGACGGATTGTGTGGTCAAAGATGAAAATTTTGGATGCTCCGGTTCTATTTGATTGTCAGGAGTCTGTCCAGTTTGAATGCAAGAGCGCGGAGTAAATACTGACTCTCGTTTCAACAATTCTTCGGTTTCTTTATAGTAATCACTCTTGATTTTCTCCTCATCCACAAAGTCTTTCTCCTGACTAACATGGTTTACGACCTGGAAACCGGTGGTGTCCAACGTATACAGGTCTTCCGAACCGCGGATATCGTGGACAGTAACCTCCACCGAATGGACGGGACGATCATAAGTGGTAGGCTTACTCACGTAATTGGGCTCTGGAGGACTTCCATCTTCTGGATCAAGGTAATAATTCAGAACTCCTTTGATATCGTGAGGTGTAGTGGAGTTAGTTTCGAGCTTAGTGATATGGTCGGAGGAAGCTTGTTCGGTGAATGTGGTGGACATTGTGCTGATGAATTTTCCCGGGGTTTTATGTTTGCAGTCAAGTTCTGTTTAATTATATGATCAAAAGTCTTTTGAAATTGTGGATATTTTACTACGAACTTAGGATCTGGCAAGTATAAGTACTATTTTTACATCGAGATGAACCGACGTTGAAGTACCAAGAAGACCAATATAATTATTAATCCAGTATGGTTTCAAAGCACGTCTATTATTCAGATGTGTATTTGACGCTTTATTCAACCCCGCATTCTTGTGCATGTTTGACGAGAATGGCGCAATGCCATGTTTCAAGTAGAATTCGTGGGATGGGAAGGAAGTTGACCCATAACCCGCCGTTAGTCTCGGAAAAGGAGTCGAGTCAATTTGTTCACCCATTCCTTAAATTCGGTCGAATCTCACATAAACCCCCTCAGAAAACATCCAACATCTAATATTTGATTTCAAAGCTTATGACAAAAGCAGATAAGGGATTAGGCAGCGTATGTCAAGGGATCATAAGGCCCGCCGTTTTCCGACGAATCACAAGGGGGGACAAGAGAGCACGCAATTGTTGCATGAGATGATATATAGGTGCTGATCTACATGCAAGCTATTTTGTGTGGCTATGATTCAATATATGTCTTATATAGTTCATATGGCATCATTGATATGGCTGGGCTTCGGTGGTGAGATAATGGTGAAATTGGAGGAGGGTGAAACATGATCGTGGTTGAGCTGCTATCGATCTAAAAATTGAAGACTGCTAAAGATGCGGATTTTGTATTGAAGATAATTATTTCCAAATCTGAACCTGCTCGCTGAAGTGTTTCCTTTGCTCTTTCATGATAAAGTCCATTCTTCTGTCGTCGGATATTGAAATTTTACGTTCCAGATCGTCACATACCAATGCGATAACGACTTTACTCGTGGCTTTTATCTCAATACAATATAATTGTCTGCAGCATTACGAGACTTCTTGATGCTAAAACCGTATAGTTCTCTAATACCAGCGTATGAGAATCATGCGATCGTAGCTGCGTTTTTCAATATCCCCCAAAATGTCTACATCAACAAGTTCCGCCGACTCATCAGCCCTCGAGTCGGAACCTCTTCTCTCCTCTCGTTCAACCTCCGTCAACTCCCTTTCCTCTCCGAAATCCAAGCCCTCTCGTCAAATAGAAGACGATACCATCCCCGAAACCAGCACTTTAGGTCGTAACCTGTCCTGGTCAAGCGCCTACATACTCGTCATATCCCGAGTAATCGGTTCTGGAATTTTTGCAACCCCGGGACCTATCCTCAAAACAACCGGTAGTATCGGTCTTGCCTTGCTTCTCTGGGTTGCAGGTTCGATCCTTGCTTGGCTCGGTCTTCAAATTTCTCTAGAATATGGTTGCATGCTTCCTAGATCCGGAGGCGAAAAAGTATACCTTGAGTTTACCTATCCACGACCTCGATTTCTTGCCAGTACGCTTGTAGCTGTGCAAGCAGTACTGCTAGGTTTTACAGCAAGTAACTGTATTGTTTTTGGCGAATATGTGCTTTTTGCTTTTGGAATTGAGGGCACGGAATTAGGGCAAAAAGCTATCGCCTTGGGACTCCTAACCTGGATAACAATCGTCCATGGATGTTTTCTCAAAACTGGAATATGGATTCAAAACTTCTTAGGATGGATTAAAGTAGCACTAGTCCTCTTCATGGCCCTGACCGGAATATTCGTCGTGGCATTCGGTGTCAAGCTTCCGGAAACAGGAACTCAAGTCCCTACACTATCCAGAATGGGATTCTCCTGGGATGGACTTTGGACTGGTTCAAATTGGCATTGGGGAACTTTGACAACTGCTGTTTTCAAAGTTTCGTATTCTTATGCAGGATTGTCCAATTTGAATAATGTTCTTAACGAGGTTAAGGATCCGGTCAGAACGTTGAAAACTGTTGCGCCGGCTGCCTTGTTTACAGCTTGTTCGTTATATCTATTAGCCAATTTTGCGTATTTATCTGTGATTCCACTGGAGGAAGTGAAAGAAAGTGGACAACTTATTGCTGCGTTATTTTTCGAGAGAATTTTTGGTGATGTAGGGGGACGGATTTTATTGCCATTAGCTGTGGCGGTTAGTGCGGCCGGAAATGTCATGGTTGTTACTTTTACACTCGTAAGTTTTGAATCATTCATTTCGCCATATATAAGACACTATTCCCCAAATCCCAAATTAACCCTGCGTCACTAGGCCCGCGTAAACCAAGAAATAGCTCGTCAAGGTTTCCTCCCCTACTCTAAGTACCTCTCCTCCTCAGCTCCCTTCGGTGCACCACTCGGCGGTCTAATAGTTCACTACATTCCCTCCTTCCTCGTGATTGCCATACCTCCTCGAGGTGATGTCTACAACTTCATCCTAGACGTTGAAGGTTATCCGGGCCAATTCGCAGCATTAGCTCTCTCTCTGGGACTAATCTATCTTCGCTATAGTCGACCAGATTTGAAAAGACCTTTCAAAGCATGGTTGCCGGCTGTTTGGATTAGGATAGCGGTTTGTTTGGCGTTAATCGCGGGCCCCTTTTTTAAACCGACGAAGGGAAGCGCGGACGTGGAGTTTTGGTATGCGACATACGCTATTGTGGGGGTGGGGATCATTCTTTTTGGGGTGGGCTGGTGGGCGGTAGTGTTCTGGGGATTGCCACGGTGGGGTGGGTATAGAGTTGAGGAAGAAGTGGGGATTTTGGGAGATGGAACGAGTGTTACGAGGTTGGTTAAGGTAAAGGATGAGGATTGAAGACTGATATAATAGCATTGCGAAGGTTCATTTAGATATTTTGGATGGAAATTGGGGTAGTAATGTAAATATGGCGCGATCCCGGCCAATCAGGTTGATTTGTTGCCGGAACAAAATTCGCAATATTACATTCTTGCGATGTGAATTCATGATGGGAACATTGAAGCTCTTGGTGGATAGCCGGGTAGCTAAGAATGCCTCGAAGGTTAGAGATCCTAGGCCTCACAGGAAGCCATGACACAAGAGTTCTTGAGGCCGAATGAGACTACATAAAAGTATGACAAAATGGCAGATAGTAGAAACGTCACGTCAAGCCATTTGAATATCGATAGAACAGAAATCTGACAGCAGATGAGGGCTCAATTTTGGCCATAGTCCAGCTACTTGAAACACTTAAAATGAAGTGATCTAACCCTGAGATGAAAAAAGCACAGAACAAAACTATGATATTCTTACTTGAAGCCTGCTTGGTGTGGTCCTAGGAAAATGGAATGGGGTTCGCAAATAGGAGAGCTTTTCAGTGTTCCGAAACGAACTCTATTTCCCTTGTTCGGCCAGGCAAATGTAAATTATGTAATGTTGTGATGTAATGATGTAATGGAGCTTGAGAGGTCGAGGGAAGATGGAAGACTCGTGGTAAAGTTCGCTCATTGAAGGAGAAGAATCTATGCCTCCTCACCATTACAAATATTCGGCAACTTCACAATAGGAGACTCTAGCATTAGCTTGTAGATAGAGACTTCTTGTGTGCATTTTTAACAGCTTTCTCCAGTATCACATTCGAGTTTGTCCCTTCACAATCATTCTCGTTATAATTCATCCAGGACTCTCAACCAATTCTTTCTAGCCCATTGTGGAATCTCATTTTGTTGTTCGTTCGAAATGTTCTCATTTCGGCGGATGATCTCGTTCGGCAGATTTGCAGAGGGGGAAAGTTCTAATTATTTTGCTTAGGTCTGTGATCTCGCGACGCGGGCGATGTATAGAAAGCGGATGTCAACTGGTGAATTGGTCGAATTCCATTATCTATTCCGTTGGGCTATGGTATTATAGTTGTATCATGTCGCATACCAATACCGATACTTATTGTTGTTGTAAGTAGAGCAATGCCAATGAAGAACAATGGTACAAAAGTTGTTTTGAACAATAGTCATTGAACCACATCAGAGAAGTGGCGTGTTCATGTGAGATGCTTAGTCACCATAAATTCTTATGGTGATCCTCCGACTTTCGCGTACAAATCGCGTTCACCTCATTTCTATCATCACAATCCCAATTATTTATTTGTGCACTGCCGAGTATATTCGGCACGTTAAGTAGCGGCGACCAAAGGAAACCGCATGTGCAATTCAATCCCAGCCTATTTGGAGGCTCTTCGAATCACGTCCTTGGGAATACTCTTTGCTCGCCAGGCTCTCGTATTTCAAAGAGTTAGTTTATATTGCCAAGTTTTAATATTGAGCTTAAACTTTTCAGCCTCAGTAGTGCGGGACAGATCGAGACCACAGACGGTAGCTCGTGGAAGCTCGCTAGCTAATCGATTCAGCCGATAAAAAAAGAGGCGCTATAGTTGAACATTTACGGCTCGATTATTTATATCCATCTATGTGTAAGTTTGGAAGCCTGACAGTCAATAAATTGTTGCCAGGTGCACAAGTACAGCTAGGCAGTCTGAAACTTTGTTGATATCTCAATCCAATGACTACTCTGGGAGTCTCGAGCTAGCTGTTGCCAAGAAGCGAATTTCCAATACGGGCACCGTGAAATATGCAGAGAAAAGTTCACTCGGCGAAAAAACTGTCACATTGAACCGAATTCCCCAATATTGATAGGTTCTTTTACGGGATCATTGTGCACGATCATGGAAAATGGCTTGCCTCTCGTAAACAAACCAATAAATTTCTTGTTTGCATAGTCTTCATGCTTCTTAAAAAGAATGTATGTATTGTTGTCGGTCTCCATTATGGATAATTAAGAATGCGGTCTCATCCTCAGTTCTCAGAAGTGCATCTTTAATTCGAAAAACACTTTCTTACACATATTCTCATTTTCTCAATTGTTGTTTCTGATTTTATTCGTTTTTCTCGGAGCAAATTACATCTGCTCAAATCAAGACCATCATAATTTCCGTTTATCACCATGTTTCTATCTATAATAACAGTGTTATTTGTCGTCTCGCCTTTTAGTCTGGCTGCTTCGACCACATGTACAACGTCGAACGCAATTTCTTGGGCCGAAAGTGGTAGTACAACAGGAGGGACAACAAATGGCTCTTCAGGCACATCTTCTTCAGATCCTTGTGCCGAATATGCAAACAATCCAAAGGCTTTACAGGTATGCTATGAGATGCAAAGCCAAGGTGAATGCAATGCTGTTGGAGGATCTGCTTGTGGCGGCGACGACGACGATGACGAGGACGAGTTGATTCTAAGGACGCGTGATACTCTCTCTTGTTATAACGATGAGACATGCTACGAATATACTGATGGATCATTGTTCTGTTTGAATGAAGAGACAGGTGAGCTCTCTGGCATGGAAATGCCATGTTCTGCAAGATTCATATCAACGAATGAAACTAACTAATTTTATAGGGGACTATGCAGATGACGTAGGAGGCACTGGAAATGTCTATAATGGCGTTTATACAGGGCCAGATGGATCACAAACAACAGTCGAGGGTGCGTCTGCAACATCACCAAGTACTAGAAGTTCTAGTAGCAGCGTGACGCATTCAGACACAAGAACGACCTCTAGTGCTGCCGCAGCTACTTCTTCCCCAAGTTCTTCAAGCTCGAGGCCTGTCGCGGCCACTGGATCTACTACTAGTTCCGCGAGTGCTACTGCACCAACTGCAAACTCGGGTGTTGGAAAAGTCAGGCCTGCGTCTGCCATGGGAGTCTTGGGCTTGATCTTAGCATTGATTTAATGATTCTACTCTTGGGATACCACTGGAGTGGCATAATCCTATTTTTATGGCATTGTCACCTTTTGTATCTTATCTTATACACCTGTAAAAGCGTCGTAATTTTCAACGCAAGTCATGCCAAAACTCCATGAGAAGAAAAATAAGGAGCATGAATCGAAGTTCAGACATGCAATTGGCAGACTATTGACTCGAAATTTCCAGAGATTGGCAAACTTCGTGGAACTCCTTTCTGGCTGAAGTTTTTGACATTATATGGAGGCTTGCAGCATGTTCACTTCCCATTTGCTCTTATTTCATCGTATCTTTTCCAATGCCTTCTTTCATTTCACAAGTTGCATAATCTACATGTATATGGCCAGGCATAAACACTGTGTATGGGATTGATCGGCATATGTCTTTCTAAAAGGCAAACCTTTTCTTTTTCATAATCATATCTTTGGGCATTCACGGATAGCTCCTGGGATTCCTTCTATCCATACGAACTCCGGGGCGAAATGTTTTGGACAAGGCCCAGAATGACAACGAATGATCAAACGCCTCGGGGTCCAACTATCCACGCATTTTTGAATATACCTCAAAAAGACCGAGCTCAGAACATCTCACTTTCGCAATATGTGCGTAACTCGATTTAGTGGGATCATATTGATCAACATTGCATGTCGTCGCCCCAATCTTACGACACATATGATTACCCCGCGTCCACTAATTTCACTAATCGTCATCAGTAACATCTCACAGAATATGCAATGCGCTCAGTAAAAATAATGCCAATACCACCCTCGTTGATTTTTCGTCGAAAATTGATCAGATACCAGGATCAAGTATAGTGACAGGAAGAATGGAGGTCACTCGTTTAAATCATTGATCATTGGGCGTTTCGCGTTTGCAAACGGAGTTTACCCATTCAACTAATCAATTGTTCGGTTGAATGAATATCTCAACCTCCGAATAACGCCTCATGGAGTACTTGGCCGCAAGGATTTACATCAAATGGACAACAAATTCTGGGAACTGCCGACAGCTTTGCTTGGTTTCTAATCAAAAAGCATGCAGTAAAGTAAGCAACACTTACCGCAATTCTCTTATATGTTTCCCAATAAAGATCCGATAATGTGAAACGGGTTGCAACATCCACCGATGGAATCATACGTTATGATTACCTGCAAATTTTTGAAGAGAGGCGGCGGGCGGGGTAGTTGATTTTCATTCGCTCTGCATGAATTGAAATGTATGAAATCATCGGCAACATACTTCTCATACACTTTGCTCTTTTTCTTGCATGTGAATCGCGGAGCTCTTGCTCCTGAAGTCCTTAGTTTGAGGATATATGTTGACCATTCTTCCACTTTTCAAATATTTTCCCTCATCAAGCCATTTTATCAGAAGCCGCATAAATACATACGTACATAAATACACACACACACACACGCACGTATACAATCACCTAAAACTGTGAGCATTTAGTTCTTCATTCTCACACTTCCTGGTTTCTAACTCATTTTGACCATTTTCATTCTGCAAATCATGTTCTTATTCCTGTTGGAAAAGTCGTTGTGTTTATAGAGGATTATTGACCATTCACTGACACAGTCAAGCCTGAACCTCTAACTCATCACAGAACCCAAAAAACTCGTAAATATGCCCGCAAAAATGACCAAAGGTGATGCTTCACGTATCCAATCAACTCAAGTACGTTTCTTATTTTCTTCCTCTCTGCCTATGTATTCTATCTAAAGTTCTCCGTAGTATATCACTGCAACCCAAGCTAACATATCTTACAACAGGCCCAAGGCGGTAAAGACATGTCCTCTTCAGGATTTGCCGCGCGCGCTCAAGGATCCGGAGATCGAAACGCAAACGCTGGTGGAGCCGCAGCAGGTCAAGGTACTGGTGGTGGAAATGCCGGTCAAGCTGGAACAGACAAGAAGTAGGATAGGATGATGTTGATATTCAAAATCAATTTTGGTCTAGCAGGCTAATCAAAGCTTGTTTGATGTTCCGATTGTTTTCTTTCTGGCCAGCGGGGTGGAATTGATGATGAATTTTGGAGACAATGAGATATGGACAGCTTGGATAGGTGATTGAAAGATTTTGGATCGGAGATCCTAGCCATTCATTTTGAAATAGCAATGCAACGCGATAATTGCTAAAGTTCTTTGCCTTTGTTTGGCTTACTCTGCCTTATCATACCAATTCCCCTTCTTTCTCCACGCAAACAGAGTTTTACAATACATTACTGCCCTACCTAAGAGTGGGGAGAAAGTTGTGTTTTGTCAAGACTTCACCTTGAAGGACCTCAGTCTCCGCAAGCACTAAAATACGTAGGAAATACATGTTTGATGCCCTCTGGGTACATCTGTAGTCCATCAAAGTTAAGATCAGAATCAACAAGCACATTCACCTCACTAATGGCATTATAAATTATATTCCTCTGCCCGTTGACTCCTGCCAAAAGTCTCACACGAAAACTCTTCAGAGCCAATGAGACACAAACATTGAATCCAAACGAATTATTGAAGTAATTCGGGCTAGAAGTTCTAGAACAATTTAGCCCTTCCATATCGTCCTCTTTCCAATCTTGCACCTGATGGGGTTTAAAATGGTAACAAACAACAGCGAAGATTAGAATCGTATGGATGGAAATCAGTGAATATAGAATAGATGGGATTAATGACGATAAAACAAAATACAAAATGAATGGCAATGATGGAAGTCTCAGAGTCCCAGAGCTATAGTTTTATCTCCATTTTTGTCCTGCTACCTCCTTATTGCTTCTTAATCCACATCTGTGTTCCTTGTCACTTCAAGAGTTCTATCACGAATAGAAACAGGCAGCCATTATACTCTGCCCACATCTTAGTTGTGATCGTGATGATTCAAAAACTAGGGAATGCCTGAAGGTTTAAGTAAGCTTGTCTTGCGTCCCAAGAACCTCTCTGGTTGATGATTCAGCTTAGGCCATGCGCGACATAATGTGAATTCTTGCGCATGCGCAAGGAATGGAGGTTCATTCACTAATTTATCCTTCGACTCCTCTTTGACCCCTCATCTCCAAGCCTTACCCCGCCTTGCTTAACACCCACTCTCTCGCTTGTCATTGATACCCAAATACCTTCGAAGCCATTATAAACAATACCTCATCTCCTTTTTAACTTTCAACCATACAAACAGAAAAATAGTACTCGCACGGAAGTTGTCTGCTTGAAGCTCCAATGTTAAGGGCTGGGTAAAATGAGGATGTAGAGGCCCACTAGTTTCCGCAAAAATACAAGGGAACTCAAATATTAAGCGATGGGGACGAAGAAAACATCAGACGACTACACGTAGAAAAACGATGGTAATTTTTAGGAACATTAGTAAATCGATGAAAACAAGAGATGATAGAAACAAACAAGAGCAAAGACGACCATACAGAATTCCATTGTTATCTCCATCTATCCCCTTCCACTCTTCCGCAGCTCATCCTTCATGCCACCAATATCCTTCTCACATCGTATCCGCAAACCACAACTCTTACCCACAAGTCCTACAAGTAGAGAATATGCGGGTGGTACATCCATGGTATAACACCCCTAATGACTAGAGATCCTGGAACTTCTGATCCTTATACATCCGCCAAATTTTCAACCCCTGTCACCCTTAACTTGGTCTATAACACTGGAAGAGCTCTCATGTGCTATGTAAAATCAAATGAAAATCAAATAAATTGACCCAATCATTCACTGAAAATCTTTTGAGGAAAAAAATATCTCAGGTCATCGCCCCGCACTCCTCTGTTCCACGCGCTATCCTTATATACACCCTTATCAAACTGATATATAAATACGCCTTCGCCTGCTCAGTTCCATTTGCTGGGTATGCAACGTTTTAATTACTATTGGTTCACCAACCATGCTACATCAGAATTCGAATGTTGCAGGGGCACATGTATTGTGTATTAAAATCATGAGCTGACATCAAATATATACCAAGAAAGACAGGAAGATGCGCTTAGCGTAAAGAGACGAAATCGAAAACATGCGCCGAATAGATGACAAAAGTAACCATTGAAATCTTGATCTCCAGATTAAAACAAACGATCGATAGCAAGACAAGATAAACAAAAATATAACAATGCAAACAAATACCCTGAACAGCTTCCCTAAGATAGTGAGGTTTTCTCATCTTGTGTGTGGCGAGCGTTGCACTCTGAAGAACTACCATCCCCATCTGCTGCATTGATACACATCACTTGATTCTTCACTCGAGCTAGAAACATGATTGGAGGATCCTCACTCACACCATGACTTGATGCAGCAGCATACATCAATATGGTATTTATGGGTATCATTGATGCATTTAGCACTTCAGTGTTTTCATCCTTGAATTCAAAAGCCATCGAAATGATTTCCACCTTCCAGATGTCTCTAGCATATATAAATGCCCGTCATTAGCCATATTAGCTCCATGCCGCAAAGTCAGAGACGAAGACATACTGTGACCACGCAGACAGCATCGTTGACTTCTTCAGTTTTTCGACATATATCTCAGCAGATGGTGCTACTGTGTGTAGTATGTGAACCATATTCGATCCATGCCAAGTAGATTCGGCATCTCTAGCTTCATCGAAAGGCTCGCAAAATTTTGACAATGGCGGATCTTGTTGCGCAATGTACGCGAAGGATGTATCCCTGTGTCAAGGATAGCAATTTTTGTAGAGATCTCTCCTTCATATCCTTCACTCTCCACAACTTCGGCTATCAATTGCAGATTTGGTAAGGAGTTGGCGACCGAGTTTATTCTGCAAGAACGGTCAGCGTGACCAGAACAGAGATAGTCCGAGGACGTACTTTAAGGCAGTTGAAACTGAAGAAGTCAGTACCGAATCGAAAACCTCGTTGTGAAATGCCGCACAACCGCTTCTGGATGATTTATCTTGGATGGGTCGTGGTTCTCGCTTCTCCTGATGGATATACTGGTTGTCTACTTCCAATCCAAACAATCAAGAATCAATATCTACTTAAAACTCAAACAATAAGAGCCAACTATCTATCTATAACAGCAACAATCGAAACTGATTATCTACTTCCATTCCAATGCACACAATAAAATAAAAGCACATCCTCCACATCCTCCACATCCTCTACACCATCCCAAACCAAACACTCCTTTCCATTCCCACCTCATCCCATCCCAATCCCATACCCCTCCCTCTCAACCCACCAAAATGAATAATCAACCCAGCCGAAATCAAACCCCACAAGTCAATATCAATGTAGAAAGTTATCTATAATTACATACTCATACACATCACAGATTATCAAGAACATAAAAATAAAATAAAAATACACATCCTTCAGCACCAAACAGTATATAATCAAATCCTACCTACCCACCCCCCTCCCTCCCTATGAACCTACCCACATCCCACCCATTCCAATCCATTTTCCACCAAACTTTTTAAATAAGCCTTCATCTACCACAGAAGTACAATCAATCTCCATCTCCATCTCCATTACAAAGAACATATACATACACATACACAAAATCTTATATATATTCCAAATCTCAATAGATATATAACCCAACCCAACCTAATCCAACCAGCTCAGCTCAGCCTAGATCTACCTACCTACCTACCTACCTACCAAAGCTATACATTCTTCTCACAATTAGAAAGGAATTTCGAGTTGGGAGAAACATTCAATAAATCAGGTAAGTCTAGCTTTGTATTCTTTTGAGTGGATCTTCTGATTATTGATAATGTAGTTATTATATCAAATTATATCGAATTAAATCAAATTATAAACACTGAGCAAATCCAATCTTATCTATCTACCTATTTATCAATTGACTTGTAGATATAACTCCCCCCTTGATCATATGCGAGTTAATTAATCCTATTTTGCCCTATTCTATTCCATCCCATCTCATCCCATCCCAACCCATCCCAAAATCACCATCCCTCCCCTCAAAAACCCAAGATTCTTCCAAGATTCTCCTCAACAATACATCATAATCCATCCATCCATCCACCCACCTACTATACATCCAACATCAATCCACCACCCCTCCTCTCACCTTTCCTCTCACCCTTTTATAAACCCATCTAAACCATCAAAATACGAATACATTTGTAAACCCACTACCCCCTCGTTTCACCCCCTTTTACCTCCTTTGTATCTATTCATTCATTCATTCATTCATTCATCTATCCATCGACCTACCCATTCACCCTTTTACTCATCTACCTATCTACCCATCTACCCACCAAAACCATCTACCCATCCATCCACACACACACACACACAGACAGACACAAAGAAAAAAGCCAACCAGTCATCCTTCCAAAATCTCCTTCCAAAATCTCCTTCCAAAATCTCCTTCCAAAATCTCCTACAAAGATCTCCTTCAAAAAATCTCCTTCTAAATTGAATCAAATCCACCAGCTTCTAGAATTGCCGAGCTCCCCAAGCTAACCTCCCTCCCTCCCTCTAGACCTCCTACACGTTGCTAAAATCGCATCATCATATTGAAACAAAAAAAAAACTTAAAAAAAACTTGATCTTCTTCTCCTTGAGACTTTCGCTTCGTGAAAATTTAGAACTTAGAATCAGGTAGGTAGGTAGGTAGGTAGGTAGGTAGGTAGGTAGGTAGGTAGGTAGGCACGTAGGGTTGAAGACGATATATATCAAATGAAAGTTATAATTTTCTCCGCAACTGAGTGGTCTTTCTTTCAACAATCTATGAATCAAAAAACATGAAATAATAAAGAAAAATATTTAAAGTGAAATATTTAAAGTATACAGCAAGAGGATCACTGACAACAGAAGAGTAAAGTAATGACGAGAAATGTTTCAGAAAAAACTTGATATTTTCCTTCTGGGATGTCAAATATAACTCAAAAAATGAAGAGAACCCCAACACACAAGATAATACAAGAAACATCACATCACTTCACATCCCAAATCATTGCACACAGCACAAATATTTTTCCCGGTTGAAGAGGGTATATTTTACTACTTTTATCATATCTAGCATCCTCCACCAAATAACCACTCATTGTCGTCCTCCTTGACTATCATCAAGATAGTAAAGTTGGTTTAACGTCACAAGAGTCCCAAAATCCCCATCCCCTTTTTCTCATTTCCCGTCATATTTCATATGTCATTCATGCGCCACGCCACCAAGATGTCCGGTTGATGGATCATCTGTTACCCACCGAGGGACTACCGCCCTATGCTGTTGAAAACTCCCAAGCAACGCTCACAATAACAAATCGCTTTTTGTCTTCAATGCCCCAACCAAGAAACGCCGATGTTGAAGTCGTTCCCATTGGTTAAAGAACCGCAGACATTATAGTAAAAAAAAAAGAAAAAGAAAAAGCTCATAACATCATCTTCAAATCACATCCCCTATTAAGACATAGATGGGAAGTGAAATTTATGCCTTGTTGGCATACTTTTGACGGTAAAACTTGGCAGCGTTGACCATGTTGGTCAAAGCAGCCTTAGTCTCAGCCCATTGACGAGTCTTAAGACCACAATCAGGATCAATCCAAAGTTGCTCTGGCTTGAGGAATTGCAACATCTCCTCAATTCGGTCCTTGATCTCTTGCTCGGATGGAACACGAGGAGAGTGAATGTCATAAACACCTGGACCAATGTGACGTGGGTAAGCCTCATCAACAAAGACCTTGAGGAGCTTAGCATCAGACTTGGAGTTCTCAATGGAGAGAACATCAGCGTCAAGAGCGGCAATGGCGTGGAAGAAATCCTGGAACTCAGAGTAACAGAAGTGAGAGTGGATTTGAGTGGAATCTTGGACACCAGAGACGGAAAGTCTGAAAGACTTAACGGCCCAGTCAAGGTAAGCCTCACGCTCCTTTCCACGACGAAGAGGAAGACCCTCACGAAGAGCTGGCTCATCGACTTGAATGACGTAAACACCAGCAGCCTCGAGATCAACAACCTCATCACGGAGAGCCAAAGCAAGTTGCTCAGCTTGGACGGATTGATGAACATCATCACGAGGGAAGGACCATCTCAAACAAGTGATTGGACCAGTCAACATACCCTTCATTGGCTTCTTGGAGATGGAGACAGCGTATTTGGACTCCTTAACAGTCATTGGTGCTGGGCGAGAGATATCACCAACGATGATAGGAGGACGAACACAACGGGAACCATATGATTGAACCCATGCGTGGGTGGTGAAGGCATAACCATCGAGACGTTCACCGAAGTATTGAACCATGTCGTTACGTTCTGGCTCACCGTGAACGTAGACGTCAAGGTCAAGTTCTTCTTGAACCTTGACAACATCTTGAATCTCCTTCTCAATGAACTTCTCGTACTCCTCCGCAGTGATTTCACCCTTAGTGAACTTGTTACGTTGAATACGGATCTCCTTGGTTTGTGGGAAAGAACCGATGGTGGTGGTTGGGAAAAGAGGAAGACCCAAAGCCTTTTGTTGTTGAGCAATACGTTCTGGGAACTCGGAGATTCTGTTGTAATCCTTCTCGACAATCTTGGATTGACGTTCCTTGACCTTGGGGTCGTTGGTTCTCTTGGAAGAAGCACGAGCTTGAATGGACTTGGCGTTAGCCTCGAGCTCAGCGCGGACGGAAGCTGGTCCCTCAGTAACAGCCTTAGCGATGATGGCAACTTCAACAACCTTCTCGGAAGCGAAAGAGAACCAATCAGCAATTTCTGGGTCAAGCTTCTTCTCGCTTGCGAGGGTGTGTGGGGTGTGGAGAAGGGAAGAGGAAGTGGCAACAATGACACGGTCCTTTCCGAGCTTTTGGACAGCAGACTCAACAGTCTCAATAGCACGCTTGAGGTTGGTCTTCCAGATGTTACGTCCATCAACAACACCAGCGGACAAGATGGTCTTGGATCCCAAAGCGGAGATGACAGTCTCCAATTGCTCTGGGTTACGGACCAAATCAACGTGGACAGCATAGATGTCAGTTGGGAGAGCATCAATGTTGTGGACGATGTCACCAAAGTATGTGGCGAAGACAATCTTTGGGATCTCATCACCTAAGCTGGCGAGCTTCTCGTAAGTTGGCTTGAAAGCAGCCTTGGTCTTGGATGGAAGATCGAAGACAAGAGTTGGCTCATCAATTTGAACAGTCTCGGCACCAGCAGCCTTAAGTTGCTTAAGGAGCTCAATGTAAACTGGGAGGAGGTTGTCCAAAAGATCAATTGGGTCAACGGATTGTCCACGGTCTGGCTTTCCGAGGTGGAGGAAAGAAACTGGACCAACCAAGACGGGTCGGGTGGTGATACCAGCATCCTTGGCTTCCTTGAACTCACGAACAGCCTTTGGGTCGGAGGTGAGCTTGAAAGCTTGGTTGTCTTGGAGAGTTGGCTTGACGTAATGGTAGTTAGAGTCGAACCACTTTACCATCTCCAAGGATGAAACATCAACACCATCACGTTGGTGACCACGTCCCATAGCAAAGTATTGATCGATTGGGTCGAGACCATGCTTGGTGTATCTTTCTGGGGTAGCCTGTAGAGAGAAGAGTTAGTGACATGTTACATTTGGATCTGCAGATGAGATTGGAATGCTTACACCAAAGTCTTGGATGTGAGTAAGAACTTGATCGTAGAGAGCGAAGTCGTTGGATGGGATGATATCGACACCGGCATCCTTTTGGATCTTCCAGTGAGCAAGACGAAGTCTCTTTGCCTCAGCAAGGAGATCATCTTGAGAGATCTTTTGACTCCAGTATGCCTCTGTTGGTATTTGTTAGTATCCAATGTGGGGTAGCATTGTGAGGTAACAAATCTTACCAGTAGCTTTCTTGAGATCTCTGAGAGCTCCCATGCGAGGGAAACCAAGAACGGATCTGTCGTTGATATGGTTAATAGCTGTAGGAGTACATGGCAGATGGATGCAACTTACGATTGAACCATATTTGCGGTATTGAAATGTGATGATGAAGTTCAAAGGTAAAAGATGGGTGAAGTCGAAGTATTTAAACCGACCACGGATTGCGTGCTAGCAGGTGAAACTAGACAGCGAAGTCGGAGATTGATGGATTGATTGGTCGAACACTTTTTCTATTCGATTCTATGGAGAGAACAGAAGAGAAGAAAGTAAATTGAAATGAACACTCTGAATGGAAATTCCGAGTGCACTCTTGGTTGTATTTGTAGTCAAAAAGAGGAAGAGAAGATGTGAAGCGGTGTGTGTGTGTGTGTGTGTGAGAGTAAGATAGATGGAAGGGAAGAAGAGGAGAGAAGCTTTTCTTCTTGTCTTTAATAAGTGAGGAAAGAAGATTGGCCGGCCCTTGAAAGGCAACACCCATCACTCATCACCCATCACCCACCCCTCTCTTTACTTTTTCCACCTACCCTTGTCTTTGAGGAACCCCGCCTAGGACTAGCGTGGAGAGTGGAGTCACATTTGAGGTACGAGATAAGAATACTAGCACGTGATTTGCAGAGATTTCGGACACTGGGATCTTTCTGTGACCTGTGTTGGTGGGTTGGTGGGGTCAATGAGTTATCAATGTTGCTAGCTGAGATGGTGCAATCATCAATTGCCAGGTGAATTAGGATATAGGATACTAATGAGGAGGAGATATTTGAAGACGTTATTGGCAATGACAATGCTTTTCTCCATTGCCACCGAAGATCACTGGATGTATGGATGATCAATTCTCATTTGTCAAATGGTGTGGGTTCTGCTTTCATTCAATCCAACAACTCACTTGCTCACGTTCATCTACAAAGCAAAAAGAACAATGCCATCCAGCTGCATTGTTCTTGAATGTCAATCCTTCATTCACCATGGCTGGCACCCAAAACTGCAAAGACACGTAGACACTACCTATCACCTCGGGATACAAGTGATGTGTATGTACAACAGCAACACTCGGTCCTCGATGTTTCTGATTCATGAACCTTTTATCGATCAGTAGGAGGAGTACAGACTCGCCCAGTGTAAACGTGTAAACTCTTTCAACTCCTCAAACTCTAGACGATACACAAACTCTAGACAATCTACAAACCCATCTTACCCAGCACCACCCCTCCAAATGCTTCCTCATGTATGCATGTTCCATACCAATCACTGTACACACACACTACACACCAACCACCAACCACCAACCACCCCTCTCTCTTCAATTCCATCCTCCCATCCTCCCATCTTCCCATCTATCCATCCCTCCATCCCTCCCTTCCTTCCTCCCTCCCTCCAATTCGCCCCCAACCTTCCCTTCCCTTCCCTTCCCCTCCCCACTCAAAACCCACCACCCACTCAGAAACCACCCACCAAACTCAAAAACTCAAACCCCACTCTCCAAAATCATAATAAACAATTCAAAACGCTTCGGCCCCCTAGCCCCGTCGGTCCCTGGAAATCGGCCTCCGAACACGCACCGCACCCTAATGCACACCAGGAACATCAATCCTCCGGACTCATCTATCCTTTTGCTTTCTTTTCTTCCCTCGATTTCCTCTGCTACGACTGTTTCCCATCCTTCATTCAAGGTTCATCCCATTCGTTACGCTACATTAATTTTCTTCTGAAAACACGAACACGAACATGAATTGATTGATTGATCGATTGATTGCTTGTCACCATCACAGAAATTCATCACCAAAAAGCATACATAACACGATGTGTTGGTCATAATCTTCATTAACATTTCTCTTTCCCGGCCATATCTTATCTTGCCTTGGATTTTGCCGCCTGGTATTGGTATCTAACTATTGTCCGTCCATCCATCCATCCATTCCTCCCCAACCCATTCCCGCCATCCTCATCTAATCATATCCATGAATCCTCATCGAAAAAATCCTCTCCACTCATCCCACCGGTCAAAATACCAATTCCAACGTATGACTGAATCAGAACCACAAGTCGAGCGCGAGCTCATCCCTATACCAATTGCTTTTAGGTGTCATACAAACAACCCCTGTCAATAATCTGAATGCACCACCGAGAGTTCCCACACCAAAATGCATGATTGCCTTTTCATATTCCACAACTCCATCCACCCCATCTTTTCCAACCATACCAGACCAGGCATACCCTAATGACCCTCACTGCTCACTCATTCCGTTGAGCTTGCTGTTTAAAAACAATACAAGATAGAATCAAAAAGAAAAGAAAAAGAGCTAGAAAAAGATATGATGTACAATTCCCATTCGACCAGTATACAATTATAAGTATAAGAAGAGCTTTTTTTATCCTTCCCTGGGCCGAATCTTGATACCCAAATGTGATGGTATTCAAGTATGTAAAAGTGTAATGTGAAACAATTCGAAAGTAACAGCCATAGCTTCCATGAGCCACCTGTCGAGAACGCCGTGTATAACTCCTAAGGGTAAAAAGATCATTCGCTAAAACGCTATTCAAAGTGCGGGGGTATCAAATCAGCTGGATATCATGATGATGTGTGTATAATGTGTTCCGAATCCGGAGTAAGTGCGAATGATGAAGGTCGAGAATGATATCAAAGAATGTTTAAATAGGTGTTTGTGATTTATCCTTTGAATGAGTCCATCCAAAAAGATCAAATTTATCCTTTCCATGCAGAGAGCCGAAAGAAACTGCCGAGTCCACAGGACTAGGCCTCGTAACTAAGATATCGCGTGGCTCCAGGAGTAAAGACTTTCGGTAATATTGCTGAACGTTCTCATTATCCGAGGCGGATTTGACGTGAACAATTTGAGCTTGAAGCCACTCTTGAAGTTCCGGAACTTCTGCCAGGCGATAAGGGATCTGAAAGCGTTGTAGTTCGCCGATGATTTTAGCCGTGCGAGTGTGTTTGTCAAAGTTAATGACAGATGTGCCGTCAGCCAATTGCTTTGCAGATGGGTTACCAGCATCGACAAATGTCAAATCTGTGAGGTAGGTACCAACAAATGGAAGGCATGGAGGGACATGGTCATGGAGTCTACGTCGAAGGCAGGCGTAATTCTTCTCTGGCTCCACAATTGCTTGTAGCGCCTTGAGCATTTCCTTTCGCTTTTGAGATACCAAGTCCCAGGTTTTCTTCAATCTAACAATAGTAGATGAATTAAGCGAGCAAATGATCGCCATCAACGAATCATAATTGTTGAGCTTGAGGCATTCATGCGCAATTTTGATCCAATGCTTGATGATAATGGCTCTCTTCTTAACGTCGTCGTGTTGCAAGATTGTGTCGGCGACAAGGTTAGAAAGATCTGTTGACAATGTCGCCATAGCTCTAACATTTACCGCACATGAACCACCCTTTCTGGCCTTAGTCCATGCGGCCCCGAGAAGTTCCTCTGGCATAATGGAGCAAAATATATTCATCTCCTTGATGGTCAATTGACGGGCCAATTCAAGTGGATCAAACTCGAGAATGGATGGATTGCTACCACCCATTTTCCAATTCTTCAAAACTGCGGCTTGGCTTCTTGTTACAACGACAGGAGGGACTGGTACATCGGCTGGTACATATTGACCGAGAGATGTGCTAATCTTTCCGATTGAGGAAACGAGCCTTGGCACCAGAGGTCCATCCATAGAAGACACCTTTTGAGCCAACTCCGAAAGTCGTTTGCCAGCTGCGGGGAGAGCAGCCTTAAGCTTATCATTCGCGAAGGTTTCGATAATTGAGAGCGCAGCGTAATCAGAGACCTTTCTCCAATGAGATTCCAGCCAGCCCTTGAATACATTGTAAACTCTTAATCTTACCGGTCCTGCGATATGAGGACTCTCGACAACATATTCAAAGCGATCAACCAGAGCTGTGGCAAGCTCAACGGGAGACGCGAACAATCTGAAAGTAAGATAAAAGGTTGAAACAAACATGGAGTCGGGTGTTGAATCGTGTGTAGTAAGTCGTTCTACCAATGCCGCCAGTGAACCGCCGGTAATTTGACCCTCCTTATTGTGTAGTAACTCGTGTGCGAACGTCTTCTCAAGCATCCTCGATTCGAGATCATATGGATCATCGGCGAATGTTGATTGGCTTTCAGCTATGCTGATACTTGACAAAGATGGCTTGCTTCTTGGTTCGTAAGCTGTTAGATCTGGAGTAGTCGCCCTAGTAGAAGTTTGCGAAACCATGCTCATCTCCGAATCGCGTGTGTAACTACTACTAGCTCCAGTGCTAGACACTGCGATACTGCCAGATCTGTATGATTGAAATTCTCCATCGCTTGTTGAGTTACGATCGGAAGGACTGTAATCTTCTTGGCTCATCAGAGGAGCGCCCATTTTTGGCAGTGGGGGTAGAATGGAGGTGTTCGAAAGTCGATTCGACATTCGCTTGGTTTCTGCCGCTGGCGGAGAGCTAAGGGGTATCTCTGGTAATGGTTTCTCGTAAACATCTGGAATGACTAGAGGTGGTGGAGGAGGACGCGATGAAGGCTGTTCCGGTACGGCAGCACTAACTTCGGGGCTTCGTGCCGCTTGTTCGATTGTGCCGCCTATCGAGGCAACGTTAATTCCAAGACCTTCGACTGGTTCGAATTCGAAGTCGCCAATTCGCTCAATCACGAATTTGGTCTTTGCTACTACTTCTCCAGCAGCTTTAACACATCCTGTGGCCGCCATTAGTAGCCCCCCATTTTGTTGAGCCATTACAACGTCGTCTTCTTCAACACCTGATGAGCTAATTATATCCCGAGCTGCCAACGCCAATTTACTGATTCTATCATACATTGCGTTCCGAGCATTGTTCAACGAGTCGGCGCTCTGGCTGTCGTGAGCACATACTGCTTCGACTACAATCAATAAACCTTGGCCAGCAGTTACTGACTGCCTAACTGACGACAGCAACCCTTGAGAAGACTGGCTTTGTAGATGAAGCCTTCCGATGAATGATCCCAAATATGAGAGAAATGTATCGTGACTAGAGTTCAATCTCTCAGAAACAAGATTTTGACGTTGTTCAGCGGGTACAGAGGCGATAAGTGAAACACGGTGAGATACGGAAGCCCTTTTAGCCTGAATCGAAGAAATGGATAATGGACGCGATGTTACCGCTGGGTACGCAGTCGATATCCGTTTGTGTGACTGTCGTTTGTTCTGCTCTTCCGATTGCAGGGAACTGGAAGCGGCGCTCGTCGAACTTCGGATCGAGCTTCTGTGAGATGCCGTGTCGTATGCAGGGTCTGTATGCGGTGTCCCGCTAAATGACGTCGAGTCCGCTGGTGGAGTGGGTGGAACATATGATTCCTCAGTAACGGTTGTCATGACTTTATGGACGGCCTGTCGTAATTTCGCATCCTCCTCCAAATTGTCCAAGAATTTTATACCTCTCACAACAATTTTGAAAGCTTTCAAAATCATCTCATCGATAATATCGTTCACAGTTTCCGTGTCTGCTCCCACTGAGGAACAGGTAGCAAAATCCTGCAATTGTTTGGCGGTTTTGACCAGGGCCGATAGATCGGACAAAAGAGCCTTTCTATTCTTTCGGAGGTTATCGTTGCTCTGTACAATCGGTGATTCACGAGTAAGGCAGTTCGATTTTTCCTTTTTCCGTATTAGCAAACATGATTCAAAAAAGCTAGAAGATCCTTACTAGTAAATATCTGACTCCTGCGATAATACCTCGCATGAATTGTTGGTTGCCAAATATCTCACTATCACTAGTTAAACCACTCCGTAGGAGATCCCAAAAGTTTAGCAATGCCTTTAATAAGTTCCTCATGGAATCTGGATCGTAGGCTTCACAATAGTTGGTGGGCAACCAACCACGCGCGCCAGAAACGAGTAGTGTCCCATCTGCCCAACCATTGGTGTGTATTGAATGCACTAAAACCACATCCCCTTCGTTTAGTGGAAGCGTGACCGAAGAATCCGAAATAGCATATTCAGGATGAAAAGGGTAAAATGCCCTCAAGAAGCTGTGAAATACCGGAGGAGGCTCCATTTGATTTAGATTTTCTCGAGAACCATTGGGAGTGGCGGGGGGCGTGATTTGTGATTGACTTCCTGTTGACGTTGTTTGGTTACTACTTCTGGATGAAGTGTTTCTTTTGTGTTTTGAGGATGATGCGTTGCTGTTTCCGCGCGGTCGACCCTTATGTATTGTAAGAGGTGCTACCTGTGCACTCGTTCGCTTGGAATGCTCAGACTCCTGCGAGTTCACCATGATGGTCCGCCTTTCAAAGATATCATGGGTGTTTTCCTATCAATATCCTAGTTGAATGGCTTGGGGTAGATTTGCAAATTGCAGTTATATTGAATGTCTCAAGACGTCGTCCACACTTTTAGTCTTAGGATTCGATATGACCCAACGAGATAATAATCCGGAAGTTTTGCGATGCGATTGTAATGCTTTTGTTTTGATGTTATTTTCCCCAGTGCTTCCTTTGTAGAATCGACCTCTATATTCGTCGAACGGTAAACACAATCTGATAGTGATAGTGGAGATTAGCAAGAACCCTTTGGATAAGAATCAAGTGTTGTTTTGGTTATGGAGAGGAATGAGGAGTGGGGGATGTGTGGAATGTCATGTCATTCTGAGAAGCTTGACTGGGATGGAGAGGTGCATACCAAAATTGGCTGAACCTTGGTCTCGGGAGAGACTTACCAATGAACTAGTCGAAAAGACGATTCTCGTAAGTGACTACCAATACTCGAAAAAAGGAAAAAGCGATCGTTTTTCCTTGTGATGTTTCGTATTTAAGGAAGAAGAGTCGTGTCTTTGATCTCTAGCTTAAATAATTAAGTCGTCGTTGTGGTGAGTGTTGTCGACTAGGAAAGCTTAGTTGACAAGACCGGAGGACCCTGAATCGCAATAAACTTTATGCCACGCGGAAAAAGTTTATTAAAGTCGGGATGTATTGTACTTTGACACCAGTTGACAGCAAAGCAGTTAGTGTATCAAGTCAAGAGATTTCAGAACCCTTGATGTGCGGCCGTCGATTTGTCAATCACACTGGGGGGGTCTCGGATGCACTTATGTGGCTATGATTTTTGTGATGCTCCAAACGCGAGAAATCAATGCGTTGAAACTTGAATTGTCAAAAAAAGGAAAATCGAGGAATTGGATCGAGACCGGGAAAGGCAATACAATAAACCCCACTCTCTTTGCTCCGTTGTAAGTAAGTTTAGATTGTAACTCTGGCACAGCAAGAGTACAAAAGTAGAGGAAGGAGAGAAGGAAGGAAGAATATAGATAAGTATGTGTGTGTATGTATGTATGTAGTATGTAGTATGTAGTTTGTAGTATGCAGTATGTGTATGTATGTGCAGAACATGCAGGAAATCCAAATTGATTGATTTGAGAGGTGCAAGTAATAAGAAGTCCAGGTAAGGTACTTGTTAAGGTACTTGTACTTAAAACAAGGTACTTTCAAGGTTGTCAAGGTGGGTGAGTGGATGGTGTATTTTGGTGGTGTGAGGTGTTGGGTATTGGGTGTAATGCCCTTGGGTGTACGAGGAATATGGTATGGTATGGTGTGGTATGGTATAGTGTGGTATAGTACCCTATGTATGGGCCGGTATGGATGATGCACAGATATAATGCAAGGGTTCAAGGAATTGACTCGGTCGATCGATTTTTCTTCGCATATGCAACCCTTCCTTCTTCTCTTTTCTGTTGAAGGCTCTCAGAGAGAGGATTCAAATGGTAACAAGTAGGTGATAATTATTGATAAATAAACGACGTAATGAATGAACGACTGAACGAGGTGAAGTGAATTGAGTTGAAGTTTGTGGAGAGAGATTGCTTGCTTTGAATCTTGTCAATTGATGGGAAGAGATCCTATCGAGTTTCAATTCGTAGACTCTTTTACATGAAGATGTTATCGGCCGTTGATCGCCTGTCGCTGTGTGGTATTTTTGGCAGTCGTGCTTGGTTGTAGTTGGAGATGTCGATGTGTCGATGTTGATCTCAATGTCAGTGTCAATGTCAATGCCAATGTCAATGTAGTGGAGGTTGAGGTTGTGGTTGTAGTCGAAGTGAATGTCGGATTCAAGAGAATCGGTGGAAGGATTTTGCCCTCTTCCCTTCCCTTCCCTTTCCTTTCCTTTCCTCCCACTTCCTCTCTATCGCTCACCCTCACTCTCGCTATCTATCACACACTCTCTCGCTCTCGTTTTCTATTACTCAAGGACCACTATCTTCCTTTTGGCGGAGTTCCCAGGTTTGTACTTCTTCTCTTACCTTGTAATGAAATGGGTCCCCCAGATTTGGGAAATTGTGCACCGTGCAAACAAGAAATCTACCTAGGTAGTTGTAAATGTGGAATTCGGGTGGATGTCGTTGTGGATTTCAGAGCTTAGATTTTAATTCAATGATTTCTTTTGATGTTTGGTGTTGACAGAGAGTGAAGGGGAAAAAGTACTCTCGGCCCTGACAATGATTGATGTAATATAATAATGGGACTGTAGGACTTTCCATTCTCTTCAACTCTTTAGATAGACTTTACTCTCTTTTCCCTCTTCGCTGCTACCGGCACACATCTTTTACTCTAATAATCATTATTATGAAAATACCGAAAAAACTTTAACAAGGATTTGTAATTGATTTTCCCATGATTCTCTGGTAGCGATCCAAGGAGACGGTTGCAATACCATCCGTATGTGAGTTCTTATTTTTCGGTGGCTTTCCAGTAGGGACGCAATGCTGTTCATAAAATGGCCATTCCCTATCAGATCAGATCCAAAGTAAAGTACCATACTACCTCTCTCTTCCTGCTCCAATAATATGAACTTCTCAATCCACCGAGTAAACAGTAAGGATACGAAAAGTAAGGTTTAATGATCAATCAATTAGCTCGACGGAGCGGAGGACACAGCAGCCATGCCATATTAACAAGGATTCTAGCTTTCTTTTCTGTTACTTTGACGACCGACTGACGGTTCGACAATTTTTACCATTTTCCCTAGCTTCACTTGTTCAAACCCTGTCGCTGCTCTTTGCTTCTTTTCCCTCTCATGAGATGCACGCTCGGCACGTTAATTCAATTCGATATGATATGCAAGGGCTACTCGTGAGATTTAGTGGAGTAAGAGAACACCGAAAGAGGGAGTGACGAAACGGCCGCACATACCAATTAAAGAACTGTGCCTGGGCTGCGCTTTGCTTGATTGATGGTGTAGGATTCTCGGGTTTGCAAAGAACCAATTGATGGGAGTGAAAATGGCAAGGAGGCAGTGAAGGGGTTACGAATTACTGCACTAGAGAGTGTGAGAATGTTATGAATCAAGGTAAGAGAGGGAATTGAAAAGCAGTCCCACGAATCGAATTGATACTGGGAAGATTCAGATAAATTCAATATCAATGGCATTCGATTCTAGTCCGAGTTCTACTGTTTCGTGAAAGATGTGACAGGGAAAACCCGAATGGAATTGGAGAAAGTCACGCAAGAGGGAGGGGTCCATCAGTCCCGTTTTGGCATTGTTGAGACTATCCAAGAGGCCAGGCATTGCGATGGGTTGACGGAACAAAAGCATCTGGCCCTGATCAACCACTTCTCAGATTCGAACTTTTCTTCAAGGCTTGATATTGATGTCTGTTCCCCTCCATGTGATGCGAAGAAAGACGTTGATTCTTCTTCAGCTCTGTGCTGCATTTCATGCTTGTTCAAGGAACGGTCAAGGAGTAAACACAAGGCAAGGTATTTTATAGGTCGAATCGTGTGATATTGAAATCAAAATGTGCTTCACAATCCATTCTTCCTTTCCAGGCCAATGCTGAAGGGATAATCGAAGGAATTTCATTCACAGGGGCTCTTGATTGGTAGTGATAATTTAAATTCCCCCCCCATCTCTGTCCTATTTGGGGTAATACTCGGGGGTCTAACAGCTGCCCTTGAAAGAACCCTCCGGGGTACCGGCGTACTGTACTCAATCGAGTCTTAGAACCTGCGCGTCTTTTGGACATCTGTCATGCCCTTGAAGTCCATAAGGCGCAGCGCAGTATCTGTCCGTCACAATTACCGAATGTGTGAAAATGGTTACGGCTGTTCGTCTAGACTGAGACAACTTCTGAGAAATGGGGACGATATTTCCTGATTCCTGGAAACGAGAGAGAATGAAGTTGTACAGCTTCTCGTGTTGTGTAGTATAAGGCACCAGAAAAACACCTTTCTACCTTCTTCTTTCAAGCTCTCATGCTCAGCTACAACAGGTACTCAACCATGGATTAGACCTCACACAGACTCTACATGATGTATACTACATAAGCATACCTGGCATGTATATACATTGACGTCGTAGCAGATGAATCAAATAATATCCTTGGCTGGAGTTGTTCACGGCTCAGCTTTTTGTGTATCATTGACAGCCTCACGATAATCTAGAGGTCGGAAGTATATCTGCCCAAAAGACCATTTTTCCATCGTTCCAACAAATCATGTTACAAGTGTGGTCACAGCAGCAAGTAGGTTTCAATACATCGATCGACGTGGGATATTTCTATCAGAACTCTTCTTTTACTGCGATCCGATTGAATACAATCTATATGCAGTGCAGTCATAGTGTGTGTGGTTGCCGCCATGCTTTTTCCCTTGACTTTGAGTGTTAATGTTATGAGATTTTGTATCTCCGTCCCCACCACCTATTCCTTTGATTTTATCTTTGGAGATTCATTCATGATAAAAGAGCGCGGTCAAATTCGTTTCTAGGAAATTACTGACGTCTTCAATTTACGAGTTAATCAATCAACAAAAGAAACTTCTAACCAACGTGCCAACGTGCCAACGTTCAAGCAACTTCGCCGTATCCGAAAAGTTGGGGATTCCGTCGCCACTGGCTAGATTTGTCTCTTTTCGTATTCTCTCCTCTCTCTCAAGCTGCTGGGCGGGGAGCCGGGGACCTCTTCTATCGGTTCGAGCTTGGAGCTTCTTCAAGGTTCATGAGACATTTCTAGGATTTTCCAGGATTTCCATATCCTAGCCATCGCCGTTCCATGCAGCCTCACTGCAGCCAATTTTGGACCTGCGCACGTTCCCCAGGATTATTTCGGGGTTCGGTCCTATATGAGGAAACAACATCCACCTTTCAAAATGCCAACCTTTTCTTGATCCAGTAACGGCACGGTTCGGGATGAGAAAGTATCAATCCAAATTGGAAAATGGTTGGTTCACTTCTCGGGATTGTTACCTTATGGTTACAATCCGTCAGACTACTTCCTTCCGACTGGCTTGGGTTACTATCAGATATCATCAACACAACGCTCAAAGATTCTGATACTGTACCGATGCTGATAATTGTCCGAACTCGTCACACAACATTATGATCTGGATTCTGTCCGTCTTGCTTTGTCTTTGTCTAACATTACCTTGTTTCGAACGTGAAGGAGCTCAAGATGATCGAGTGCGAATCAAACACGTGCGATTTCATTCTTCTGTTGATCAGTTTCCGCATTGCTAATATAATCATTAATTTATCATGTTGACGAGTTCTCCAATAGCTTCATTTTTGACAGCGGGTAAGGTATTATTCGCATGGAGGACCAAGCCCAAGTTCAGTCACGACTTTACCATTTCGGAAAACCAAAATCATCACGTCTTGATATGCTGGACCACCTTCTGGATCGGGCATATCACTTGCTCACTTATTCATGTTAAGCAAAATTATGGGATCAATGTGGATAGGATCTCCATGATCATCTACGACTTTATTTCTATTCAATGGGCATTATGGATACTCGAATTTCGCGCTTAGACAAATTCACAGATAGACCTACATCGGCATTCTCACGGTAGTCGCCGTTACGTCCGACTGGGAATGTTTTGGGTGTAAAACGGGTCAAAAATATGACGATCTTCCACAGAGATAATGATGTGATGTGATGTGAAGCAAGCAAGCAAAGAGCCAAGAAAAACGGGCAACCTCAGTGTTGATAATAATTAGCAGAAGCAGGGGAAATCCAAGCTCCGGAACTCCAAATCCATTAAGATTCGCACCCGTTATGTTAAGAATGTGTGTGACGAGACGCTGTATCGTTACTATCTAATAATGGTCATCGAGATGAAAACATTCACATCCACTCATTCTTCAATCTTGTTCACATCATCATCACAGACGGCCCGCAGTACATGATCATACCGTACAACCCCAATTAAACCCCACGCGAACAGGTATCTGATCAACCATAATCGTCGAGCAGCATTATCACCTTGCATATCTTACCATCTACACTACACAAGATGAGCCCATCCACCAGCACCAGGTCTTGAAGAATCAAAAACATGTGACTGAAATGGTTCCAATGATAACAACAAGGCGAAGCCCCTTCGAAAGGGGAAAGTAACCAAACGAACATTCCCCGTTCCGAGAAGTAGTCATGATCATCATCATGATGTTATGTTCCGAATCCTTTCGGAGCAAAGCAGTGATATTGAGATTGACATGGGACGGAGATTTGGGGGTCCCCCTCCTACTTTATCTGTAACAGAGGCGCCACCAGCATACATACATACGAATTAACACACCTTTCGAGACTTTTCTCCCGCTTCAACACTATGCTCTGAGAACGAATGGAAGGATCTCCAGAACGTGGGATGCGTGCAGCTTGGCTTGAACAACCTACTCCTTTCCCTCCGGAGACGTTGAAAATTGAAAGCCACCAACATACATCCAACTTCACATCTGGACGGAACAATTTTTTAAAAGAATGCCTTGGAGCATTCTCATCATTCTAGAATTTGTGATGCATTGGTATAGTATCGAAGTATCAAAATATGATACGAGATTTAGATGTTCCAGACTTTCAAATAGACCTACCTATCCTTTTGCGCTCCAATAACAATTAATCACTGATGCGCGTTGAGGTTAACTTGTACTGTAAGATCTAGAGTACAGCATACATACATACATACATACATACATACATACTCTATAACCCAAATCAGCACATAAATACCCCCCTAGGTACTAGGTATTGACCCCCACACCACCCACTCACAAGCCTTACCAAACATCATCCCACCACTACAAAGTAAATAAAATCTGTGGATGGGCAGATTTGGCAATGGTATGCACACTCTCGCACTATGCTGGCAAGCAAAGTCTACCTTGATGCTTATGCTTAATCTTATAATGGATGTAGAATGGCCTTTCTTTTTGTTGTAGGGTGAATACTGATTATCTTAAGGGTAGGGATAGGAAGTATGCGGGGGATTCTTAGGGTATGAAAGGTTCGTTCGTTTGCGACGAAGCACGTATCTATCGTACGTATGTATCTATTTGGATGGATCTGCGTGCATGCAGCAGACCTGATGTAGGTACCGTATCGTATGCATTTGCCTCGCTTGCCTTGCTTTGCCTGATAGTCTTGGAGCATAAAGGAGTGCGAAACGTAGAACGCCAAGAACATGTGACTGAACCACTAGTAATTTGATAATCAGATTCAGAGGACTTCTGGAATTTGGGAGGAATGTTCAAGAACTGGGTATCTGTTCCATCCCCTTTTAATTTGGTCGGAACAAAGACATTGGGTTTGAAATAGGTGAATCAGTGGGAAATTCCCTTGATATCAATCTAAGGAGTAGACATGCGACGATGCTATTTATAATGGGACCCTACCCAATATATGCTTCCTCAGAGGACTCTTATGATGAGATTGCCTTTGCAAGGAGCAGCAGAAATAGTACACAGTTTGTAACATAATCTTGGTACCTGACGGAGCTTCCTAGATTCCATAAACTTGTTTTACCTCGGATTGCCCTTAAACTTTCCACATCAGGTCACTGCTACGGAGTATAATTTATCATACAAGTATTCTGGAAATGCTTCGCCTCAAAAGGTCTCATCCAGTACTTTGGCTCTGGAAATTGCCCAGTTCCATCTCCAAATGAAAGCCCAGTCGGCACATCGGCTTACCCCGAAAAGCAAAACCCGTTTTTCGAACAAAGCAAGGAAAGACTGGAGACCGAATGATGGAAGGGAAACTCGCGAGAGAAAGTTCCATTAAAGTTTCTGGGAAGTTTGTTTGGTCATTGATACGAGATGGCAAAGCGGAAACCGTGAACCGCAAGATATTATGGGGATGTCTGGGACAAAAGCCGGGCTGGGTGAGAGTGCTTTTATGGGGTATCGTTTTGCCTCTATTGATTGGATCGCCAGGGGCTTTTCAGGATGTCCGAAACATGTGCATCATCGAATACGAATATTCTCGAAACTTTACAACCCACTTTCTCAATTCTCATTCAAGAATGAAAGTTATGGTTTTCGAACAACACAAGCGCAGAAGTCTGTTAACATTCCCATATCTCAAATCATATATACTCCGAATTCCAAGGGTCCGGGTTAGACTTTGATAGTGTGTATTTAGTGCTTTACACCACCACTAAAGAGATAGGCGGACCCCTAAGCTTAGGCCCTAAAGGATGGGTTTTTTAGAGGCATCACTATATCCCGTACTTAGTTTCTCGAGCCTAAGAGACTTATTTGGTAGTCTAAATAAGTTTCCTCTTACCGTGTGATCGCTGTGTTAGCTTTTATCTATGGCGTCGAGATTGGCATCGCGAGTTAAATGTCACGTTGTTCCCACGCTTATTAGTGAATAGTGATGAAGTAAATTTTTCTTTAGCTCAGTGGCGAAGGCAGTTAGTTTCGATGTCTCATGCCTAGTTGCTACTTTCGGATTGAAGGTTAACAATCAACATGTGGCTATTTTGTTGTCTAGCCTTTCGTCTATGATTTCGATGTATCATCGTCAACACTACCTACGCAGTAGGGGTCTCCCTAAGATAAAATCTCCTAGTCTTCAAGGAAAAGATACCACACATATCTTCGAACACTGGCTTCCTAACACAAATTCCAAGAAAAACACGGCACGCAGTTCGTGATGATCCCGAGATACTTCCATTCTCTCCTCGCGATTTCGATCTAGTACTTCTCCATTGTTACTGCCATGCTACCCATATAGGCATTCTTTTCCTGATGACAATGAAAGGAGCTTTTGTCTTACAAATTGACTCATGAGCCACAACTCCACACCTCGAAACAACTGCCGGAACGGCATTGGGTTAAAGTTTCTGTTTTGAGAAAACAAAGGGTATATCTTATGATGCTCTTTGTAGAGAGATCGTCATGATCTAAAACCCATACGAAACAGTCTCAGTTCCCAGATCTCCATCTCTTTATTCCGCTATCATCGGGAATATGAGTCATTGTGCGAATTGATATCATACTCACTTCTATGTTTCATTCTTTATACATGTAATGATATCGCATTCCAATCCCTCGTGAGCAGATTCTCGTTTCACCATCATTCTTCAAAGTCTAATTAATATCCCTATGGGTATAGAGTATCAGTGCGTAATACTACTCTCACCAATCAAATCGAGCACATGAGGACGCACGCACACTCGTTTATGTGCTTTTTCATACTTGCGTTCATCTCTACTCAAGAGGCGTTTTTGTTTGACAGACGCCCTGCGTAATGGATTGGGGTTCTCCCAGCTGTCAAATCCAACTCGAAACGACGAGTCTGGTTCTTGGAATCTTGGTTATCTTTCTTTTGTTCGCGGAGGAAAGATGATTGGTGAATCGGAATCCATGACATCCTTGTTTTTGCTGCAAATGGTGCACTGCGATTGAAATCTCCACTCTCCTGCATCTTCTACGAGTCATTCCTTATTTCCATGCCCTACTCTTCCGCGCGGATCCTTCCGCCGCTTAACTTCCTGCACTGTATATTGAGCAAAAGTCTTGTTCCCGCCCGCACTCACACATCATTTACGTAATGCTTTCAAGTGCAGAGTATCTTGCAGAATCATAGCTCCTCAAGACTTCAACCGCGTCAAACATCTTCCCAGCGCATCATACAGCAAAATATTGTCACATCACTCAATTTGAGCTTGAAAACGCAATCCGATAGTTTGCGAAGAATTATCGATTATTCATCATGATCTACAACTATAATCACACTCTATCAATGCACGGTTATAAGATCCTCACATATAGGTCTAGAAGTCTTCCGTCTGTCCTAACTAGCTAGCCTCTTCTCCTGCAATCGGTCGCATGGAGACGTATTTGTGCAATACCCTGTTTTTGAAGAATCGTTCTCGACACAAATTTTGTGACTTGCATATCATGACGATCAGAGGTTTGATAGGCTGGGATTAGGAATCATGGCAAAAGGGGCGGCGGGGAAGTGATTCACATTGCATGCATGCATGATCGATTACAGCATTAGCCGCAGCGGGATATATCTTCCGGGCCGCGTCGGGGCCTCCGATAGAGGTGGATGATGGGGTTTGATCGTCGCGTCAACATGGGCGGGTGAAAGGTACGATTCTTCTCTCTGAACTCGTATCTTGACCCATAGAGACTGAACTGGCAGGATCCATCAATCTTCCTTCAGAGTAGCACACTCCAAACCCAATGTTTAAGCTTATTCGAAGTGTGGTTGTCTCATACCCAAATTCTCTGTTTTCGTCGAGGTTTTATTAGATGGGAATTATAGTCTTAGTCTCGGCTCTCGGTTTTCCGTGGCGTGCGATGTACTCATTTATTGGGATTTGCAATAATATATCAGTGGAGCACTACACAGTTGTCTCGTTCGCAATAGACAGATGAACAAGCTTTACAAAGACCTCTCATTTCCCCATCAAACAATCAGGAAATCAAATACCAGTGCATCAACAAGGAACCCTGTCATCCATATTCATGCGTTATATGCACAACACTATGGGGATGAGTGCATGGCTCAGTCGTTCTCCGTGTTCTCACCATCTCATGCTCAGAGCCCACGGGAAAAGCAAATTAGAAATTTCGCTCTGGTATTTTTCATTTGATTAATTCATACCTGTCTACTTGAACTAGAAATCTCTATCGTGTTATCTGTCTATCCGTGACGCGTGTGTCTCACAGTCCATCCTTCCATTCCATCTCATAACCCACGCAAAGTGGCGATTTTAGACCTCTTACAACTTTGAGAAAAAATCCAATCCGTAAGACGAGAATAGTCTAGAAATATGGACAAGAGGCTAGACTCTTACCTACTTACGAGGAGTAAGTACTAATCAAAAGGTTTGCGTCATCCGAGATACCGGGATGGATGGATGGATAGAAGATTAGATGTGGAGATCGATAAGGAGGCTACGGGTGGTGCACTGAGTATCGCGGAGTGTAGATCAAATCCCGGAGATGAGGTTCTTGGAGTGAGTCTCGGGATGGGATGGGATGGTAGGGGACGGGATGGAACGGGATTGTGAAGTTTCTCGGGAATGAAGATCGGCGTTGATGTTTTTCTTTTCTTCTTTTCTTTTTTTTTTTCCCCGGTTTTTTTTTCTCGGCACTGTTGGTTGGGGGTTGAGGGTTGAGGGATACGAAGGGTATAAGGTAGAGTCTTGAGTGTAGATCGGATCCCGGGGATCAGGTTCATGGAAGTAAGTAAGTCTCGGGATTGGATAGATGGGATGGGATGGGATGGGATGGGATGGTATCGGATAGTATGGAAGTTCTTGGTGGATGAAGATCGACGGTGGTATGTTTCTAGAAGCTGCTGGCTGGAAGGTTCGCAGCGGGAAGATGATTTTCAGGTCTTGAGATTGAGGTTTGACATCTGCGGGGTGGGGATGGGGATGCTGGGGGCTTTTTGTTGATTAGATGGATGGATGGTTTCTGGGTGGAGATTTTAGGCGGGCGCGCTGTGTTTGTTGTGGATTGCTGAGAGAAGTGTTGAGATATATGCGTTTTGGAAATGAAAAGCTTTTGGATTCTTCTACGCTATGATGTGCAATGGGGTTTATCAGATGAATGTTCTTCCATATATATTCCCTGTCGGTGTAGTTGTAGTATGCAATGGGCTCTTCTCCTGAGATATATAACGTTCCTTGGACCATCACATTTCCTTTCTCCGCAGAAACAAGGGTGTCAACATTGACACAGATTGAGGAATTTGATTTCCCTTAACTCATCAAAATGCCTCAATTCTGGACATCAAACCGTGTGACCTGGGCATCATATCTTTACCAGAGAGAGATTTCTTATATCCATCTTTTTTCGCGTCTAAAGTGTCATGTAGGAAAGCTTACCTTCGCTGTCATAATCAAGAACATATCGCCAACTCTTCTGCATCTATCAGCGAAAGTATTGTCCCTCCCCCGCTCTTACGGTAGCTTCTGCATCTCCCAATATTTCACAGAATCATGTAATCTTACATCTCCACACGAGTAAACATTAGGATCAACCCGGGTTCTACTCCAACGTTAATAAATACTGCATCTATTGAGGTCTCTTTCATTTGAACTCTCTTGCTTTGCGAGAAAACGGAAATGGGAAGGGGAAGATGTAGGGGCTTCTATACTCGGATTCTCAACTTCTCATCGGGAGTCACTTCTAGTGAAGAATAAAGTTTCATCGAAGATTCGTGCGAGTGAATGAGCATACATTAGACCTATGGGAAACTTTTTAGACAGGAGGAGAGGGAGTTGAGAGTATATATATCATCTTTAATCCTGAGGATCTTCGTTCTTTATACCAAGTCTCTAAAATAGGGTATTCAAGCGTTAATGGACAGTTTGTGGCCACAGAATGTGGTTTCGGTATTGGTAGGCAGCGCATTGCGATTAGGGTAGTTCTGGTTGCATGTAATAAGTTGATGAATGGAATGGTAGATGATTAGTTGATTCCTTCAGTGAGGGAGAATCGTTGTTACAGTAGGTGCTATCCTTGATTTTTGCTTGTTGTTGAGTGCCTGTTGCTACTAGAATGATTAATTACCGGTGGCTTCTTGTTGTCAGGAACATCACTCTCACTGTTTTGAAGACCATCAATCGCGGAGAATCCCATCTAATCAAGACTTCTACAAATGAATGCTGGAGTTTTGAGGTAATAAACACGGTTAAATGTCTCACACATCCGAGTTGGCGGTCGGATAACTCCGCAATGTTTTGCTCCCGATCCAATATTGGAGAGCTGAAATCTTAACTCGGGCTGGGACTTTAATAGGTATCTTGTAAATTTATTTCACGGAGGGGGGTTTGTGATATGAATGAGATGGTGATGAATAAGTGGAGCAATGCTATCGTCATATATGAGGATGGTGAATTGGATTGAATGAGTTGATAACTCTGTTGATGATTCACCTTGAAAGATTTTTGTGGTACAATCAGATAGGGAGATGAATGCTTCATGGGTACATAAAGTACCACTGTATCTCTTCTCAAAGCCTTCTTCATAGAAGGTGCGTTGCAACTGCGAAGGAGCATGGCCGGCACAAAGGTGTAGTTTTTACAAAGAAATATGACCTGTGAATGAGTAGTTCGAGGACTCTCTTTACGTTTGAGCTGGATATTTCTTCCCGGGACAAATAAAAATGAAGATTGTCTTTAAAAGATCTCTTGTCGTCATTACCTTCTTTATCTTGCTGTCAGTGAGCTTTTTGCCATACACTTTCCAGCTATACTTTTTTTATACCATATCTCAACCCTAATGAAACACACTACTGAGAAAAGTCCACCTAAACAATTTGCTTCCAAAGATCTGATAGAAATATAGAGGAAACCATTGTTTGGGTACAAAGCAATCCTCGGTTCTGATTTTAGCGAGACAAAACTTTCCAGCAAGATTATCCCTTTTATAACCTCGCCTCAAAAAGGAATGCTAAGTCCAAAGACTTCGCAACTGCTCTGGTGAATATCTCATGAGGCTCTCAAACTCCATTTTGAATCCCTACAATGTGACCCACTCGCCTGCTCTGGATGAGATGACATATACAAACTATCTTAGAAGTAAGTAGTATAGTGTTCCTTCAAAGAATACAAGGCGGGACGCGAATCCTGGTATGGTTGCTACATTTCTTGAGTAGATCAGATCATCTGTTTGGTAAACTTCAAGCTCATTTTCCACGTGTCGAAGCCACATCACAATCTATGTTGCTGCACATCATTGTCTTCAAACTCGCGTAATTGTCGTATAATCTTCAATCACTGTCAAAAATTTAATCCAACCCATATATCTTCTAGACTTCACCCCTGGAAGACAGACGAGAAATTGTAGAAAGGAGGTTATTTCCTAGCAACACCATGTCCTGGTGTCGAGGTTTCGAATGCACGAGCAAGTCTGCAAGCTTTGCTATTGAATCCGTATCATACACCTTTAAATCGATTTTCCGTCTTGAAATAGATGTCCGGAAACTTCATCACAACAAGAGCGTATCTTTGTGTGAGAGATTTGGATGTATCTAACTCAATAGCGGGGAAGAATAGTGGAAAATGTCCAGGTGAAATTTGATTGGCCGACTGTGGCCGTAACATAATTCAGTGACTAAGATGAGGGGTTTACAGATACTCAAAAGGCTTATTGGTCTTCCAAATCAGAGCAATTTCATTTCAGCGGATTACTTCTTGCGCTGGTGAAAAACAGAGTGGACTGACCGAAAGTTGTTCACCACAATTTGAAATTGGCATACGTAAGAAGACTAATATTTGATGCACGTTTCAGGACTCTTAAACATTGACAATGCTTTATTGCTCGATTGAAATTTTCAATGATATTAAAATACTGTCAGACGCAACTTTTGTTACTGTTGATTCAGAACACCCATTTTTAGTCTCCACTTCTTCCGAATTTCACCCAAACACGTCGCTGATGTAGTCGGACAATTGTTTTAAGGGAGGCTCAGATTTGCATTTCACATTGTTGTCTAATTGAATTGTTGATAAGTATGATCCGGCGGGGGCAGGATACAGCAATGCATGTAATGGTCTATCGTTCAAAATCAGCGGTATCAAGGCGTCTCGATGATGTAGGATTAACACGCCCGGGTTTTGGTTCCGATATATGTCAGAAAGATCCGAATTTTCGTCTTCTGTCAGAATTTTCAGATCTTGGCTCACCGGAATGGCCCAGCTATGGAGTGCGAGAAAAGCATCCGTGCCTTGCTCTTGTTCTAACTCGCAATTCGATGAGCCGTCAAGAACGTCGTCGGAAGTATCCATAATAGAGTCATCATCTTTGTCAAGTTCTTTGTCGTTTTCCTTAACTTTCACGTTGCGCAAAACAGCATATGCCGCAGTCCAATGATCTGCGGCGTTGTATATAATTTCGGATTTACCCCAAACTATTTTTGCAATGAAATCTCCGTCTCGAACATCTGCATTGACTAGAAACTCCTTCATAGCTGGAAAAATATCCGTTTGTAGATTTGGCCACATAATGGTAACTCTGGATGTTTTAAGATTGGCAGGCAAAAGTTCATTGATGTGCTCCTTGGACCATTTCTCATCGTTCTGCCGCCACGTATTTATATGTTCGAGCAATGTTAAAGGCGCGTACTCCTCAGCTTGAATGTTTAAATTGGCGTGAAGTTCATCCTGTTGAGGAATCTGGCACAATTCCTTAATATCAAGTCTGACATGAGGGTCAATTGCTTCAAGCCAGGGATTAGTCAAATCTGACGTCGAAGAAGGTAGCCAGACTGATGGTGAAGGTGGAATTGATCTCAGGTATTCATCCATTTCCAGATTATGCTCGTTGATGTCTAGCCATTCCCTGATTAACTCAAGGACTTGATGCTTTTGTCCAATTTCCAAATCTTCATGTGTACTATACACTAATCTTGCAACGGCGTGAAACAGATGGAATGTAGGTTGTTCGTAGTCAATTACCATGTTTTGTCGGATGAAATCCTCCTTTGGAAGCAGAGAGAGAAGTGCGTATATTTTGTCCCTGGGGTTGGTAGCCTTTGCTGTTTTATACCGGAGAACCAAATCCACAAATGTACCAGATTTTGTATTTGAGCGATGATTGCAAAGTTGTAGGGTAGTAGAATTCATCTCGGCTTCCTGAATGGAATACTCCCGTATCTGACCCCATCTGTAAAAACTACTTGAAGCGTATTCGGAATTCTCCAGAGCATCGAACATACCACAATCAGCACTCTCTTCTGAGTTTTGCCCCGACAGTCTTTGTTCAATGCTCATTAACGTGTTAAAAATTTCCCATGAGACGCTCTTCAACCCGTAGAAAAGCGTGATGTCGCGCGCAAGAATGATTTCTTGTTTAATCCATACTCTATCAAAATAAGGTATTTGATCAAACCTTCCTCGAAGTTTTTCCCTAGCGATCCTAGCCTCTTCGCCGCCATCGTTTGCCGAGGTGGGCTGTATGGCACCGATTGTGTCACCAGTACCAATACAACTTGCAACCCACAATGCCGATTCGTATATCGAACCCATAATAGCCACCTGAAAGTTCTTCTCTTCATTGTTATCTTGATTGATACACAATGAATCGATCCACAAATAATCGGTAACGCCATGGTGTCTCATCTGCCACAGAGCATACCAGCAATTGAATCGCACTCGCATCCTTTTACCGTTTACAATTATCGGCATGAGCGGGACAAAATCTCCCCAAGTGTACGAAATGGCAATGTATCGTGGGTGGTACACATCATCGCAAAAGTTGTGAACCGTCAAGCTGAAGCAATAGTCATCACCATCAGATGATGATTGCTCCAGCCGAAGCAATCTGATTTGCTTATCAGGGTGCAGGAGCGGAAGATCTGCGTAAGGAGACGGCATGATGAATGATGAAGAAGTATAAAGAGAGGACCAGAGAAAAAGACATTGATTTGGGTTACATTAAAAGCTGATGCACTTTTGTGCTACGCCTTTCAGCCTCTTTGATATGTGGGCCTTGATGGATTTGTGGTCGATTTCTCGAATTACCCAAGTAACTCCTTTAAATATGTCGTATGGTGAAGGGGTCTGATTATATTTGAGTGCAAACCATGGTAAGATCATACAATCATTTGTTTTCTAAGCCCTTTACCTTAGAAACATCTTGTAAAGTCCAATAATGCTGGAGTAACTGGGCCCGTGAAAATGACAGGCTGTAGAGCAGTTCCACGTGGGGGTACGGACGGGGGTTATGTATGTAGACAGATAAACTAAGTGGCAGCCAGACGGAGTCCGTTTCGTCTTTCAATACAGAGTGTATTGAAGGAAATTCCTGCAATTGAATTGTTGTAACTTGTAAGTTGGATCGCTTGAGCTTGAACAACGTATAAACAAAGTGAATGGGGGAAATAACGTGCCCTTCCACACCGAAATTAATCTTACCGCCTGCCAAACGCGTCGCGTCTAACACCCAAACTTAGCACTTCAAAAACAATGCACCCCTATTGTTCAACCAGACACCAAATATAAACTGAAAAAAGATAACTAAATGAAAAAGACAAAAGATTGAACGACATGAAATCTATTTACTTTTGCTGTAATACACATTAACCTTACCTGCCAGCCGCCCAGCTCCGAGCCTAACAACAGTGGCTATAGAGTATTCATGGACTGGGCATTTCGAAGCTTGAAATTAGAATAGAGGAGCTGTGAGTCTTTTGCTAGTTTCCCCAAAGCCTATCAATATCAGTTTACGAATTCATTGCTATAGTCGGTTTGATTCAAACATCCGCACAGGCCGAAATGGTCGTTCTACGCTGCCATGGACCTGAGATTACATGGCGAGAGCTATTATCAACACACAATCCCAACAATTTCAAGAAGAGAATCTTCTGAAAACAACTTCTGGGTACCAAGAATTGACAGTAAAGCAAAGCTTGAGGAATTCTTCCAACTATTCGTTCGCTGGCCATAACAATGTCGATTTCACATGGGTAGCTCATCATTGGGTTTCGGGATTCTTCGCCATCGCTCAAGGTCGCAAACGCGATGAAATATCGCCGTAGGCTGTGTATGATGCGTAGCAAAAAGGAACGAGAAACAAGCGTTTTCGTTGATTCAAAAACAGTATATCCAGTAGCATGCAATATCGCGGAGACTATATCAGCTGAGCAATCAGCTCTCAGACTGTTCTCTCACAAGTTGCGGAAAGATCAGGTTGCAATCCGCTGCGCCATTCACCACATACGATTTCACTAACCAGGCCTGATAGTGGTCTAGACCTGCACGGTTGTTGTAGGTAGTATCTCCGATGAAATGTTGAACGCGGACAGCACCATGGCCCACACTCACATCCTAGCCTCCGAATCACAACTCCAACCCGAGTACAGTCGAACACCGAACCACAATCTGAAGATACACTTCATTTCCTCTCCTATGCCATCGAGTCCATGGTGAGTATCCAGAATTTGTGCGGGACCCTGTCAATAATACTATCACGTTTCTGAGCGGGCTGATGGGCGATGACCTCATACCAGACCCTCTGCCCACCGTACAAAATATTCAGAATCTAGCGTCACCCATAATGATTTCATATGACTAGGATTACTGTACCTGCCTGCTTTATGATAAAGCCAGTTGCGAAACTACTTAAGTGAATATCTTTCCTTGAACCTCGCGGTTGATGGTTTATTTCCTATGTCGAGTTGGAACAATAAGGGCTGATTGTCTATTTCCAATCCGAATAAGCAGGGACGATTGTTTACCTGGAATTTAAGCAACAAGGACTGATTGTATATTTGGAATTGAAACAATCAGGTTTGATTATCTACTTGGAATCGAAGAAATGAAAGCTTGTTGTCTATATCGAACCAGGACATTGAGAGCTTCTCTTGATTCATTGATTTCTCTTTCAACCCACCAAATAGTTGAACATAATTCCCGCAAGTCGGTCTAGGAAGTCATGGCGGATCCAAAAGCCTGGTTTCGTCATCGATATAAGTCGAAAAGTTTGACATGGTAAGGTACATATTATCCATATTTATCCGCAAGAAGTTGAGTGATGCAACATATTGGCACTTCGAACAAATGTCATTATTGAATAGATACTCGGGCTAAAAAGAAATCATGTAGAGAGTACCTAGTGGTGCCTAAATATTTCTAGGGTATGGCAGGGTGCATTACGTGAGGTGCATTCAAAGTCTCAGTAGACTCAGGCACCTGAAACATATTCACGTACAGAAATCATGTGGACAAATATGAGATGAAGATAATGGTTTGGTTTTCATTGTTCTCAAAAGAAAAAAAAATAGGGATAATCGCAAAGCATATACTGTAATAAACGTTGAACTGCAAGAATATCCATCATCCAAGATTCCCTTCCATGCGCACGTTGGCGACTTAGTCCTATAATCCTGAGATCCCAAAACTCCTTCCCCATATCGCACCAAACCCCAAATAACATCCCACCTTGATCGTGACCATACCCATATCTTCATTTCGTGTCAAAAAATCTTATCTCATCAACTCCTGAAAACCGCACCCTTTTCCTTGTACAATACGCGTCTCATTGTCTCCAAAATTCTTCCCTTTGAGGCTTATTCAACCCCCGAATGCATAACCTCTCCTTTCTCTTTCATTTAAGTCCTCGTTCCTCGTTCTTGAGCCAGATACAGTTTCTGTCCTCGCAGGTCTGTATGATGTGGGTACTGCTTTGATAAATCCGTCGGGCTTTTCGTAAACTTTGTTCTTCTGATCATAATAGTTGACATAAATTAATTGTTCGTTGCTCCATTTCTCCGTCCAGGATTTCTGCATATGATCCACCAGAAAGTTGAAATCACTTTTAGAAACAATTTGTTGATCTGATCTGACTTTTGGTTCTGGTTTTGGTGATGTAGTGGGAGCTGGAATATGAGTTGAAGCAGGTGGCGTGATGATTAGACGTTGTGAAAGTCCGATTATGATGCTGGAAGCATCTGCTTCAATGAGTTTCCAGTGCTGAAGAAGAGTACCGAAGCCGGGAAGTTGTCTAGAACCCGAGGTTTGTGTGGTCTTGTTGGCGATCTCGTATAGTTTTTTTTTGATATCAGATGATACTGCCCGGAGACATTTGTTCATTGGTTGGATGGATGCTTCATCGCCAACAGCCATCCGGTGCCCGAAACATCGATTCAAAGTATCATATTGAACTGAGAGGGTGGTATGTGAGTGGAGGAGGGTGTCTTGAAGCTTGTCGAAATTCTCGTGCTTAGTACCTAGTCGTCGAGTTTCTCGGATCTGATGGCAAAATCCAATACAGTCTGACAACTCATTCAGGAGAGAGTCGACTTGTGTTTGGAAGGCAACTCCAGTTGGAGACATAGTTGCAGTTTTGGAGGTGTTGATGGGTGATAGTAGTGGTAGATAATAATGAGACTAATTCAGTGACTGGACAGACGAACTAATATGCAGCCCTACTGTGGTCTGTGTCAAATGAAACAAAAACCTTTGTATGATCTGAAATGTTTGGAGAAGTAAGAAGAAAGGAATTGATCAATGGATGAAATCCGTCTTGGTTTTAAAGTCGGATTGGATCGCACAATCTAAAACTCGGAGGCCTTTCACCACATCACTCATCAAGGGAAATCTGAGTCCAAGCCTCAGCCACACATGATAACATCCACATTGTGAATAAATCAGGGGATGCAATTGCGGGTATTCACCACTGGCTCGCCGATGACTTTCAACTGACTCAGATCCTATCCAATAGTAATGAAGCAATAGGGCTGGAAACAATCAGTAGCGATGATTGCCTAGAATCTAGAGGACAGATTATGGTGTGCATTGTGACTAGTACGTCTACGTGATTTCATTTCCTATGGGGAAATGTGTACAAAATGAGGGGAAATGAAGGCGTAGAGTCATTGCGATAACCAAGCATTACTCAACACTCAGATTTTCGCAAACTTACATTGGTTGGTTCATCGAAACGAAGAGGCAGATGTCAAAAAAATGCAAGCACGGCACGTCGCGTAGAGCCATAATTCGGCGCAAGGCAGATTCCGTAAATCACAAGTGCAGGCCAAGCCTTCGAAGTTGCGGAAGTAAGCAGCGGGGCTGTGATTTATTGGACGAGCCACAATCCTTCGGGAGAACGAAAATGATTGGTTGATAGGAAGAAAAATCATGTGATCTCAAAGCTACGCCTCGTTTTGAGGCTCAACATCTTGAACAATTAGCTGAGCAGAAAAGATTCCAATCTTCGGTTACATCATTGAGCTTCAATTTGTGCCCCGAGTCTACTTCTTATCTCGTGCGTATGAACTGATGGAGCATGGGATGGCTGTAGGCTATGTAGTATTCTATTCCGAATATCTGTTGTGATGAAAGTGCTCGTCTCGATGAAGGGGTTGCGTCCGACTTTGTTAAGGGAATTTTCCGTAACCCTCAATGATTCCATATCATGAATATTGGCATACCTCTGCGTTTTTACGTCCGGTTTCTAGGAGCTGAGATTTTGGCCATGAGCGTTCCCATACCGCCACGTGACCAAGTCATCTACACGCGGGTTGATCTGTCAAAAAGGATGCGATTATGGAATCATATATTTTGTGCTCTACTGTTTGATCCGAACCATGTTTCCGTTACAATCTCAGCCCTACAGGTGATACCTCAAAATGATCTTTGAGAATAGTCACGTGAGAGCGATCGATTGCTTCCATTTTACGAACTCTCGCGTTTCGGAAGTGTTTGCTTTAACAGACTCAATCAGCGAGATATGAAACCGTTCTCACTTCCTCGGATCAAAAACAAAAAGCCTTCGTCACCAGGTGGAGAGCTAACTCGGACCGGCCCACAGTAGTGATCCCGACTTGGCATAGTCTCCACAGATAGATTACAGGACAGCGATCTTCCTGATAGCCACAGCTGTCGCTGATTTACTTCGTCGGGTACAATTGGAGGTGTGTTAAAGTCTGAAGAGAACTATTGCCGCCAATCCGCATTGCAGGTCTCGCAGTCAATGACGATTGGGACAATAGGGGTCTCAACTGAGTATTCAGGAGACATTTAATTAAAGGGAAGAATGAGGGGCGAGACTTTCAGATACAGTACCCGCATTATAAGCTTAATTATTTTGATACCTATCCACAGTATCGTCGTAAGCATATGCGAATCTGCTGGACTTGCAGTTTAAAACAAAATTGATGGGTATATCTCAAAAGCTGCATACTCTTTCAGAGCATCATGTTCTTTAATTTCCTCGAGAACACTTGAAAATGGCGAGGTACAAGGGCGCTTCTGTCCTCTTCTTGCTGTATATCTTGCTGATATTTTATTTATGGACAAAAACACCAGAATTGACAACGCAACGAGTTGAAGTTGCTCAGGAGGGTGAGTTCGAGACACCAGGACCATTAAATCCACCTCCGGCCGTGAGAGCTCGACCACCAGGACCGATTCACAAACAACTTTTGAATGTCGAGAGCTCGCATGCTTCACGCCAAGTTGTCGATACCTTTCAGTACAAAACCCTTCCAGACATACCATCATGGAACAGGCCTCCCAAAGAGCATGTTCCGGAGAAAACTCCTCTTTTCATAGGTTTCACTCGCAACTGGCCTTTACTACAGCAATGCGTTTTATCATATATTACTGCGGGGTGGCCCGCAGAGGACATATATGTTGTGGATAACACTGGTACAATGAGATCTAACTTTGATTCTCAGCCAAAGATCACACTTCAGAACCCTTCGTATCTGAATGTCGATCGACTCAGAAACGTCTTTGGGGTAAACGTAATTTCAACGCCAACCCTTCTCACTTTTTCCCAACTTCAGAATTTCTACATTTACACGGCACTCGAAAATGAATGGGAGAATTATTTCTGGAGTCATATGGATGCGATCGTATTGCCCGACGAAGACTTAACCCATGCACCACTAAATCAACAACGAAATCCTGCGATATCTCACAAGTCTTTATACATGCGAGCTGTCGATGAACTTCGGAGGACCTCCGATCCTAATTACGCGGAAGGACACGATGGATGGGGAATTCGCTTCTTCGAGTACGATTGGCTTGCGCTAAATAACGTGCAAAGCTTTGTGAAAATGGGAGGATGGGATCCATTGATTGGCTATTACTCTGCTGATTGTGACATGTATCAGAGACTTCAAATGGCTGGCATCTTGCTAGACACGGCCGAGGCGGGCTGGATTATGGATGTGGGAAGAACGATTGATCTAAACTTGCTCTTTCGTCGAAAATACAATCCAGATATGCCCCCTAAAACAGCAGCTGATATGAATAAATTGGCGGAAGACAAGATGGGAGGAGAAGGCTTCCAACATCTGATTAAGTTGATTCAAGCCGAAGCAGAATGGAAGAACAATGATCCAAGTGCCAGAAATCATTGGCAACGAAGGCAGTTAGGAGGTCAAGGAGAGCCATTTCATCGCGATCCGCGAGGTTTCGAACAAGCACTTGAGATATTGATACGAAGTGGTGATGAGATATATTCAGAAAAATGGGGGCACATGGGTTGCGATCTTAAAGAATCTGGATTGCAATTAGAGGATGCTTGGATGGTTGAACATGATTGGGAGTAACAATTCCATTAAGAGATATTCACATCAATATCAATGTTTCATCGGATGGTATTCACTGTAGTGTCCATTTTTTCTGTTATTGGGTTTTATTATACGGTGAATGGGATACGGGATTCATTACTATTTATATTTTCATCATTTTTTCTTCAATTCATATTTTCAAGATCGATTTTGTGATTGGCAATTTTCTTTAGGAGATACAAGTATAACACCGTGCCTGGCGTCTGCAGATGTAAGCCGATTGTTTTTTTAAATACAGGGCTACCCTCGATGTTCCATTCTGATACTCATTCCCTATGGGTTCTGATCCTTCTAGCCTGGCCTCGGGAATCACATTTACTAGTGTGCCACTTCCTGAATCCTTTTGCGATCCCTATCTCGATACACTTGTAGAGTGCTATAAAGACGAAAATCATTCCAAGCTAAATGAGAGCCATGATAATCATGCTGCCAATGCTAGTACAGAGAATTTGGATCACCCAGATGATGACTTTATTCATGAAGACATCGGTTCCAACAAAACTTCTATAAAAGACCGGTCTTTAACCGGATCGTCTACTTACATGTACGAAAAAGAACCTTTTGATACATACCGCTGTAAAGTCAATCAGTTGTGTATTGATATTGGCCTTGTCGAACCATCAACTATAAAGCATTTGGATGGAGGAAGTTACAACAGGGTGATTGGCTTGCCATTTCGAAGTGACTCTGGAATTCAGCGACGTATTCTACGGATTCCGCAAAAATGGGATATGAAATGGTCCAAGCAGACAGATATCCAGAACCAGGCCGAAATAAATATGTGGCTTCAGAAATTCGCATTCCTCCATGTACCTAAGGTTCTAGCTATCGATACAACCGCTGCAAATTCTCTCAAATCACCATCTGTGTTACAAGAGAGGATTCAAGGAATACCTCTGGATGATTTGTTCTTCGAGGTTCCTACACAGCTTGCCATGTCTATGAGACTTGAAGTTGTAAACACTATTGCAGAGTTCATAATCAAATTAGAAACAACCACTCTGGATAAGCCGGGAAGACTGGTTGGCACTCATGCTGTACCATGGACTTCAACTTCCGTGGCTTGTTCCGCATCACGGATTGAATTCGCTGGCTTCTCTCGGAACTTCATGGAGAGCGCACCTCCTCTTGAAAATCAGGACTTATATTCATTACTCCCCACTATGATCAAAGCCCACCAGACTATCAGAACACAAAATGATGCGCAGTGGGAAATGTCGGCGAAACATTTTTTCAAATCATCTGATTCAATCAACGTATTATGGCACTGGTATCTCGAGCCTCGACATATCTTTGTCGGAAAGTCCGAAACTGGAAGATGGGAAGTTAGTGGAGTCATTGATTGGGATGATGTAAAGTCCATGCCGTTATTTTTGACTAGAGCTCCTAGGTCCTGGCTCTGGTTCTATGAGGAGCGTTTCGAATAACGTAGTAACTTTACATTTCCATGGAACGGTGACTATGACGAACTTTTGGATCTACCGCTCAATCAGGATGTAACGATTCTTAAGGAGTATTTTGACCGGATAATGCAGGACGTGGACCCAACGTATATGGATGATACATACGGCAGAGGTTTTTGGATCCGTCGACTCGCTCGATTTGCAAGGGATGGATTTTATAGCCCTGAAAGTTTAGAAGTTATGAGAAGTTTATCGAGGACTGGAACAATTACATTGGTGATCTGAGTTCGATGTACCGGGAAAATCTTTGTCATATATCGCTTGATGATAGTACGCATCTTTAGATGAAGTATATCTCGCTGTGTATTTTTCCTCTCAAATATCAATTTAGTCCGGGATGATCATATGCAAGGAGAATGACAAAATCTATCAATTGCTAAAAGATACAAGATTCACCAAGAGCGGCGAGTCTATATCTATGTTGGTGCTAGTAGAATAACCTCCTTACAAATCGAATTTTTGTCCTACAAGCTTCTCACTCAGCGCCCATAGGCGCTCTGCGTAGTCTGGGTTGGTAGTATAATCTGCCGTTTCAGCAATTTGACAATCGGCAAGGTAGGTACCCGAGTGATCTGTATTATTTCCAAGTGTTAGCATTGAGAAGGTATGGTTATTGGAAAGTAGGGATGTATTTACCTTTCAAAGCTGGGTCAAGAGCCGCAACTAATGTTGTTGATGTGCCTGCTTCTAAGCTCTTCCAAGGGAATGAGCCATCCATCTTTATGTGTCCTTAATTTTCTTGTCAGTAAAACTTGGACTATGTTTAATGATGGACTTTAAAGTCTGAATTACCTCTGGAATTGAAACGTTCGGTCATAGAGCCATAATCTTTTTCCGGATCCATCTCTCTTACCAAATTCGTGATGATCACGCCAGGGTGAACAGCAAATGCGTGTACTCCCTTACTTTTCAATCTCTTTGCCAACTCAACAGTAAACAAAACATTTGCTGATTTACTTTGGCCATATGCTGACCATTTGTCATAGTCCTTCCCATCACTGAAATTATAGTCATCGAATCTAACTTCGCCCAATGACCATCCCATACTGGACAGATTGACAATTCGTGCCCCTTCAGATGCAGCAGCAACAATAGCTGGCATGAGTAGGTTTGTCAGAAGGAAATGCCCAACATGGTTTGCACCAAATTGAACCTCCAAACCTTCGGCGGTAGTGTTGTATTTTGCTGGCGCCATGACACCCGCATTGTTGATAAGAGTGTGGATCTTGGGAGTGAAAGCCAGAACAGAATCAGCTGCAGCTTTAATGGATGAATACCTTCCAAGATCACAAAGAACAAATCTAACGGTTGTGCTTGGAGAAACCGCTTTCACTGATTCCACAGCCGGTGCGGCTTTAGATTCGTCACGTCCGAGCAGGAGAATAGTTCCTGGTTTAGATGCAGCAAGTAGCAAAGCTGTTTGAGCTCCAAGTCCGCCTGGTGTTGGGCCGGTAATAACAACTAAGAATGTTCAGAGCAGGTTCATGTGTAAGTGATAAAGGGATAAACTTACATGTCTTGTCAGCGACAGACTTTGGGAATGAAGCAACGACTTCAGCGCCACTTGTCTCTTGACCGAATTGCTTTTGACTGGCCATTTTGCTGTTTTTATTGAATCGAGACAGAGAACTATGGAAAGATGTGTTGGCAGGTTGATTGTGATGTTGATGTTGATGATGTGTTGTTGATGAGTAGAAACTTTCTGGTGATTGAGAAATGCAGTCTTTATATACATGGTTTCATCGCTCTTGAACTCTATCACAGTTCATTCCAATCCACAACATTATGGGCCCCAATCCATCGGCGAAGGGCATTCAGTTCTCCATCCACAGCATTTGCTTGACATCATCGATGTTCACTGCCAGATTTTTGCATTGATGGACTGTATCAATTGAATAGAGTCCGAAATGATTACCAATTTCCAAGTGAGGAGACCTTAGATTCGGCCGAAAACTCACATTTCAGTATCCACAGAGTAGCAGTAATTCCGAAAGAGAATTTTAGCAAACGGATCAATGAGTTTAGAAGTTTGCTTTCTGACGGAGTTAGCTTTCCGACGGATTTATAGTATGCGGCTATTGCGTCCGTGTGCGGCCGTTAGACCGCATCGGATGTAAGTCCAATTTTCGACTCCAAATCCGTTATTAACAGACCTTCTTTGCTGGGGACATAATTAATAATATGTCCGACGATCTTCTTTTCGGGTTTGCGATCTTATGCATCCGTCAAAAGATATCATGAGTCCAAATTTTCAATTATCTCCATTTTGGAGTACCAGTTCTGACTCTTGGCGACGTTAATGCTGCACCAAACGGGTTAATGAGATAAAGTCAAATTTCGAGATGTTAAAAAGTTGTCAAGGTCTCGTCTTTTTCCCTTGGAAAGTGACATGGTGTAGTAAACCACTCTAAGTTCTTGGTTCTCTGAGATTTCATATCAAGCAACCTCCCCCCGCTTTGAAGTATAAAAATTACCGCTGTCTCTCATTTTCTTTCAAAATGGCGTTTGCACTTTGACTACTATACCCCCAGTTTATCGTCAAGGTGCCTCCACCAAGAACTTCTTTCGAAGGCAAAACCATCATAATTACCGGTAGAAATACAGGTCTAGGCTTTGAAGCAGCGAAGTTCTACCTCAAACTCAAAGCATCCAGAGTCATTCTTGCTTGTCGCTCTCTCGAGAAAGTAGATCAAGCCAAGCTCGAGCTGGAACAGACTTTCGCTATAAGTAAAGATATTGTAGAAACATGGCAGGTCGATTTATCTTCTTATACATCTGTCATTTAGTTTTATTAAAAGGCAAAATCTCTGCCTCGTTTGGATGTCATGCTCCTAAATGCGGGGATTATGACCAAGGAATATCGTGTAGCGAAGGACAACGAGTCAACTATCACAGTGAATGTCATTTTAACTTTCTTGATGGCATTTTAATTGGTTTCGAAACTGAAAGAAACTGCAAACTCTTCCGGTACAATACCACGTATGACGATGGTGTCCTCCGATCTACACTTCCTTAGTGATTTCTCGGAATGGAAAACTGATGATATATTTGCATCCTTGTATGAATGATAGGTACATTCGTCTGCTTCTTGATTAAAACCGCTCCGTTAAAAATTACACAGACATAACGTTTCGAAGCTCATGGAGATACATATTGTCCGTCATTTTGTATCTCTATACGGCACAAACTACCCGGTTGTCTTCAACACAGTGCAACCAGGTTGGCGCCAATCGAATCTTTCAACCGAGATTGCCACTCTCTTTCAGAAGAAACTAGAGAGCTTCATGGAAAGAACAACTGAAGAAGGTGCGAGAAGTTTAGTATTTGCAACTTCATTTGGCAAAAAATCTCTTGGAAAATACGTTGAAAATGGGGGACTTTTATCGCGCGTTCATCACTCCTCCAGAATAGCGACAGATAGGGAATAGCTTTCTACTCAAACTATAGTGAATCATGTTTTGTAACGAGTAAAGATGGTGCTGCAGCTGGCGAGAAACTGTGGACTCAGTTATCCAGCAGGTTGGAGAGGATTCGCCCAAACGTTATGGAGGGATTCCAGGGCATTTTGGATTTTCTCTCGAGGTCTCTGTGCTACATTTATGATTTCCTAATCCGGACATAATTGCCATTATACACCATACAAACATTAATATCAAAGTTTGTAATTTAAAATTGCTGTCGTCGCTTCATCCTCGCCTAACTCCGACCAACACAGGTAGGTTACTGTGCCACAGTTGGCTGGTGGCTGAGACTCCACACCTGAGCTAATCTCCAACACCAACATTTCATTTTCCAATTCCTTCCTACCAACGTCAACAACATCATCGTCTTCATCCTTAAAAATTTACAACAATTTTAATGTCTTGAATACCATGCCATGATTAAGATTTGAGTTAATAACTCTTTGTGATTCTGCAAAGCGCACAATGAATGTATCGAAGCAAGGCTACGACATTCCAAAGTTGGAAGATTCTAGGGTCGCGGTCGCGGTTGGTTGACTGGCCGTGGTTATTGGAGTTGGGATTGGGCCTGCAGTGAGGAAGGCAAATTGAGGCACGAATTGAGAGACCGCCGGAGACACTGAGTTCTAAGGTTGATTCAAGTGAGTCAATGAGGATGTATTTTGAGATTTTGATATCGATGGACTGTGCGTCGGGAAAGTTACCCGTGCGATGATTTCTTTGATTATGTTGAAATGTTTCTCTAGTACAGTGACTGCAGAGTCCATGACTTGAATGAATGGAGTCTTATTTAGAAACATCTGAAAGAAAGCCATTGAGACTTCGTCATGTAGACAATGAGAAAAGAATTGCTCTTCGGTCTTGGTGCGCCTCGTGATTCTAGGCCGTTGCTGTCTCTGACATTGCTTTGGTACTTCTTGATACTTTCGAGTTGGCGTTCAAAGTCGAGTAAAATGGAATGGTTGTATATAATCATTTGCTATTCCTCACAAGGAAAAGTCATTCCGCTCCATATCTCTGGCAGATTAGCATTTTATATCTTATCCCACACTCTTTTGTCTTTCCAATATTACAAGAATATTTATATAGATCTATCTAAGATGAGCAATGGACATGGAACTGCTTTACAGATACATGAAATTGGTGTTGGATGTGTTTTGTGGCTTCCGCCTTACCATCGTTCCAACGGAGAGGGGTTTCGTTCCCCTTGTCAACGCCACACTGGGTTCAAAGGACATTTGCTGAGAATTAAGAGATTTTATCGTCCAGTGCTTGTCATCAACACTTACAACCCGCGGCATTCAAATCCTTCGATTTAATTTCTTACAGTAAGTTCCAAAATTAAAATAATCTTGCATATTGTTTATAGATCTTTCTGGTCGAGTTCACAAGACTCATTAAAAGGCGTATACTCTACCCCGCTTAGACATGGAAGTCGTGCTCAGTGCAGAACAAACTACTCGCTTGAGAGTCGCCGAAATCTATGGGATGCAAGTCAGTCCCGATTAGAACACATATTTAAGCTCAACTTGTCAAGATTTGATGCGTACGATTGGGGACAGGCAAGACCTTGTGAATACCGAATTACTCGCCAATCATATCTTGATCTAATAGAAAGATTGGGTCTTCATGCCAATACTTTTCATCCTAACTCGCGTATCAGAAATGGATTGCTGCAAGCATCATCACCAGCTCCACCGCCACCTACTCAACAACTACAAACTGTGAAGCGTCGTTGTGGGAGTAAGCTACAAAATCCATTTTTTTTTAAGTAGATGCACTAACGAAATGCAGACAATCCCTATGATTACCTGGAGTCAGAAGAACGTTGTCCAGGAGTCGACAGAGGAATTAGTAGGAAATATCACGGTCTGGGACCATGCTGTGGAATATTGCGTGTTGAATTTGAGAATCACTATGGGTATTTGCTGCGGGCACCGAATACTATTGTATGTGCAAATTACAATTACTACATTGCGAAAGTATAACTTATTGTTTTCCTGATAGTTTCCATGCGAATGTTCAGATTTTTTAGCCCGGAATGCTCAGTGTCATATCAATATCAATATCTCTTCATAATGTGAGAATCGTATAAGGTTTTAATGAAAAATTAGAAAGTTCTAAGGCTCTAGGGCTGATTCTTGTTTCGGGGCGGAGATGAATTGACAACGACGAGGATACGGAAGAAAAAATAAACGAATGGAAGTTTCCGGTACCCAATTGACGAAAGTTGATGTATCGAAGTCGCAGTCTAGACAAAGTGTATTGTTTTGCCAAGAGATTTTGTGTTAAATCTATGGAGGGTGTCTCAAATTTTTAGGACCTTCGAGAAGATGCACACATCGACGGGTAATAAGCGCAATAATTAGTATGGTTAACATAATACATTGTATAAAAAGTTTTTTTTCAACGTATTGAAACGGTTGTTAAGGGAATGACCTCGGGTTTCATGAAAGCCACAGCTACAGAAAATGGATGATTCGAACTACAGGAAACGATCAGAACCGTCTCTGTTCCACCTAGTGATGGATATTCGCGATTAGGTATCGTGAAGATTCTCGGTGATTATTTTGTGTTTCAAATGTTTGGTGGAGGAAGATGCAGCTATGATAAATAGGTTGTGAATACTCTGAGTCTCCACGACGATATGACAGCAATCAATCCGGATATCACCACCAAATTGCACCTTCAACTGCCTTTCTCACCTATCATTTATTTATTTCTCTTTCACGTCTCCGACATATCTATCTTACTTCTCAAAAAGCCGACCTTATCCAACGTCTGCTCGCCAGATTCCACGTCGTCATGGTACCAGAGACTGCCCTGAAGAAGCATGAGCTTGGTGCAGGCTGCATTGTAAAATTACGCAGAAAGAAAGCCGAAAATACTTGCGAAGGAATTTGTTCGGAGAATCGTTGCCCGAATTTCTGCACGCAGTGTCTAAATGGGTGTGATGATACCGCCAAACATTGCAAATTGGAGAAGATGTCTTATGGGCATCCAGCTCTGGTTTTGGGTATAAGAGAGAGGCATAGTACAACTTATGTTACCTTTGTAATTGTGAGCTCAAGCATTCTTCATATCTCATTGACCTTATATAGACTAACGTAGATCAAAGATTTCAGCGCTGGGGAGCGACTTCGGTACCTTTCAAGAATTCTTGAACAAACGCGGAGATCCTGGAGCACTCACCCCTTGCGCCTTTGGCCCAAAATGTCGCTGGCGACCCGAAGAAAACAATTATGGATTAAAATATGCCGTTGAGCCCAGTGGGATAAATTTTACAAAGCGTTGTTACCTCCAACTTCAGCACAGGTATACTCTCAAAATTGACTCTTTCGTAACATTTAAGCCCAAGAATCATCCCGGCACTAAGCATGCTTATGGTTTGAGATTTACCGAAGATTCTTATTGCAAGATTATGAAGAGAATTGGACTGGAGAAAGAAAAGTTTGTTCCAACTAATGATCTAAAAAGAGGGAGAGGGGGCGCTACAGGAACCACAACCACTCTTGATACAGGGTCATTGCCTTCTGTCGATATTGACAAGCGTCCCTATTGCACTTGAAGAATCATATTCCGCATCAGCTTAAAGACGCCAGTCTTCGAGAGAATATTTCTAGCTTCTATATCTCATCAGCATCCACTCCCGGCCCGACGACAGTACTTAATTCGATACAGCTGAACTTACTTGGGATAAAAGAGCCATATTGAGCTTTAATAGCGTCCGTCAAGCGATCGGATATTTGAGCTTCAGAATTGTTCACATCACCGTGCCAATACCCATTTTCTCTCGGTCAAAAATTGACAGTCTGAGATAAGGTCACTACACATGCTCATGTTAGTCCAATTACAACATCTCAGTGGTCTCACTCTGCCGCCTTTTTTTTGAAAAAGAAAATCCCACAGTCAGAATTTTGACAGTCTACGTGGTAATCATATCAGATAAATCGTGGGTGAAGAATATGGCGGTGATATTCCTCACCGGAATTATGGTTTTAATCAATACTGAAAGCTGTCAGTGAATCAGCTCTATCATCGAAGGAATTAGAGCAGGCTTATTCCAAGAAAGACGCTGGCTTGATACTTCGATTTACTTGCCGCTGGCTCCCATCTTTTGGAATCAACAGAAATATTATTCGAACAAATTTTAATACATGGTTGAAGAGTTTTAGTGAAGAGCTTTTGCTCGAACTTATCGAATTGAATAGTGTTAATTGTACAATCAGAACTAAATAATCGATTATTTAATGTTTCTGATCGGCAATGGTAACTCTATCACTTTTGACTTCGAAATTGGAAATTGAGCTTACTTGGCTGTTGATTGTACTGACCTAACGTACTACCAAGTCTTTCTTTCGTCCGCGTTACTGATGTTTCATGTCTTTTTTGATAGCCTCAAGGCCGGCCTATGGAGAACACTTGTCGCCTAAAATAGCAAAACTGGCAGGCACCACTTGAGAGAGCTAGGAAGTTTCTTCCGAAGATATTTCGGGTCGAAAATGATATCTCGTCATTGATCAAAACATTTTGCATCTCGACATTTTTTGGGCCATTCAGGTCTACTGGCCTTGCACCCAGCCTTATTTCTACAGTCAAAGGTTTATGACCACATCTCAGCCTCGCCTTTGCTATGACCTGAGATGACCTTAAGCGCCGACTCCCTCCAACCTAGCAAGCGGCATCCAACCAATCGATATACTTCCGCGAAATTATTTTGTATGTGTGATCAAAAAACGTTGTGTTGGTTCGGTCTGTCCATGAGATCTCGGAGTAAAACATTTCATCACTCCTGCAAACACGGGGCTGAGGGGAAGGATTCATTTTGTCTTGGTTGGGTTTGCCAACGATTAACAGGCATTGATCAAATAAAAAGTGCTTATACTCTTACAAACTGTTTGATTTAATGTGCACCTACTAATAACGGGTTGTCATCAAATCATCTAACTATATCATTCTCTACCATCCCGCCCACAATCCAAAAGGTAACTGGACACCAGTGAGTCGCAATATTTCTTCGTCGTCGTTCTTTCCTTATTATCTGCAATGGCCATCGCGTATCCGCGCGAGTTGAAGTCTACAAAACCCCTTACGCCTCCACCAAGTGACGAGAACTTTCCTCGACCAAAAGTACGATCGGGTGATCTTTGTGTTGGGTGCATTGTTTGGTTACCTTCAGAGGGTTTCGACAAGAGCATTAAATGTTGCAAAAGAGATTGTTGTGGAAAGGGACTTGGAGAAGATGGATACAATAATCCTGTTGTCATTCTCAAGATTAGACAAAGAAAGGCTCGAGTATACGCGGCGACCTAATTTGCTACGTTGCTACCGTACGTTACAATGAATCACTCTATCAAATATGTATTGACCAGTCGCAGATTACCACTTTCAGTGATATGAATTTGGAAAACTATTTATCGAAATGTCCACACAACTCTGAATTTCAGCAATCATTACCCATTAGTCCGATAGATCAGGATAGCTGCGTCGAAAGTACACCATCATGGCTTCTTCGTCTGCAAAAGGGAGCGCTTAAGAAGCAATCCTACATTAATCTTGCTCATATCTTCAAGGTGCCTTCCAGCAGCCTTTCCACGTTTGGCTTTCGAAATCATCGAGCTTATAAGCTTCGACTGTCAGCCACAAGTTATAATAGTCTAATGGGGGAAATGGGTCTTCGAAATGAGCCCTACGAAGAAACTGCTTCGCTTTACAAGACCGCGCGAGCACGTCTCGAGGCGCTTGCTTCCCAAAATAGGCAAATTCCATCTCTAATATCAAAAACAGCACAGGTATCATTTACCCTTCAAAACGAAATAGATGTGGAGAAGAAAAAATACCCCACTACTCCCTTCCCAGTTGCCTCACCGGATTGTCCTCATGCTAAAACTGCTCCGACATCTCCTCTTCTCCCGTTAGGACAACGAAGAAATGTCAGATTTACCTTGAATGAAATACCCAAATCTAAGAGTCTCCTCGACGTTCCACGAGTAGCCGGGTATGGGACTGTCAATAATCAGCAACTGCTTACTCCATATCCGATTCAGCCACCTACTCCATTGACGGCGCGCTATCATTCTTTCAGGCCGTTTGTTGATCATGGGTGGAGACATGTTGCTTTGAGATTCTTCGCAGGGTGTTTGAGTCTCGGAACAGTATTCGGAGCTTTCAAGATATTGTGGTCGGCAAATGGTACTTTTTGATGGGGTTTTCTGTGGCATTGAGTGGGTTTATGGATGGCGCATATTTTCAGTGGGTTCAGGAGTGGTGTTTGATAAGCATTAAAAGGAGTACATGGATTTCTGCCTGTGGTTTTAAATGTACGATATACTTGGAGAGACGCTGCGGGCACCCACTTGTGATATGCAATAGAAGACGAGGTGATTGATTATGTGACTTCTCCACTCGTCGCTCAAGATATTCATTCATTAAGAGAAAGTGACGTCGACAAATTGCAGCAGTCGCATCTAAATATAACCTTGGTGCGATCTTGACCAACCTACTGCACCCCTTCTGATTGCATCAATGCCATGACGTAGAAACAATTGCGAAAGGTCCATTCAGTTAGTTCTATCAATTAATATACACTAGTATGTTGAGTGACTGATTCTCACATCAAAGGTGCATGTTTGCATACCTAATTTTTGTAATTGTGGGATAGGTGCTGAGATGTTCTTTAGATTATGCAAGATAATTTTAGATTGTCAATAACTGAACAAACATTGAATTCGAAGCTTGCCCATGGGGCTGACAGTGATTTTTTTCGTGTAAACCATTCAGTACAGTGCCGGATCAACATAAGTTCCAAGGGGGAAAGTTCTCATCGTCGAGTAAATTACTTCCCCCAAACATCAAAAATGGAATCTTCGGCGAACATCCCATGAGGGCTGCAATAGACGGGTCCGCTAACCTTCTTCCACGACTCCATTAAGTGGTCTCCACACTAGAAAATAGTGTTGTCACAAGCTTGGCATTTGCAAGAGACCTCCCTCGCCGCCGGGGCTTCTTAAATTGATAAGCGGATCGATTAAACTTACCTGCGTACCAAGTAGGTATTTTGAGTTCATCAGAAAGCTTGTTCCACAAATCTGACTTGTGGGAAGGAATGAATAAATCGAGCTTCATCACAATTCGATATCCCCACTTCTCGTACAAGCGCATACCGAGCTCATTAGCTTCAATGAAACCTTCTATCCCCATTTTATCGATCCTAGTATTGGCCCATTCCATCATCAGTCTACCAACAACATGAGACCTGTGATCTGGGTGTACGATCATCATGTATATTCCTGGATAGTAGGCGGCTAGAAATGAATCTTAAGATGATATGCTAGTATTGCAACTCACCAGAATTCCTACTATGCATCCAAAAGCTTCTTGGCGTCACGGACTGCCTTATCGTCTCTTCGCAAAACTCCCTCGCCTCTCCCTCTGGCCACCAGTATACACTGGGCTTCAGAATACCATCAGGAAATGTATTTCCATCATGCCATTTCCAAACAGCCACCGATAATCTTCAAGCTTTCTTTTTCTTCGACAATTACCCAGTGGTTGGTCGCAAGATTCGCCGCCAGATGCTCTTTCCACAATCGTTCTTTTGGTGCAGTAATTCCTGCAGCTCGGTCTTCCAATGAATAGCCGAATGCGGGAAAAAAGACAGAGCTTGATGGCATATACGGAGAATATTGAGCTTTAAAGATAACTTCAAGTACCGCATCGAGCTGCTCCCTCGTCTGGAGTCTGCTCACTATGTAATTTGTCATTATCTATGATTAAGATTCAATCAAAAGAAAGAATCAAAGGGCAATCGAGAACAAGAGGTGGGTGTTTCCTACAGCTAATGGAAACACAATCTTGACAAAGGTGCATCTATTCTTATCTATTGCTGTAACGGGCTCACAGTCTTCGTGGTCCAGTCTGTTCTAAGCCTTGTAATATTTCATCTGTGCCGCAGCCGCAGTAAAATAGGTTCATGCACGCCGAAAAGAAGCTATTTAATCAAGGTTAATGTCACTTAGTACCTACCCTTAGTATCAAAATCCATGTACCTATTATATCTATCAAGCGACGACACACAAAGCTAGCCAATCCAATTGCAACACTGGAGATATCATAATTGCACAATGTACAGAAATAATACGACAAAAATACCTATGGAAATGCCCTGTTACTTCTTACACATGCTGTCATTCAACTTTCCATCCGAGGCAAAAGTAGTATTACCTTCAATCTTTGATTGCAAGATACTTATCAAGATTTTAGACGGCATTAGACTGTGCCAGTTCTTTCCAATTAGGCGACCATTTACGCCGTTTTTGACTCCAGTGTGATTGAGGGGGCCGGATAATGCCAGTATGAGATGATATCTCCGGTCCTGGTATTTATTTGTGTCACAATTCGATTACACTCTCAGCTTTGCGTATCGATAGTACTACCATAACGTTTCTGTTTATTGGATTTTGAGAAGCTTGGGTATTCCTCTTACTAGGCAGATGTTTGGTGGATAAAATGAACTATAATGTCCCCAAATTTACCGCTGGCTGGACCACCGTTATATCGATCCCTAGCTTTAGACTGGAGAAAATCTGTTCAAGCTTTTATTGCTTTAACTTTTGCTTCTCTGCCTTTTTTTTGCTTAGGTATGGAGAAGTTATCCGGAGCAGATCACGACCTGAAGATTGGATGTCGCACCCGGGCTTAGCACCCAAAGTCTGGAATGAACATAGTGGTAGCTGTACCCAGGATTCTTCCTTGAAAAAAAAGAAAAAGAAGTTCATATGAAGAGAATATCACCATCAGGGAGGAATAAATGTTTGTGGATGAGTATCATCAGTCATCAATGATGGATGTTTGTCTTAAGAGCAACGCTTCTTAATTATTATATGATTTTTAATTTAACACTTTTGAAATGCTGTTATATAAAAGCTTCAGGTGATACAAGAATCCATTTTGCCCAGGCGCGTTTGTTTATGCTGAGATATAATGGAAAGCTCGCTGCAGGATAGTCGAACCTTACTCTCACTATACATGGCGGTTAGGTGACCATGGTCGTGATATTTCCAAAGGAAATTGTCTATATTCTTTCTTCAAGACTTGAAATTGAGACTGCAAAAACGAGAATGCGTGGATTTTCTTGATCATTGATTCGTTAGTAGATAATCAAGCTGATATGAACTTAAAGTTACCAATGAAGGGATCTTTCACTTTCAATGCTCAGGCAGGATAAGGCCAAACAAAGCTACTTAACTTATAGTTGATACAGTACAAAGCCATATCATTAATCAACAACCGGGGGAAGAAACATCTCGTGAGATCTTTAGTAGGGATCTCATGTCATCGCTGCCAGTTTTGGAAACTGGCCGATCTTATATGTTGAAGTTTGATGCCGAGCTGTCTACCGCCAAAAAAATTATATTTGAAAATACTGAGAATGTCTGCATCTAGCTCGTAGAGCTATAGTATCTAAGCCACTTGCTTGTAGTTAAATTCTTTGTTTGAATCGGTCAAGACCATTCACGCAGTCGGGCAAAAAAAGCCAGATCTACAGGCTTTCTGGAATTTCGGTAAAGCATCTCACCAAAAGTCAGTGAAACAAAGCATCAAATTTTGAAATACTGAAGTTTTTCCGATCCGAATCGTATGTGCCAAATACTCCAGCTCGACACATCGGTAGTCTCAATCGTGCGGATGGATTGTGAAGGTTTGCTAGATGAACCAGCTGCTCAGGTTGAATTAGCAGATGACTTACAAGCAATCAGGGATAGAAAATTATATAATAGCCCATCAATTCCAGTTCGACTGTGAAGTAATTATTGAGCTGATCAAGGGCATTGAAAATCTTGTATTGGCAAGCATAGCATTCTTCGCGAGAGATTCACTTGTCACCGTTCGCTAAAGTCTCTAGTGGCGGTTTGTTGCGGGGAAAGATCTGTGTATTGAGATAATCGCTTTCGGTTATTGAGCTTTTACAGGTGAATCTCTCGCTTAGTCGATTTAAGCATGAAATTCTAAATTTTCTATTCGCCTGCTAATAGTGAATAGTAAATTGCATGGCATTATCACTATTAGACTAGGGTTTGTTTTCCAAAATGACTCCACGGAATCAGGGTGGGACAATAGACGGAATGACAACGTAAGATGCATCAGAAATATCATGAGCTGCAGTGAAATTGTAGATCGGAAAGTAGATTGGGTGAATGTCTCTATTGAAAGATAAATTTCTGGAATCATGGGCGCGCCCTGAGTCAGTTGAAAGACCAGTTGAAAGATCTAAACAAGCCAACAAGCCTTCCTGCCGATAAAGAAGTAGCAGAAATCACAATCTTCTCTACATTCATTATATATAGCAAACAGTGACTTCTTTGACCTATAGCCTGGATCCTTGTCTAACAACTGGACTTCCTCAGTCCTTTCTAAGGACCAAAATCTAGAGGTATGTTTAAAGTGAAGGGTTCGCTGATTCACCACAAAAACAATAATAACCAACATTCACTCAATCTCGTTTGTGCAGCAGCCAGCCACCGTAGCGAGTTGAAGATATGTATTCACTACAGCAAGGTCCTTTTGGCAACGCTAAGCAGTTTCTCATCTTTAAAGGCATCGACTTCTCCGACTTTGCAACTTCCTTCGAATCAACATCTCAATAGATTTGACAAACATACAACTTGGAAAATCTTCTTGATTCCTTGTGCCTATAAACATCTTTCGAATATCTTCTTCTCCAGAAGACCGATTTTGTATCATTCCCATATCATTTTGATTCTGCAATATCAAAATGGCTGATAAACAAGACAGCCGTTTCGACCTACTCCCTGCAATTTCTGTACCAAATCCATCCTCGAGCAACGATTCATCAGCCGATCTATCTCAGAACGGTAACTTGAATCCCACATTCCAAAATGATCAGAGGGCGCCTACTCCACAAGCTTTCGGGTTAGGTCGCATGCTTAATCCTCTTCCTCAACTCTATCCAGTACAGCAGCATTATCAGGGCCCAGCAGCTTTCTCTCAGCGAAACTACCAAGTATATGACCCCCTGCACTTCCAGTCCAACTATGGTACCAATCCTGGTAATGTTCCATCGTACCAAGACCCAGAAATACCTCAATATGGGAGACTCAATCAAGGAGGAAACCCTCTCCAGCAATTTGGCATGTCTCCACAGATCAACGGTAATCTAGGGCACCAAGTCAGTCCAGACACTCAAGGATACCGGCAGTACAATGCTCTTATGCAGCCGTCATCTCCAATACCACAAGTATACACTAGGCGCAACAATGCCTTCCGTTCAGGTGTACCCGTGCCATCTAGCCGACGAGGACGACCTCAATACAATAGTCCTCTGCGTCCAACCGTAGCAGATGCATATAGTTCTCATAGGGGTACCCATCCGACCCCTCTTTCTGATCAATCTTCACTGGCTACCCCAGTCAACAATAGATTGAGTCAGAAGGTAGAGAATTCCTCAGTGCAATGGACGTCGCAGCCAACATCATTTGGCTCTCGGGTACCACAATCAACACCAGCAGGCAAGTCTGACAGCAGTGGCAGTGCCACTCCTGAAAATGACGATATTGCCATCCAACGAAAACCAGCCATGGTACCCAAGAAGTACCACTTGCTCGCCGAGCATCTAATGCCGGGGTGCATTGTATGGCTTTCCAACTACGAGGACGGGCACGAACCAATCATCTGTGTCCAAAACCACGAATGCAACGACAAGGTCAAAGACAAGGATGGCCGCAATCATCCAGTAATGATCTTGAGGATCAACCAACGTCGTGGTTCCAACATCGTTGGTGACGTCATACTTGACGTTGCACTGGTAAGTCTTCACTAATTTGCTTTCTCATCTTGATCCCCCATTCCGGGAATATTTCTGTGAGAATCAGGCAGACTTGATCTACACACTTACCGTTCCATTTTTCTATTTGCATTTACAGAAGCTCTGCAGCACCATGCCCAAACGTTTCTCAAGAATATCACTAACAGTTGATCAAATTAGATGACAACCCTCAGTGGTATGCCTCTGGACAAGTATGTAAACAAGCTGCGCACACTTGGACCAGATCCTTCAACGCAATGGTATCTTAAAGAAACTATGCCATTGTCGTGGGTGCCACAACAAACACTCCAGGTGAAGGGTGACAAGCTCGACGCTGTGCGGAAACACGAGCAGAACCAAGAGTCACAGCACCACGCTGAGCTCAATCAACGAGGCAACACCTTGTTGTTTCTCTCGCGAGGGAGCATGCAGAGACGATCGTACATGCGTGTACATCACATCTACGCTGTTCCCATAAAGCAACTTCAAGCTTGCAGTCGGTACGCAAAGCTTGCCCACATGGTCCGCTTGGACGAGTGTGGATACCGAAGGGTAATGGAAGTCTTGAACCTGGTACCCGAGCCTTGGGAATCCAGTATCGAGAGAAGTGTTGCGGCTGCTCCGCAACGCCTTGGAAACCTTCGAGACGAGGAAATGGCACAATTCAACGCCATTCAATTGGCTGAAAGCCAAGCTCGTCGAGATGAAGCTGTCATGCAGCAAGGTCTGAATGTCGCGCAGCAAAGCCCATTGGGTAATGCCTCTAGCGTTGAGACCGAGGGTCGCGAGTTCTGTTGAGGAACTCGTGACTTAAATACTTGGATATATGAAGTTCTTTTGCCTTTTACTTGTTCGCACTTGTGGAACGCGGAGAACAACTTTTGCACACATAAGATACTTATACACAAACACATTGAAGTTCTGGTTTTTTGACAGGAGATATTGGGAATATGCCAGAGTCAGTTTCTGGGCAGGTTATAAGGGGCGAAGGACGATAAGAGGAGCTGAGCAATCCATCGCGTAGATGCCATAAGTCAATCCATAAAACGCGGATAGTTTTATTCTACCCTTTTGAGAATCTCGTGAATCATAATTGGAGTTTTGTGCATGTTCATGCTAGCAGTTAGAACGGTTGTGAATATGCAAGACAACATGATTGGTCACACCTGATGAATCCACGTGATATCAACCTCTGAAAATCATCAGCTTTCATAGTCCGCCCTTCCGTCTTTCCCCATTTATTTCCCTCCAACCTCATTTGATCTTTTGTCCAACAGTAAGCCTCACTTTTCAATCACTATTCGCACCCTGTTTAGAAAATCTCAGACTGAATAAACCCCACCTACCCCTCTCGACCCATAAAACCAAAGCAAAGCACCACAAAGCTACTGCAACTCCCAACACACGAACGACATGACTCACCTAACAAAGTATAAGATGAGGCTGGAACCGTTTCCCAGACTTTTAGATTGGTCTGGTCGTGCCATTTCCTGCTAAGGGTTTCCAGACGTGCGACTAATGCAAGAGCTCGAGATTCCCCACAAATACCTCCACACAAATAGTGCCACGCATCAGACGACAATTCATCAGGGCTCTCCCGTCATGAACACGAACGCGTTGGGAGCCACGTCTTTCCAGAGTTCATGATCAAGAAAGAGTGCATATAAATTTTGACATACTAGCATGGATTGTGCATTTGGGGCAAATATTTGATGTGATGTGCGTCATTTTAGAATGCTATTCGAATCATGTAGCCAGCAGTCATGCTAAAGAGGTCTGACTTATCTGAATATGGAAATCATAGCCCATGCTTTTGGGAGAAGTGTTTTCATACTTACTATAGAATGATATCTGATGTGTAGTCTACTTGAACATCGCCATTCGATTGAACCCATAAGTCACGTAGAAGTCTGATACCAAGATATTGGGAAAATTTGGTAATTTCAACCTAAAGTAACTGAAAGACGACTTGCTGGTAAAAATTATCAGACTATCGCAACTCAGGGGTATCACCGAACAAGAAGCTATTCATGGCTTCTGGATATCTCGCGCCGCCGATCTGAACCTTCTCGATAGCTGTCCTAATCTCTCTCTCCTCTTGTCTACTAAGTTGCACATGCAAGGCCTCCATATTTTCTTCCAAATACTTGATTTTCTTTGTTCCCGGAATCGAGATAATGTCATCGCCTTGGGCAGCTAACCATGCTAATGAAAGTTGTCCTGGTGTAACACCTTTCTCAGATGCGATCTTTGCCAGCTCCTTCACGAGCACGAGGTTTTTTGGGAAATTCTCTTGGGAGAAACGAGGGGCGCTGAGACGGAAATCATTAGGCTCAAAATCAGCTCTAGATTTAATTTGGCCTGTAAGAAAACCACTAGAGATAGGTTAGCATGTTGTATGTAGCTATGAGGACTGCTTGGATTGAGGTCATACCGGCCAAGAGGTGAATAGGCAACGATGGCAATGCCAAGCTGGCGGCAAGTTTTCAAAACTTCGTTCTGTTCAATATCCAAAGAAAATGGAGAATATTCAACTTGTACGGCATCGATATGGTGTACTTTCTCTGCACGGCGAATGGTCTTCGGACTGACTTCAGAGAGCCCTAGGTACCTGATCTTTCCCTCTCTGTTGGCATAGTCATTAGCACGGATTCAACAACATATGTTGGTGGGTGTGGCTTACCTCTTCAACTCAGCCATAGCCTCTACTGTCTTTTCGATAGGAGTCTTTTTATCTACTCTATGGCAGTAGTATAGATCGATGGTTTGAACACCCAGTCTTTGTAAACTCTTCGCACACGCAGCCTTCACGTATTCCGGACTGGTATCACAAGTACGAGTTCCATCTTCATTGGTTTTGAAGGCGAACTTGGAGGCCAAGAATATCTGATCCCGCTTTCCTGTGCGTTTGAACCATTTTCCAAGTAGATCTTCGGAGTCGTTATACATGTCTGCGGTGTCCCAGTTGGTCTGTCCAAGTTCGTAAGCGCGGTCGAGGACCTTGAAACGCTCTTCATCGGATTCGGTGCTGCCACTGTTGGAGAGTTAGATGTATTTATCAAGATGAAGAAGTTATGCTGCGTGAGGAATTATGAAGAAGGGTCCATGAAACTCACTAGAAAGCACTTAAGCCCATGGTTCCGAAGCCTTGGGCGACTACTTCAGGGCCATATCTGCCCAATTTACGGGTTGGAAGTCGAGGCATTTTCGATATTTGTATATGAATGTGTTGACTGTGTTTTCTTCGAAGTAAACAGTTTTTCGATCGAGGAGATAGAAGATCCCTTTGGTGGGCACCTCTGCTCTCTTTATACGTATCCCCTCGTTCGTCCCATATCTCCGGATTCGTCACTTAACGCCATTCCAAGGCTAAACCCCACCATAAGCGTCGGAATTACATGCAGAATTACATAATCTTCGACCAAACATTGTTGTCCATGTATGCAAAGCTCTATTAACGACGACAATGATCTTCATTCGATTTGGTTTGGTGGGTTTGGTGGTGATGTGGTGATAGGTATGAGGTGATGACGATTTAAAGTTCTAGCGTACATAATTTTAGTGGTGCCTCCTCGGAAGAGCCCCTGTAAGTACGGATAATTACCCCACCTGGATTCTGGTCAAGCATATCAATGGATTTCAAAGCATGTGAATTTCGAATCACACAAATCAGAAACCATGCGAATCATAGCAGATCAGATTAATGTTGATGTTATGAGTTGAGTATTGGAAAAGCTGTATACCCACGATCTAGTCAAAAGTACAGCCCAGATAATCATTGAAGCCTTCCTCTTACAGCCAGCAAATCTTAATCATACATGTATGAAGGCTTCGTGGCCTACTCTGCAAGTTTCCACAGTAGCCGCGGAAGCTTGGAACGACAACAGGAAAGCTATAATAAACCCCCAAAGAGTCCTTGAGTATTTTCTAAGTCTTCCGGCTCTGCGGTGCCGGTAGCTTTCCATGAGGGGTGACCAGGGAAAATACAAATATTCTTTGTTTTGCACTCTTCAATGAGCTTCGTAAAGAAAGGGATTTTCTCGCTCAATTCGCAATGATTCTCACAATCTTCACATTTATATGTAAGACCAGCGTCGTCCCAAATCAGTTCAATCTGTCGCAGTTCGGGAGCATATGTTTCTTTGTTGGCGACGAGCTCATAGAGTTGTTTCAAGCTAACAACATCGTGTTGATCATAAAATGGTTTGCATACCAGAATTCTCAATCCAGGCGGCAAGGAATTGATCAACCGAGATTCATCCTCAATTGGGCTTTCACTCGACCATATTGAAGGAGATGGCCAAAGCTTTACAACCTGTAGTCGTTTGAATTGAGACAATGAGAGGGAGTCGTCACCCGGTCTACGGGAAACAAAACTGACGTCGACGTATTTTAATGAGTCTTTCGAAGATGTCAATCCTTCCAAGATACTTTCAACACACAAAGGTATGTCGTCGAATTCATCCATGATGTTGGGACTTCCACCCAAATAGAATCTTTGAATGCCTGTGAAACGCCTCAGGAAAGTGACAATGTCATCACTGAAATCGCACGAAACGAAGTTCAAACTCTCAATATTGGGTATCGGCGTTACGCCTTTTAGCCTACGGCTGTTCATCCAGGAGTGATGCCACACTGAGACCGCTTTGAATCTTTTCACGGATCTTAAAAACATAAGTGGCATGATGGAATCCAATGCTGTTCTTCTGTTGCAAAAATCAGGTGCAATTGTTATGCTTTCTAAGTTAGTAAGCACCCTCAGAGAACCGCCCTCTGGAGATTCAGTCCGCTGGTCTTTTACGAGTCGAGCAATGAAGTCACTAAATGCAGAGACTTCGCAATGACTTCCCCTTAAGAGCACTCCATGCCAACGGCGCTCTTCTCCCAGTGTTGGAAGTCCCAGTACCCTTAATTCTGGAACGAGGCAAAGGAGTACTGTTATCAAAGCCCAGCATGATATATCCATCCAAAAAGCCCCCGTCCAGGTAGAGATATTCCAAGAAACCAAGTTTTTTTGCACCAATGTAGCCTTTTTGAACAGATCAAGCGAAGTTGTCTTCCAGGGGGCTGGGTGACACAAGTCATTCCAGTTAAAGTGGCGTAGATCGAGCCAACGGATGCTTCGTCCAATCACCGGTTTATTGAGAATAGTGTTGATCAGTATTTTCAAAATTATCCGATTTTCCACAGCACAGTGATAATACAGCAATTCAATACATACAGCATAGAAATAGCTGGAGCATTGTGCCAGCATTACAAGGGAAACTTTAGATAAACATAATCCAATACCAATGATAATCTCCTCCGGTAAGTCATCGAGTGTTATAGGCATGTTGCTGTGCGGTGAGGGATCTTTGCCAAACAAAATGATATCGAAAGAGAGGTTTTGCAATGGATGTATGTTTTTTTGTTATTTTATCATTGCAGTAATGATTGAACCACTCAAGATGGCAGATCGTGGTTCATCGAGCCGTGCCTTCTAAAATACATTAATCATATTGATGGCAGGAGCAAAAGAGTGACCTCCTCTTGGTTTCTAAATGGGGATATCGCAGTTGCCTTTCGTTGTGAAGAATAAACAAACAAAAAAGTTTTTTGAATAAACTCTCTACAGTTTCCAGTCAGCTTTCAAAAAATACTGACAGGTTCAATGAGTAGGGTATTATATTTGAAACCGAAACACTAGGTACGAGCTCTGCACCTTTGAAAGCGATATGATATCTATGTAAATTCGGGATACTGTTTGATTGAATTGAGCTATTGGAAGCCTCTAATTATTGAACGGCAGCTTAGTTGGTTCCGAGACAACAGAAGGTTTCGATAACTGACTTGAGGGGATTGGGAATTTTGAAGGACTTCAAATATACCGAGTAGAAGCAAGTCACAAAATTGAGACATCAGGGCTACACATAATTCGTGATATTGAAATTTCCAAGCTCAAACTATAAAGAGTTCCCAAATTCACGGAACTGGTTCGTTCCTGACGTAACAATTGAGTTTCACTCTTACTCTTTCACCTACTGTACCATAGGAACCAGATTCGTCTACACGAAACTTTCAGAGTTATCCCATTCTCCTGACACTCAGCTGAGAGCTCCGCTAATAAGGGGTGGCGTTGGTATAGTCTACATTCTGTATGGCTTGCGAAGGAGTGAGAATCGTGCCTAGGGAAATATTTGAGATAAAGCTCCTTCAAACTTGTCGTAACCTCCGTCATTTCTTCCACCAGTCTTTTCATTGGCTGTATCATACTCCTTAGACTACACAAGCTTATTCCTTTGCAATTGAGTTTTAGCGAGTGCAGTTTATGAGGAAATACATGGTTCAATGCCGAGCCTAAAATTGGGGACATAGCAACTTTTTCAGCTGGCAGGAATGTTCAAACACTAATTTCTAATGTCTTGAGAGCCGAGAAGTCTCGAAGAACCGAAAAATCCGAGTTTCTCTGTGCATGAGTACCTAGGAACACTCTCAAATCTCTCAAACTATGCTTGATATGAGACAGCCGTTCAATAATCTTCCCAAAGTCAATGCTGCACTCATCTTCTTCACCGTAAAGCTGCCACGAGTGTGCGTCGAAATTGAATGTTTCCAAGACATTCAAACTTTTGAGGAGTGGGATGAGATATCTAGAAGAAATGTTGGTGGCAATTATATCCAATCGTAGTAATGTCCAGTTTTCTATGAAATTTGCGTATTTAAGCCTGCTCGGTCTACTAGGTCTGCTCTGAATGATTAGAAACCGCAAAGTGAGTGTCTGTAGCACTGAGAGCTGAAGAAATATCTGTAATTATCCATTCTCATAGGATCCCTCGATTTGCTAAGGGCTGTAAGATAATAACGAAAAAGCGTGTAGACAATACTTCTGTAATTGAATCATGAATGCGGAGATTAAATGTTGGTTTCATTAACTATTGTTATCCGCTGTAAATGAAATCTGGAAGTGTTCATCTCCCAGTGGAGAAGACTAATGCAAGGAAGGAAAGCACAACTGAGACTTGGGACTGTGAGATAAAGATGAAACTCTGCTTTCAGCAAGTGCTCCCTGTAATGAAAATTTCAATGTAGAACTACTGTTGCGAGATCGTATGTTTAAATAACAAATGTTCATTATTCATAATTTCAAGGGTCGAAAAAGGTAAGCCCCGAAACTGGGATATGAAATTGGGGTATTCAAGCTGTAGAAGCGCCTATATCATTTCGTTGAAGTCAAAGAAAGAAAGATAATTATAATGGCAAGAATCTCTATCTCCATGTCTACTAGCGCTGGGTGTAAGTTGTAGGTTGAGTATGATCTCGACATGTAGCTCATTTTATGACTTTTCGAGAAATACTCTGATTGGCCTGACTGCGGAGAAATTTGGTTAAAGTGTATCTGGTGAGTACATTGGCTGGAATTTAATTGTAGGGGTTAAATATAACGACTGTGAACTCACCCCCCAGAGCATCCCCGAACTCTTCCAGAGAATATCACACAAACACGTCTTCAAGTACCTAGAGCAGTGCACTCTGCGGCTCAAAAGAAACTAGTCATCGCACGCCGCGGAAACAATGAAGGTCTTCCAGAATCCGAAAATTCTCCAGCATCGTCCTCCACTGTTGCCATTGGACGTCTTCCACCTTTGGCATTCATCTTCGTGGTATCGGGTATCTCCGGTTTTTCGACTTGTTCCTGGGCCGTTTGATAATTTTGACTCGCAACTCTAGAACTTGTAGTATACGTGTCATTCAAACCTCGATTTGCAGTTAAACGATTGTTCTTGTCTGTGTTCTGCGCTGCTACCGCCTCGGCTTCTTCACCTGCTGGTGTCCACTCCAATAAGAGCTGTTGCACAATATTGTCGTCAGTATATTCAGTCCGTAATGTTCCATAGGGGTTGTATGATTTGCCATCATAGTGATCAGGGTAATATGCCGGTCGTCGGTCGAATGGAATGACGGGCTCCTGTATAAATTGATGGGATGGGAGATTATAAGAAGATGGCCGAGGTGATGGCTGAGGTGATGGTGGTTGGATACTTCTGGATCTGCTCCAATCATTGTATGATCCACTAAAGTTGTTCGGCTGAGGTCCTTTACGGTTCGGTTCATGTCTTTGTCTCCAATTGACACTATCAGTCACAGGTCTTGCAACGGAGGCCGTTCTTCTAGGCGGGGAGTTGCTTGGTCGACGATTGGGCACAAAGGCCCTTTCAGCAAATGAACGTGCAGGTCGATTGCTATAATAGTGCAAGGAACCTCTTTCTGGTGATGGTGGTCTCGAATCATCAAATGACGATTCACTTCTAGGCAATGGGGGCCTTGGTGGACCTCTTCCAGAAAACGAATTCATGCCAGGAGTAGATGCTGTGTATTTTCTCACGGAAGAATTGGTGGGAATCTTGCCACGGAACGAGGTTCTCAAAGGTGACAGTGATCCGGAATCGTTATCTGACGAGCTACTTTCGAGCGGCGGGGACCTTGATCTATAGTATCTTCTAGATAATGCGTGTCTTGGACGATCATCATATGTTGAATTTCTGCCCCGGTCTTTGGCCAGTGGTTGAGGAAATCTTCGGTATGGTACTCTTCCCACCCCATGAGTTCGTTGTGGAGGCTCATTATCTGAACTGGAATGACCATCTGATTCGTACCGCTCAGGGTTCCTTATTCCCCGTCGTACAGGCATTCTACGACTTTCTACAAAGCTTACGTGCAGTCTACCATTGTAGCTCTCGTCATCACTCACATCATCTCTTTCTCCGTAATTTTCATCCCAGGATTTTGTTCTTTTAAACTTTGCCGATGGATTATTGCTTGATTTTGTGTAATTCGTTTGTCTTTCTAGCTGTAGTTGGTTGAAGTTGTGTTCTTTGTCGTAAGCTTCACGTCTGCTGGGTACCCCAAGGCTCTGTAGGCCTCGGTAACAAAGCGTTTCCTAGCAGAAAGGTCCAAGTGGTTTGACGTTGGATGAGAGTCCTTGCGTAAGGAAAGATAGGCCCTTCTCAAAATTAGCAATTGAAGAGATAGTTATTGGAGATCATAAAGAGAAAAAGAAATGTTTACTTTTTGATAGCAGCAGCATTCGCATTTGTTGGAATCTGCAAAGCTTCATAATAATTGCCAAGCGTTCTCTCGGAGTCAGATGGATCAACATCAGATGTGTCAGATATAGATGAAATACTTCTCAGTGACTTAGGAGAGTTCGGAGGGATTGGTTCCGTATCTTTAGTGCCGGGGGTTAAGAATTCCAGGGGTGTTGTTGGAGGAGAATTCAATGATTTTGTAAAATCAACGCTCTTAAGACTCGAAGTTTTTCGGATGTCATCGGCACCTCTGTCTTTCAACGTTGATGAGGAACTCATAGTCCAACCACTCTTCTCCGATCTTGAAGTATTATCTGCTGATTCATTTGAAGTTCCAACAATATATACTGTAATTGATAGGATTCCGTCACTTGTAGGACTTAGACACTTCCCATAGACGACTTCGAGTTGTGCAAGAGTCCATGTGATGCTACTATTGACTTCGTTGTTTGAGTCGACTATCTTTTGGACCTGTCTCTGCTGTGGCACTGTGAGATTTAAAAGCTTCGCAATGACTATCCCACTACTCGTGCTTAGCTCTAAAATTCTTCCAAGTATGTGTCTTCCTGAGAAATGTTGTTTGACGCCATAAGCGTTTACCCAATCAGGCGACTGAAACGAAGTTTCAATAAGTATTGGGTGAATTGTATATGCACCATAAAGACAATCTCTATCGTCCATAGCTCGTGAGATGAGTTCCCCAAGCTGCTGGGGACCAAAAGCATTACCATTACTACTGTCTTTCGTATCCACTCGAGTTGGTGCAAATCTGTAGTCGAGGCCAAAATCTGGCGCCATATCAAGGTGAGCCAGAGGCTTGTTAATGATAATCGCGATGTGACCCTTTTCGCCCCGCGACCACAATCGACTGGAATGTTTCTTCACTTCTTTGAGGCTTATGAGCGCTTTTCTATAATTTTCCTGAGGTTTCAAAATCTGGGTCAGACTAGCGGTCTCGGCCGATTCAAGAAAGCAAAATTCCTTCCACCAATCCTGTTGGGGAGTGTGCGACAGCATCCGCTCGATCTCTGATTTTCGTAATTTGAAATTCCTAACAGTAGGTATTTGCTGATAGCTTTGACCCTTAATGAAAAATGCAGTAAGGAAGGTACCTTCTGGAATCATCCTGTCTATGTCATCCTCGGCAAGATTATTGCGTCTGAAAATATTTTTGAGGCCACCACTCTTGATAAAGCTGTGCTTTGAAAAGTTGCTCCTCGACGATTGGCTAGTGCCAACCTCAGAACATCTAACATCACTTAGAGAATTGGATATTTGAGATGCCGGATAATCCGTGGGGAGCTTTCCGAAATTCGATGGCGGCGAACAATCGGGGTTTGAATCATCGAATAATAAATCCTTTCGCTGTTTGGGTAACTTGCAGGAATTAATTTCGATGTTCTGTTGAGAGCGTCGATTAGTAGATGGTGAGGATGAAGTTTCTATTGACGCGTCTGATGCTCTGCTTTGAGGGATGATTTTATCCTGCGACTTATTGCTTTTGTTCTTGTCTAAGAACTTCTCCTTCATCGGCAGATTCACTGCCTTTGATGATTCGGATATTTCTTCCTTTTTAATTGCAAACTGTTCGTATTCTTTGCGGTTGGGCTGATCAATGGTGCCACGAAGCTCTGTCTGGATAGATAAGATAGGCGCAAATGCAGCGAGTACTTTTGCCGTTACTTTCTCTACGGTATCATCGGAAGTTGCCATGGGTGGCGTATTGTATGATTTCGGGATGATAGGATTCTCCGAACCTGCCATCATTCCTGCCTGGAGTTCATCTAGATCTCCAGAAAGCAGGTCATACTGAACGGCTTGTGGGCTTAAGTTTCGTGCTTGACTTATCTCATCAATGAAGACCGCACTAGGTTGTTGCAATGTTGTAACGTTGTCATTAAAATCGATGAGAACTTCAGAATTATCATGGAATGAACCAGGAATATTTTCTCGATTCTCCGAAACGTACATATTTGGTTCTAGATTAAGCGATATTTCCGGCTGAAGCTGTTTGGTCTGCAGAATATGAGCGTGCCGTGGCACACTATTTCCTAATTTGTTGCGCGGGTCATTTGTTTGATCCTCTACTTCGATATCGTTGATTTGCATCGCTGGCTTTGAAATGTTGCTGGTTTGTCTACGGCCAACTTGGTAGTTGGTCGGTTGCGCCTGAAAAGTCTTTGATGGAACAATCCCTTCATTATTACTAGCAGAAACTTTTGGACGCCAAAATTGGGCGGAGATCTCGGGATTCAAGCCTTCGTGTTCCTTTTGATTTTGCAGGTTTACTTTGTCATCGGGATGCCTAGAAGCTTTTTCGACTGGACTCTCTTCGTCCACATTCATAGAAGCTTTTGTGCTCCGCTGGGCCACTGTGGAAAGATTGTCGATATCTCTTGTCTTTTCGGCCGGCATCGAATGGTCTAAATATGTCTTCGTTACAGGAATTCCCATATCACTCATGATTTCAGGCTTCAGTCTCGCTTCAGCATCATGATGTGCCATATAACTCTTGGCGGCGTCGATAGTTTCATCGCCAGGGGCTATGGCATATCCAGTGGTAGATTTGTGGTTAAATCTGGCATTCGTTTTCCCTTTGGAGTCTTGACTTTGCAGAAAGCTGCTTTCGGCCGCAGTATTCATTCTCAAAACTGAGTTGAGTGGATCATCTGGAACAGCTGGAGGAACGACTCTGCGAAAAGGCGTATTCTCTCTTTGATTCAGCTCGGAATGTTGGAAGAAACTCTGTGGGATATGAGTATAAGGGTTATCAACATATCGTATCCCACTGGCTACAGGGATAAGATGTTTTCTGCCGGTTGGATTGATGAACCGGTTGTTCAAATGCTGGGTTTCGTAATCATTCATTCTAGGATGAAACATATAGTTTGTTGCTTCTGGCCGCATTCCAACTACTTGCTCGAAACTACGCGAAGCCATGTCATACGGTGCTGCATACATGGCATTGATAGAATTTGATCCTCTACACGTGTGTAAGCCAATTTCAGATTAGCGAAGAAACTTCTAGACTTACGATCGAGGCCCATTTAATCTGACGCCGATAACTGTGAAAAGCAAATTCAAACTTCCTTGAAGATGATGAAGTTCTGTTGCATATTGAAGAAGTTTGTGTGTTTGTAACGGGGATAGGTATCTCGCAAACCACGATTCTTTGAGTTTGCGGACTTTTGCTGAAGTTTCATCGACTTTCAGGAATTGCGAAGGCCTTGTTGGATCAAATTTTACATCCTCTTTGTAATCATTCAACCTATTGGCAATCTTGAGCTCCAATTCGTTTGAGTCGTCCTTGTACAAGACCCATGCCTCCACTCTCCAAAATACCTTTAGACAATCGTCTGTAACACCCTGAATGTGTCTGATTCCGCGCGCACTGAGTGTCGCCTTTTGTCCTAACTTTAAGCGCTCACTTTCCTGTTTCAGAAATTGATTAACATACTCGAAGGAAACACTTGCAGCACGAATGTTTGTCAATGTTGCGTTGAGATTTTGAGCGGCTGCGCCAGCATCAGTCGCGTACTTCGTCAGGATTTGTACCAATTGAAGGCCAAAACTTGCAATACCAATTGCCGAGCTTGCAGCTCCCAATATTGTGATAGGATCCATAAAGGTATCGTTATATCGGACGTTCTCGCCGTCAGAAAAGAAAGGAGCCAATCTCTTCAAAACAATGATTCTTCAGCTTTCTTTGATCAACCTTATAATTATAATCCATCGAGGCTCCGGGCTGAGCAAATAAGTTGCATGATATTATCTTATCTACTTATCTTTACGCGAACAATGGGCGGAGTTCTGCAAAACTTTGCAGATGAGGAAAGTGATCCTTGATGACTGCATTAGTGCAAGCCTGTTGATCACATACGTGAGCTTTCATCATCAAATAATTGAAAACGACGTCCGAAGCACTTATACTGCAGGTTAGACTTTAACGAATTGACTTTCGTGTGACTTCTAAACCACATTTTCACCTATCTCCTGCCTCTTGCACCTGTGACTAAGTACTGCAAGGCGCCCAAGGCAGTTCAATGTGCCCTCTTGACATTAGACTCATCAACTACTAATGATTCCGCAACACGATATCTGTTGGGAACAGAATTGATCTAATTAATATGCATCGCCTGGTCCATTACTACTGCGCCTTGACCGACTGCGGGCTGGTGCCTTGTGGGTGTTCGTTTTGTGCCAATGTAAGCATGATGTTTCTGGGGAGCCTTACCACGCCTCCGGATAAAGTCGATGTCAAACGAGCCGCAAACACTCTTTGTGTATTTGAAATTGATTGATGTTACATCGCGCGAACTTGAGAGTTCTAGATAATGAATTTCCGGGTTTTCGGTGGCTTTTATAGATCAGCTCCAGACTGTATTGTTACCTTTTTGTAATTTCCTCTACCATATTCCTGGTCTTCTCCACCACCACTATGAAATCCTCATCCTCGACATCAGCAAACCTAACCATAGCGCCATGCGTCTTCTCCAATCTAACCACGACTTCAAGCTTGCCCTCTCCATCTTCACCTAAGTCCTCATTCCCACCCACCCCGTCCGAATGCCTAACCTTCTCTTCCTCGCTTCCGACCTCTCTAAACCACACAATATTCCAACCTAAATGCTCACCCAATGGATCAAATCTTTCAATTCCCATTTTCAACCACATCATTTCTTTCCTCAACTCCTTCATCTCGCTACTCAATGTGGCTTCTGGCATTGCAAGCACCGTGCTCAGATTTTCCAACCCCATGTTTTTTGCTACTCCGAAGAACAAAATGGCGTGGGTTGAGACTTGGATATCGCTGGAAGGCGGAGCGATGGTTATTGCCTGATTTCGTTAGCACAAGTGATTTCTTAACATGCAAGATAGAAGCAATATGAAACATATCGGGTCGAGAGATTACATACAGCACGTAATAAGGGACCCCCAAAACTATGGGCACACCAAATTATTTTCCTCCCTTCACTCTTTGTCTCTGTTCTTAAATCCCCAATGCTCTTCATTAATCCAGCGCCGATAACTTCGACGGGGTCTCGACGTCCATAACCATAACTGAGTACTCGAATCTTCACACCTGGGTGTGTTTCTAAAATCCCAGGTAAAAGATCGCGTAACCAAAGTACTCCATTATCTCTGTTTGTCCAGGAATTGATGGGGTGGCCATTTTGACCGTGAATGGCTATAATGCTGGAAATGTTAGTTATTGATGATGAAAGAAGACTATAGAGACACACTCAATAGTTGCATCGGGAGAATCATAGATCATTTTCAAACCAATCGATAATGGATCTTGGGGTACGATCGGCACGGGTTTGGATGGTGGTGCCTTTGGATCGTTATCATTGTATTTGGAGATCTTCAATCGAAGTTTACCGATAGCTCTCTTCATTGTTGATTATTGGTATGATTTGAAGTAATTCTTTTTGATTACTATGTAATTTCTTCAGAGTGGTCTTATAAATCACTAACTATTGAATATATAAAATAGATTGAATCGATATTTGGGACGGTTTGAACGTGCATTGGAGCTCGTCGAGGCACTGGCGTATGCGTTGATTCCCTACGGCATCCTCGAACAGGCGATTATTCGATAACAATGATGTACACGAGTAATATCAGGGATAGGAGCTTGGATCATCTCTGAGCCGTACATGGTGACAGTGATGTCGGTGGCGATGGTAGATGAGCCAAATTGGTGCATGGCTGTTTTGTTGGAACTAGAAGACTCGTGGAATCGAGTAACCAAACATGCTCAACTAATATCAATTTCGTGTATATATCAAGGTCATAGTTTGAAGATGTTCTGAAGATGTTCTGTTATTGTAAAACCGATCCAAAGAATCGCGGAATGGCACAAGAGCCAAGTCGCCAGATGAGGCAGAGTGAAGATCAGATGTTCCACTTTACGATCATGTGACTCTGGACAATTTATCATCAACTTCGCGACTGGTTCTCGTGACTGAACATGCAATGCAATGTCAGCCCTGAAGTTAGTGCACAGCATTCAAAGTAGCTATCAGGAAATATCTCCGAATCCGCACTCTTCAAAGCTATCTCGTGCAACAGCCAGAAGAGTGGAAATATCACCCCCTTCATCGCCCCTCGCTTCATCCGGACTTCCTTTTCATAAGGCAACTTCACAGTGCATAATGCATAAAACTTGAAGCTAAGTCCGGGCTTCTAGAGAAAACAAGAGTCAAGAGCCTACGATAGGTTTTCATTTCACGAAGTGGAGTATCCAATTTAATCCAATTTTACACAATTCACCATCGGAAGTTCAATTCACCGATAGCCATTCCATCTTTTCAAACCGATATCTTGCCTAGGTACTAGTAGCAGACCGCTATCTGATAGCACGCGGGCACTTCCCTTTCTGGAAGATTCGAAAAAGGTACCAGAAGCTAGTTCATAGTCCGACATGTCAATTGGTGCGAAGCCTTTACGTTAGAAGGGATACCGCCGTTTTGAAATTAATCATAAGCTAATGTAAATGTTAGTGGCCAACGCATTATTTGAGAACCACTATGCTATGGCGAAAAATGCCTCGGTGTACAAATTGCCAATTCCCATCAAGTTCAGGCGGAAATACGTTCTCTAACGTTATCACATTGAAGATCCTCGCGCTGTGGAATTGCCGTATATGATCAATTGCAAGTAATTTTCACCACTCAAAACTCACTTCCTGAATAACATTCTTTATGATTGGCTGTTAAATATTCATGCATATTATCCGAACAACGCCTACGCTATCGCTCGACCACTCGAGCCACTCACCAGGCATTTAATGTTGCCGGGCAGTCCGTCGATCCCCGCTATTACTGACTAACCCTGAAAATATCTGAAAACCGTAACTTTAACTTCCAATTCGAGGATTCTTTTCCCCTCCAACCCAGGTCAAAGTGTGATCAAACACCCAAAGACCTGGACAATCATACCCCGCATTCTCTAGTCCTGCACGAGGGCAGTTGGAAGTTGGAAGTGGAACGACAGGCAGCATAAGAATCCTGGGGACCCCAAGTTTAGAAGATGGCTCTATCTTCAACATCTGACGATCTGGCCGCACAGTCGGATACCGATAACACGATGGGCAACATTCACAATCGCGATCACATTGAGGACAACGAGAAACCTCTTCATTTTCCTGAAGAGGACCATCTCAAAGTCTCGACATCAATGGAACAGATGATTAAGGATGCGAAAGCGTCTACGGAGAAGGAACATAACATGTCACTACTTCAGGGAATCAGATTGTATCCTAAAGCTATCGGATGGTCTCTTCTGATCTCGACATGTATTGCTATGGAGGGATACGACGTGTGTTTACTGAGCAACTTTTGTAAGTTCAATAGACTCCAGGCTCCAAGATCCATTATACTGATTTTCTAGATGCATTTCCTCAATTCAATGAAAAATACGGTGAACAATTACCTGATGGCACATGGCAGGTGCCAGCTAAATGGCAAGCAGGTTTGAGTAACGTAAGTCAATAATTGGATCACTAACAGTTGGAATTCAATTACTCACGTGTCGAACAGGGCGCAAATGTTGGTGAAATTATTGGTCTATTTATCAATGGTTGGGTTTCCGAAAAATTTGGATACCGATACACGGTCATGACTTGTTTGAGTTTAATTATTGCATTTACGGCAATTTTTTTCACTGCTCAAGACGTCATTGCGCTAGAAGTTGCTGAAGTTCTATGCGGTATTGTAAGTCTACCTCAACTCAACCTCGTCGGAACTTTTATTAATGTTTGGATAGCCATGGGGAGTCTTCCAAACACTCACTATTACTTATGCATCAGAAGTCTGTCCTCTTGGACTTCGTGGATACCTCACTACCTATGTAAATTTCTGTTGGGGATTGGGTCAAGTCATTGGTATTGGCGTTATCAAATCTATGTTACCACGGACTGATGAATGGGCTTATAAAATTCCTTACAGTCTCCAATGGATGTGGCCAGTTCCACTCCTAGTTGGTATCGCACTCGCTCCAGAATCTCCATGGTGGCTTGTTCGAAAAGGAAGGGTTGCAGAAGCTAAGAAATCGCTTCTTCGATTGACCAGTCTAAACAAGGAAACAAACTTTGACGCTGACGAGACTATTGCGATGATGGTTCATACTACGGCAATTGAGGAGAAAATCACCAAAGGAGCAAGCTATATGGATTGCTTCAGGGGTGTAGACAGACGTAGAACTGAGGTCAAGCTCCCCGTGAAATGATATGGAAAGATTAGAAGTTAACGTTCAACAGATTGTCTGCATGGTATGGGCGATGCAAAACCTTAGTGGAAATTCTTTTTCAGGCTACTCTACCTATTTCCTGCAACAGGCCGGACTACCTACCTCGACATCCTACGACTTTGCTCTAGGTCAATATGGTATTAACATGGCCGGCGTTTTTGGAGCCTGGTTCCTCATGAGCTTGGGAATTGGTCGAAGATCTCTCTACCTTTATGGCCTTTGTATTTTGTGTAGTATGCTTTTTATTCTCGGATTCCTAGGCCTCGTCCCAGCTGCACATAAAACCGAGGCATCGCTTGCTACTGGCTCTATTATGTTGGTATGGGCACTGGCATACCAACTTACCGTCGGCACGGTCTGCTATTCTTTGGTCTCTGAGTTGTCTACAAGAAGACTTCAAATCAAAACTGTGGTTTTGGGCAGAAATTTGTATAATATTGTAGGTATTGTCTGCAGTGTTATTACGCCATATATGCTCAATCCTGGTGCTTGGAATTGGAAAAACTATGCAGGATTCTTCTGGGTATGTTGATATAATGTTTCTCCCCATCTATTTGATGAGTACTGTAGACTGATACCAAATTTTAGGGCGGAATCTGTTTTCTTTGCATCATCTACACCTATTTCCGCCTTCCTGAACCTCAAGGCCGCTCATTCGCTGAACTCGATCTACTGTTTGAGAGAGGTATTAGTGCGAGAAAGTTTGCAACTACTAAAGTGGATGTCTTTGATGATGATGTGAGTGTGGAGAGTACAAGTGCTGCGGTGAAGAATTATGATGAGAAAAATGCTGCTGGCGCTAGGGCACAGGATATTGGAGCTTCTTCATGAAATCTTGGTGCAAAATTTGAGACACAAGTGAATTTGAAAGAGATGAATGTGATGGGATGCGCGATATGACGACACGATGATGAGTGGGTGGATATTTTCAAGGAGCTCAAGGACGAAACGGCAAACGGCGAAATATGAGCGCATCAGTGGAAAAGAAAGAAAGATTGCATTGCGTCTACTTCAAAGATTGAAGAACGGACACGGCGTTGGGACTTGTAGATATAGTGATGATAATGCATGCGATTGCTGATTGATGAACGGGAAGTAGTTGGATATGTTAAGAATTTTTAATGCAATGTAAATACTCATTTATTAATACAATATACACAGCTTTATTCAAGCCCCTGGCCTTTTTTGTCCTACTTTACTTGCGGGCAATAAGGAAGTTGAAATGGCAAGTTTGCATTTTTAGAGATTAGTGCAACCTTTCCTCGATTTGTGAACGCCGAGCTCCCTCTGGAGATCCGAAAGGACCACAAACAAGTTTTTTTGGTCAGGGATACAGCTTTGACAGAGAGCGGGGTTGTCTGAGATCACTGCTTCTTACTTGGTCTGCTGATTTGGTGATGCCGAACGAATCATGACAGGTTCGTGATTTTCGAGACGGGAAGATATTGGGATGACACTAACGCGACGAGATAGTCAAGATTAAGATTGCTAGCTGAGAATCACATTCATACACTCTCTTTGAATGTATTCCTCGTGGAAGTATCTTTTTTCAATCAGCCTTCTCACAACTACATAAGTCAGTCTGTTCAGTATACACTTTCTATAAACTGAATATGTCCCTACGAATCTGAAGTCGATGTGGAGAAAGCAAACCTATCTGAGAATCGAATTCGCCAGGAGAAGCAACCCTATTCGAATGCCGCAAGATCTATAAAGTCAATGTTGTACATACTATGGCGACCAACTGGTCTTGTTATCATTAACTATTCCATTGTTGTCGCGTTCGGAAATAGTCTCATCTCATCAGCAATACTTTTCCGCGGTATTTTTACTATAATATCTGCCACGGCCCTCTGATCTATTGCAATCTCGAATTCCGTGGTCATTGTGGCGATTGGCAAATTCAATTCTAGATGTCTCCCAATTGCCCATGCACTACGAGAGCAAGTCGAGCGTCATGCGGTGCTTCATCTTTTGTTGAAGTCTTTTGCAGCAGGATTCTGGATGAATGTGGAGTTTTGTATGCTACGATCCCTACTTTTCTCTGTTGTAATATGTTGATGATTTCTCATACCGGATTCACTCCACCATGAATTCTTCGTTTCTTGCAAATCAATATTTGGGTATAAATTGCCTTTGCCCTTTGGGCTCTACTCACTCACCTTCGTATGAATTCATTTCCGAGCAAAAGTACATGGGGATCAACCAGAAATTTGGGACGTTAAAAATTGTTAAGCTTATTTGGAGGTGAGTGGGGGGGAGAGGGGTTGACTGTCTTGCTAAAGCCGTGAGGATATATTTGGATGGCAGTGATGATTGCAAGTTTTTGTTTGTTGTTACTGACGAGTCTCATTCACTTCAATGTCAATGTTGTTGTTATTATACTTGTTGCCAACACTTTCATCGCCTTCCGTGATGTCCACATCTGGACTTCGAACTTATCTTACTACTTTTCAGCACCAGATGTCTACACAGTGCTTAGCCCCTACAAAGAACTTGCTTCAAGTTTCCCTTGACAGAATTGGATGTTGCAGTACTTTATTTACAAAAGAATGAACAGAAGATATCGTTGCTTTTGTATATTCCTATAATTCAATCCCCTCTGTGGGTAGCAAGATTCCTTCTCGTACCCAGGTACACAAAGTCTCATGAAACACAATCGATTCACTAATAGCAGGCTCTCAATTAGTTCACGAAATTCAAGACTCGTACTGCTGGTATAAAAATCATTCATCGAGCATCTACTCTGTCCACTCGGCATCAATCAACTTTCGAAGTAGCATTCGCAGGAAAGGAGAAGCTTCGCCAGCTGACCGTCAGAATCGAGGTGCTTTTTAGATTGGATATATTTTTCGAAGATATCTGATCCCAAGATAATCTAACAAGCAGTCAATATGATCGTACCTTACTATTTTCATCACCGACTATTTGATCGTTGCCATCTTCTCTTTAACATGCCGTTGTAAGTATTGCTGTCACCATCCCACTTATACTCATGGGTTCTAAAAAGCATGTTGTGGAACCTGAATTGCTCAATCTAATCATACCTTCTGATCTGACCCTCACAGCACTGATTTAATCCGGCTCCTTCCCTGAAAGCTTCCTCAGTCCGGCTCCTTCCAGAATCTTACTCCTATACATAAGTCCAAAATCGGGGAAGTAGACATCGTTTATATAGTCTTGGGGTTATCATGACAGGATTTAAAAAGTCATTATCCTCATTTCCATTCTCAAACCTGGTCAGTCATGGACTGCCATATCTCTCCAGGCCCCGATTCTGGTAAATTCTCGGCATAATTATATATAAACTGTTAATTGGCCATTTGCAGAAATATCAAGTCTACGCTGATAAATGTGTTGTGGCAATTTCAGGGCCAACAGTTGTAAAATCAAACTCATCAGCTCGTCCACCCTAATATTGTTGTGTTTCTAGTGGTACCGAAAAGTCATGCCCATATCGAAAAGCCCACTTCGTTTGAGATCGTTTTACACCGTTGCCATTACCGCTGTTGGTGTTGATGACACAAGCTTGCTATCACTATTTCAGTACCATTTGTATTTGTTTTATGGTAATATGTTCAACAAGTTCAACACAAAACCCTTAGCATTTCTTCTACAATTCATCGCAAAACTTCCGAATCCTCACGAAGTATTTGAAGCCAGTGTTCTTATTAGTATTGCTCGTATTCGTATTCCGTATATTAGTCCGTATAGTAATGTGTATCGATTGTTTTGAAGATATTCATACAAGTGATATCGATTTATATATTACTAAAGATATTCGATATTGCTTCAATATTGAATACCATTAGAAAGATACGGAAATACAGGAATTCGATCTGGAATGTTTATTTGTGTGCCAAAATGAACTAGAAATTTATAAATATTTATTGGAATCCCTATTCCTGATCCATTTTGGTATAAAAATGAATATTCCAAGTCGAATTTCTGTATTTCCATATCTTTCTAGTGGTATTCAATATTTTGAATATTAATATAAGTGATATAATTACTCTTTATATATATAAACTCTTATATTAAAAGCTTGATACACACCACTGTTATACTACCGTATACTAGTACGAACACTGTTTGAAGCATGTCTAGCTTTTCTTTCGGGATCCGTCTATAGCAGGTCCTGGGGACAATTAAGACAATTTTCATTTTCATATACAGATGCAAACTGACATTTCAAGGTACTTTTATACATTAAGAACTTGATACAACAGAAATATTGTGTCATTTGTAAACTCTAGTATCGACGTCATCCTCCGAGGCTTGGACTGATGTGTAACTTCCATATGCCACCTAGTCTTAGACATAATAAGATCCCAAACTATTCCTGTGCACCATTTCATGCATCACTATCCATCTAGGTAAAGACCATCCACCTTCCTTCTATCACAGCTCTCAGGCGTCAAAAGGACCAAGGCACCCAGCTTCAAGAGGGTGTTAGTATTTTGGGATCCTGAACTGACGGCTGAACATGGTTTGAGTGATATCATCTCAAACCTAGGTCTTACATGAGTACCCACTAGTTTGTAGTTCTCTCCAATTTTGGAGTCAGAACTGATAATAATTCTAGACTTTTATTGTCACTATCGATTCACCATATCTCTATCTCTTGTCATCGTCTGATAGTTATCCTCGCATCTTCCGCAATCATTGCTTTCAGTGTTCTTCTCACTGTATCTTGGACTTTCCACCGTTCCAGACTCCCAGGTAGCTGATTACAAATCTACGCGACCATACCATGATATTTGCAACGAGAAGCACTACGAAAGATGACATCTCTATATACCTACCCATAAAGCCCACAGAAAGGATCTTAGGAGACCCATACATTGTGTTTGTTTATTCTTAATAATTTCTCATTGAAATCATCGTGTCATATGTATGACGCCTCTTGCTAAGTTCTAACAAGGAGATTCAATCCCATAACCACATCTTCCTCAACTTCTCGAGACCAAGCCATATAACACCTCTTCCTTACGTCTTTTCGCAGAGATAATCGCCATACGATAATCAAAGTACAAAGATGAAGGATAAGTATCCCTGGTGGTCTTCACCTTGAACTTTGTTCAGCTAAACGCAATTTTTCAGAGTTTTGTTTAGCTTCTTGCTTCATTGTTTTGGGTCAAAACTCAGGACGTATCGCAGTAATATAGTAGTTTTGTTATCATCTGAATCTCTCACTATCAGTATGGTGTTATTGTTTCCATTTTTTTATTCATCGTTTCTCATCATATCTTCAGAATTGTCAGGGCTTCATTCTTTTACTTTTTGCCCCTCCTCCGACATGCCTTTTGTAATCCTCGCAATCTCTCTCAATTTCAATCACCGGTTCAGAGACCTTTCACTATCATTCTCAAATCCTATCAGCGTGAATCAACCCTTCCTTGATTTTTCAACGCGCAAAGCGTCCAGATTTGCTATATAGGATCCTCCTAGAAAGGCTTAAGACTTGAAGCTCTCTCGAATCAATATCACCCCTTTCTCGGTGCACATATTTCAAAATCCTGGCATCCCATGATCTACTCTTCTTCATTACTTTTATGCATTCCTCCTTCACCCCTTTCCCCGAAAATTCCAAACCCATCTTTTAACTCCCAGCTCAGTGAATCTATTCAATCTTCTCGTATACACCAAACCACTTATCCTCTTTCATCAAACCACCTGATATTTCACCTCTTCCCTCTAACACAACGATATATAAACCCTCGCAACCCCAACCTCGAGTCTCAAACGAAAATAAAAACAAACCCAATAGCTCCTTCGAGGCTATGATATATACTCATTAAGTTGTCAACTTGACTTTTCTACTTGTGCGGATTGAGTTTTATGTCTTTTTGAGAACAGAATTTGATTCAGGGATTCGAAGTGGGTGTTGTTGTCGTTGATTTCACACTGCTGCCAATCACGATACACGAGTAGATTCATTTTCGATTGTCGAATCGGACTTTTCGTTGTCATTATAATTCTTATCCTCACTGTAACTATCATCTGATACTCCTAACCCTCACCCCCCCTTCTCTCTTACCTCCTTTCTTCTCAATCCATTCAAAAATCTCCTCCTTCAAAGACAGGTGTGATATACAAAAAAGAAACATCGACTCTCTCGAACACCTTGGGATTAATTCTGTTCCTAATCTACATAGAAAACAATAACACAACATCCTTCACTTATATACTCTTATCTCAAACCTCTTTACCTTACTCACCATCCTCTCATAGAAGATTTGCTTCGCCTCTGGAAGATTCCGTTGAAATTGAAATCTACTATCAACATCCCCTACAACCAAGATAATCCCAATCTCCCTCCATAAAATCGATCTCTTCGTATCAAAACTCTATATAAACCCCCTCCTCACCATACTTCATGACCCCCATTCTTTTTGCAAACGCTTGAGACCATATCACATGGATTTGCACTACAGCACTGCAGCATCACATCTTCTCGTACCATAGCATCTTTTCAACCATTATATGATCTGATATCTCGAATACATATCCAGGATTGTTACTAGATGGGAGTATATCCATCTATCTTACAATTTCTCATCACGATGACGAAAATGAGACGGCCAAACTAGATTTTCATAGTTGTTAGTGCTATCATCACCATCACTTCACCCTATAACTTCCAATCACAGATCTTCACTCTGATATTTCATCTCACTCTCATCATCGTGCCCAACCTTATCGCCACTTCTTCCTTTCTACATTCCTCTCGATTCTCAACTATCCACATCCTACCCACAAATCCACCCCAGAGACTTTTTTCATCAGAGGACAACCAGCTTTTATATTTGCACATCCTTGTAGAACCCCTCTTAGATACCCATCCCACATCCTCTATCTTACATAAGCACCTCATTGAATTTCAATGTCTATTCCCACTCTGATCCCATTCAAACACCAAATCCACTTCCTCAAACGAACCCCTCGCTCACTCAGACGTAAATGGTGCATTCCACTTTTTCCTACCAAACAACTCCACAACCCTCAATACTCACTCAGATGCACAATCCTCACTACCCATTCTTTCCCTTCCATTCTCCCCTCCTTCGCCAACCTCCAGCATCCACCCCATCATCTACAAATCCCCACTCCTCTCCCTCTCAAGAGCCCAAAATCCTTTATCACTATTGAAATGTGATTAACACAAGTAAAGTAAAGTAAAGTAAAGTAAAGTAAAATAAACACCCCTTCGAACCTCAAATATCCACCCCAAAACACCCCAGATACTACCAAAAGAAGCTGAGAATATAAACAGGAAAGAGATTGCTCTACGCATTCGAGTATATATACCACTTCACATAGTAAAAGGGAGAGTGCCAACAACAGATGTGAAAATAGTAACGAGAGTGAGAATGAGAATGCCAACGAAGATAATACATGGAAGATATAATCAAAGTCGACAAAAAACATAGATATTATTACTATGAATCACCCCGCTACTTCCCTCTTCCCTATCACTTTTCCCTTCCCTTCCCTTCCCTTCCCCTTGCCCCTCAAGGCGTTCAACCTCATTATTATCATTATTACTACCACTACAATTACACTCTACGTATTTGCTCACTCCATACAATATCCAAGCTCCAAACATCCAAAAACACAGGAAACTCAAAATCTCAATCAAAAGATAGACAGATGTATAAATATATTCATTACTTTCCACTTTTCATTTTTCCACACCCTTCTATTTCTATCCACGCTATTCTATCCTATCCTAACCATCAAGCATCAATCAAGACTTATAACAATAATCCATCCATCCATCCCACCAAGTATCGCAAACCCATGCATACATACATACACCAATTGATATCAATTCCCTCAATTCAGCAATTCTTCTCCTCCTTCCTTACTATCATCTATCATATCATCACATCGACCTCGATACACAACCACCCCTTACTTCTCCGCCGCAGCACCACTCTTCAATCCCCCCTTTCCTCCAAATTTAAGATCGGTTTCCAGCTCATCTCCTGGTTGATCATGTCTACTATACATCTTGTACTCCACCGAATCCTTGAATTCCAACTTCCCCGATTCAACCTGTTTTCTGGTTGCGGTGAGTTTAGATTTAGGAAGACCCATTGATTCGAGGAATTTGACGGCTATTTTATTGTTAGTGAGTGTTTATCAATGCCCGAAGGTTGGGAGAAAAGACGAAAAGGCAAAACATGGGGTTCAGGGCAAAACTTACTATCAGTCCATTCGACCTCCTTTCTCTTATTACTCCATCCAAGTTCTCCTGCCATAATATCAATAACCTTTGGTGCCGCCTCCAAAGCAGCTTGAGCATTCAAAAATGCCAATCTAGTTCTTCTCGCAAGTACATCGACTGCTGTTTGCGCATATTCATGTCTGACAGCATATCTAACCTCACCATCCACAAATGGATAAAGTGGGGAAATCTTTTCACCTCTAACTGGGAAACGTTGTTCCGTAGGTGAAGAGAGTGACGCGACAGTCCAAGCTCTATCACCATAATTCTCAGTCAGATGCTTGGCAACATCTGTTTCTAATCCGAAATGTTGAATCAGGTTGATGAAGAGAGTTTTCGAAAATCCATGTGCACCGACCAATTTAACTTGATGAGTTTGGCAAGTGCCATTGAGATGAGCACCATCATCGTGAAGTTGAGTTCCTGAAACATCTGGTGCATCTCTTACTGGCTTAGTCTTGAGTCCGAATTCCGAAATGGCTTCATCAACACATTCTTCTGCCATTTGACGATAAGTTGTCCATTTACCACCTGCACAAGTCAAGAGACCGGATGGTGAAATGTTGATGAGATGGTTTCTAACAAGGGATTCCGTGTTTTTCGCATTGGGATCTTTCACCAAAGGACGAATACCTGACCAAGCAGCTAGAACGTCACCTCTTCTAACATTGATATCTGGGGCAAGGTATCTTCGAATTTCCGAAAGAATCCAATCGATTTCCTCTTCTGATGCAACTGGGTTATACGAGATCTTGGTAGGAGAATCTGTTGTACCAGCGATTGTATTTCCTTGCCATGGAAGGAAGAAAATCACTCTGCCATCTGAAGTTTTAGGATCAATCAGACCCATCTTTTGAGGACTGTAATAACCAGGTAGAATAACGTGAACGCCCGAACTTGGTGCGACGATTTCCTTAACCGCTTCATCATCCATCTTTCTGATTGAATCGCAGAAAGGACCTGTTGCGTTGATAACACCCTTTGCTCTGATCTTGAATTCCTTTGATGTTTTTCCATCCTTCTCATCTATCAGATCTCGAACGGTTGCACCGCATAATTTTCCGTTGGCGTCCTTTTCCAACCCGGTAACTTCGAGATGATTTACCACGGTACCTCCATATAACGCGGCAGTCATAGCCAACGAGACATTCATTCTCGAATCGTTATGAGCACCATCGTAATAAACCAAAGCTCCCACCAAATTGTCCTTCTTCAACATAGGGAAAGCATCGAGAGCCTTACTCCTGGTCAAAAAATAACTCGTTTCGATACCCTCACTTCCAGCCAAGAAATCATATGCCTTTGTACCTGCCCAATAATAAGGTGCTTTCCACCATTTATCCAAAGGCAACATAATCGGTAACCAACTCGACAAATGTGGTGCTGTGTCCAAAAAGTATTTTCGTTCCCTCAATGCCTCCTTCACCAACGCATACTGATTATAATCCAATTCCCACACTGCCTTTTCCAAATATCGCACACCTCCATGTACCAATTTAGTACTCTTGGAACTTGTGCCACTGCTGAAATCATCTCTTTCGACCACTGCCACTTTCAATCCGCGCGTTGCTGCATCGAGTGCGACGCCTGCACCTGTGGCTCCGGCTCCTATGACCAACAAATCATATACATCGTCCTCGTTCTGCGGCACACTTATGGACCCTTGAGATCCTCCACTTCTCTTCAAATCTGCAATTTGTTCCAACCTGCTCTTGATCTTGGGGAATCTGGGAGGAATAAAGTGACCATCTGCGCCGAAAGGTGGAACGACTGCGGAATCTGAACCGGGGATGTTTCGTGGTCGGTATGTGTAATAGAGGACGCCACCACCTACCGATGTAGCTCCAATTGTATATAATAAAGGTTTTGCGAGGCGTTGACGGAACGCCATTATCAATTAATGAAATATGCGGCTGGGACTTTCGTGGGGAGAGGGAGAAGAGGAGCAAGAGGAGGTTTCGAGGAACGGAGGAGGAAAGGTTGGAGAAATGGGGAGTTGGAGAGAGTTGGAGAGTTATGGAGCGGCAAAGTTGTTATGATCTCAGGCAAAGTCCAAGTGGAGATTTTTGTTCGTGTTGGGTTGTGTATGATGATGAAAGCGCCTGGTGTGCCAAACTTGCTAAATATTAATTGAATGCAGATCAGCCCGCTTTATTGATCCAACTAACAGATTTCAACTGATTTATGAAGTCGGGAGGAGGGATGTCAACCAAAAATCAAAAGGAATTATTCCAAGGGTGGTATTGAGGTTGGGTTGGGATACTTGAAATAATGATTATTAAATGGTGATTGAATTCTAGAAGAAAATCTGGAATGTCGAATTGTATGAATACTATGTAGGTATTGAACAATGCAATGTATGATATATGTATATGTATATGACAATGGAAGAAGAAGAGGTCGAAGAATCAATCAGATGTTAACAATGAGGGGAGATGCTACATGTATATGTACATCTATAGCTATAGCCATATCAATATCAACATCTCCATCTCCATCTCCATCTCTATATCATTTGTTCAAACCATCATTTTCTACCTCACCCTTCACCCTCACTCCCACCAAACCTCTCCCACCATTCAATTGAGGAACGTGCACCCGGATGTACATTCTCGGCCAAGCGCATTTCACAAGTTCTGATCTTTCTCCGTTGCACCATTCCCCCCTGTTCCTAAATTTTCCATTCTTCCAAGAAATTCTTCCTCCAATGGAAAAAGAGTAACATTTGGCTGTGAGCTTGCATAATCTACGTGCACATGACAGAAATATTACCGCCAACGTACTCTACATTATACGACCTTCGTATGGTAAGAGTTAAGAGAAGATCGAGAACATGAATAACATGGATGTCATGAATAGACGCGGAATAACCGGAAAAAGGGGCTTACATATACTATAAGAATACTCCACCAAGAAAAGTCATTCAATCAAGTCAAAATTTATTTAATCCGGAAAAGTCATTCCACTTCTTCCTGAACTATGGGAAATGGGAACACTTTATGAGTAAAAGCACTCCAGGACTTGGAAATTACCCCACCTTTTTCTTGTCCCATGGGACATTTTTCTCTGGGGCTGAAATGTTGTCCATGTTGATCATTTATGTTCAGTAGTACCTGGGTAGTTATTTATACTTCGTGTGCCGGAGTGCCACCGAGTCGAATAAGCTGATATCATACATACATACATACACACTTTGGTCCCTTCCCGTCCGATGGGATACATGGGATTTATGGTTTCGAAAGGAGACCGAAGATCGTGATATCAAATTCGGTTGTTATATTCCTGTCAGTGTCAAACACACATGATTGCTGCAGTTCTAAGCGATCTTTTAGATTTGACACATAGCTTGTTCTCGGTGCCCGTATTCGGCTTGGATATCGGTGAGTTGAACCGCACGGGTTTCCTGAAATCATTAGCTCAGTGACGATCCCAAATAACCAAGATCTACATGTTTGGGGATACAGATCACCATTTTCTCACTTACTCAGTTATTCGACTATTGTACATATGTTCTCGAGCGCAGCGAGGTAAAGGGGGTTTGAGGGCTTGCCCCCATCAATTCAAAAATCACGCATGGAATAGGATATCGCTCCGCTGGCCCTTCGGGGACCACTGCCGTGGAGGCAGACTATTTTGAAAGAGTTTCATCTGTTATCCACTCGCGAATGCTATACGAGTCATATATATAGCTGTCGAAGAACTCAGGATTTGATGGTCTGATATCAATGCTGACCTCTATGTCACCCACTCAAGAGGATTTGTTCGACTTTGGTGTAGTCTCGATCCATGAGCCCACCAACAAATGAATATGCTTGTAAGCTTCATCCGGAAAGTGTCAGTGTAGGTGAGAAGAGAATCGGAAAATTGAACGAGAAGTTGGATTGCTGCCTATTGAAATTCGAATATATCGGCTACCGACGGCAGGCAGCAGGAGCGAGAGAATGGGGCGAAGTAGGATTACTAAATAAATAAAAACCCTCCCGAACTATTCACGTGGGTTCGAATGGAAAATTGACACACAACAATATGTGAGTACATATAATCGCCATGTTTCAAAATACCACGAAGGAAGCGGCGGCCTTTATTAGGAGCGGACAATCCACAGCCTCATGGGGAAGTTATTACCTCTGGAAAGCCGGTAATGTGAATGACAGAGTAACGAAGTCATATCACACATACCGCATATTCATCCCGGGTTCTTTCGATATTAAATTCAACTTCGAGGTTGCATACTTCTTCTGATGTCGAATCTTACTGGCCTTTGGCGCTCGATTATTTTTAAAAAGTCTCTGGCCGTAGGGTTATTGCAAGTTGCGAGACACTTAAGTACCCAATCCCACCGAGCGACACGGATCTGGAAATCATCACTGAATGACATACTACTCGATAAGCTATCGAAGAGGCATACTTTGACAGTGGAGTCCAGTTATGCAAGAAGCCAGTTGTAGCAAACGGCAGAAGAGCTCTCACGGAAGCTGTAGGAATTCCTCCTTCAAATCTTAAGGATCCTGGGTCTGTTATTATCTCCGATTTAAGCTATGGCTGTGTATCAAAGTGCACTCACTACAAACCGTTAGCGCACATGATTCCCGCGTTTGTTCGATGAACTAATTACCCGCATCAAACGCCATTAGCAGATGAGGGTGACATTGATATCGGTAAGGTACATCGAGGAAATGAAATCTCTAAGATTGGAAGAATCCTACAGGGTTACTCAAACTAGCGCCGGCACTGAATTAGTATTGAACTTTGATCCTTTTAGCTTCCCTCGTACGCTTCAACCAATAAGGTGAGCATTTCTGAACCGATATATCGGATGAGATACCAGCGATTTCTGAACGTTCCCGAGTCATCAAAAGAATCAATCAAGCTGTGAAATTGATTTATTCCTAGGCAATCTTCTATCATGGCTTGGCACTGAAAGAAATCAATCACAACATTGATCGTTCGTACCTAGGTAAGTGATCAAGTGAGCATCAGAAGAGATGAAGGAATCGAATCCCATCAATATGAATTCCTGACAAGTCTTGTCATTGTAAGGCCTCGGAGTGTCTTTTTGAAGTTACATAATACTTTTTGAAGTATTGAATCAATGATTGGTCAAGAAGTCAAAGTTCAATGTATCGTGGCATGATCAATGAGTGAAGTGAATTTTTTATCCTCGATGTTCGAGAGTATGGTGGGTGATGGGCGAGATCGAGGGTGAGAGTGAGGGTGAGGGTGCGGCTCTTTCCTTTTGAAAGGAATTTTCTGATTGGTCATTACGAGGAGGAAGAACACAAAACAGTGGTAGGAATATTATCGTTCCTTCTTTATTTGATATCGGGACGGAACATTCAAGAAACACCAAAACTACCCGAGGGCCCGAGAGTAGTTTTCGGTATTTTGATGGGTGGTATGCGAAATTGAATTGGACGGATATCAATTCTCTCTCCACTCCCATACTACCATAACACTGTACTGTGCTGTGCGTACTTCTTCTATATCAAACTCCTTCAGGTTCGCCTTCACCTTCAACTTCAAAACATTAGTTTTGGTCAAATTAATCCTGTTATTTTGAAACATAAAAACAAAACCATCTTCTCTTCTCTGCTTTCTACCCCTCTTCTTCCTTCCTACTCCACAATCTTCAAACCTTCAACCGTCAAACCTTCAACTCTCAAAATTGAACCCTTTGAGTTTGAATTCGATCTTTATTGAGATCGTCAACACAAACACCCTTTCCAATCAATACCTTTTTTCTTCGAATAACTCCGCAAGCCATTTGAAAAGGTTCACAATAGTCAAGCCTTCATCATGACAGACCATTCACAACAACAATCCGCCATTTCCAATTCTTCCTACTATAGCACGGCCACTACCAAGCCCGTTCCTGCACCTTCGTCAGTCTCCAGTGCTCCACCAGGATGGCTTTACAAGCGTATTCGCATTGGTAAATATCGTCTTCCTTATTACGCGTCGCCACAAATCCAACTGGTCTTGGTCGCACTTGTATGCTTCCTTTGTGTTGGCATGTACAATGCGCTCAGTGGTCTTGGTGGTGGCGGTCAAATCTCTGCAAAGCCGGCAGATAATGCAAACTCAGCTCTCTATTCTACCTTCTCGGTCGTCGGTTTCTTTGCAGGCACTTTCGCAAATCGTCTCGGAATTAGACTGACTTTGAGCTTGGGTGGATTGGGCTATTGCGTCTATGCTTCAAGCTATCTATGCTATAGTCACACTCAAAATACTGGCTATGTAATCTTCGCAGGCGCATTGCTTGGTGTCTGTGCTGGTCTTCTTTGGACAGCTCAAGGTGCCATTATGATGTCTTATCCACCGGAGGAATCAAAAGGAAAGTATATCTCATGGTTCTGGTCAATCTTCAATCTTGGAGGTGTTTTTGGTGCTTTGGCAAGTTCAATCGCGCAGTTTTTCTATGAATCGCATGCTAAAAATTTACTTTAGATCCCCCTTGCCTTAAACATCGGCGACACTGCAAATCGTGTTGTGAGCGACGGTACATACATTGGTTTCATCATTCTCATGTTCATTGGAGCACTTAGCGCGTTGTGCCTATGCGATGCGCATAAAGTTCGACGTGCCGATGGATCTCATGTCATTCTTATGAAGAATCCGACATGGAACACAGAGATTTGGGGACTTTGGTACACACTTAGGAATAACGTCTATGTCTTCCTCTTGTTTCCAATGTTTTTTGCCTCCAATTGGTTTTACACATATCAATTCAATGGTGTCAACGGTGCGCACTTCAACACACGAACTCGAGCCCTTAACAATATTTTATATTGGTTCGCACAAATTATTGGTGCTTTCTCATCTGGCTACGCCTTGGACATTCAAAGATTCAAGAGAACCACTAGAGCTAGAGCTGGCTTGATTGTGTTAATCATCCTGACTGCCGCTATTTGGGGTTCAGGTTATGGTTTTCAATCTAGTGTTCCAGATCGTGATGTTACCGGTAAACTTGATTATGAAGGCAAGATGGATTGGACAAGTGAAGGTTATGCCGAAGGATTGGGTTTATATATTGCCTATGGATTCTATGATGCTGTCTGGCAATTGTCTGTTTACTGGTATGCATTATTGTCTCAAAATTGTTGATCAAAACTGATACTTCACAGGTTCATGGGTGCACTTTCCAATTCCGGTAGAAAGACAGCAAACTTTGCTGGCTTCTATAAGGGTATTCAGTCTGCTGGCGCCGCCATTGCTTGGCGTATCGATGCAATGGAGTATCCATACCTTACTCAATTCGCCATTACATGGAGTCTTCTTGCTGGATCTCTTGTTATCGCAGCACCTGTCATCTTCTTGAATATCAAAGAAGCTACATCAATTGATGATGATATTGTTGATACTGATCTTAACTATGCGGACATTATGCCTCAAGCCATTCTTCTCGATGAAGATAAGCATTATCGTGGTGGTCATAGCAGTTCAACAGACACACGTCGTCCATTTAATCCCACTAGGGATGATATGGAACTCCCTCACCTTCGACATGAGAAGAATTCCAAAGATATGGTTTAAATCGGTCGAATCCAAGAGTAGGTTGTTACTGTCAGTAAAGTCTATCGCCTCTTGGACCTGACTGGATTTTTTCCTTTGATTTACTATGTTGATGATTATTTGCGGATGGCAAGATGGAGAGATTGAAGGTTAAACTTCATTTTCGTTTTTTCTTCTCGTCACACAACACTTTTTACGAGCGACTGATTGTGCACGAGTACCGAGTATATGCTTGAGATAATATTTTCGATTTTAATTTCGACGCGGACGTTTCTCGTTTCCCTGACATTCTACATTGCAACAAAACGACACATGGTCCAATGGTTCGGGAATTTGCATTTTTCATGTTTATGGTTGTGGTAAATGAGTGTGGGATGCGAGTTCTAAAAAAAGTAAATTGCGAATGAAGGATCAGTGTTATATCAGAATGGATGGTTGAGAATTTTGCGATTGAAAAATGGATTGTACGAACGGGGTGGTGGGTTTATGGCATAGCTAGGATTCAAAGCATATACTTGTGGTAATGATTCTTCGGATGGATTCAGAACTTGATGTGGATACTTAATACTTTTAACTTTAGAAGTACCACGGATGGATTTGATTGAAATTCTTGAGTTTCGAACTTCTTTTAGATACTTGATACTTGATGCTTGATGTTTGTTGCTTCGAATGATGTGCTTATTAAAGCATTGAGTTGTTGCAGATTGAGCAGATACTCTGGGGAGTGGTAGTGGTGGAGTAGATAGTTAATTTATGCGTGGCGATTTGTTATGATGATGATGATGATGATGATGATGATGATGATGATGTGTATGAGAAAAAGGGAGTCTGGAGTAAGAAGAAAATGCGTAAACTTTAATACCTGATACCTCAAAGGAAGAAAAAACTAGATGGGAAACAGGGATGGGGTTTTGGTATTTGATTGAGTGGATGAGTATAAGAGGTGAATGTTTTGTGGGATTTTTCTTGGGGAGGTTCTTTTTAAAGATGGCGGAAGGAATCTTGGAGATAATCCAAGGGGATAAGGATGAACTATATTCTTCTTCTGTTTCGTCATTTTTCCTTTTATTACTTGAAGAGTGGGAGATGAGGGAGGTAGGGAGGGAGGGAGGAAGGGAGGAAGCGAACTGGGAGAGGATTCTTGGGGTATCTTGATTTGTTTGGGAGGTTGGGGAGGGGGGGATTAATTGGTGGATGTGATGATGAGGTAGCTATGGTGGGGATGATGGCGATTGGTAATGATATTTTTGATGTAGAATCGGAATGCGATGGTGATGGAGAAGAGTGATAGTAATAGTGATAGTGACAGCGACATGGTATCATCATTGCTTGAGAAGAATATAGAGTAATTCCAAAGCGTAAACAATGGGTATGCGATCTTCATCTTCATCTTCATCTTGATACTCATGACGATATTGGGATATCCGAGTATCTGAGATTCGAAATGAGAGGTGGAGATTTTGTGGTTTTAGATAGGTTTTGGAATGAGTTGTGGGAGGTTCGATGGATACAAGATTGAAAGGTGGAGTGTGGAGTGTAGAACTAAAGAGGACCGCTGATACTGTTGAGTATGGGATGGTGAGGATGGAATGGGATTGGGCAGTACGGAGTGTAAGGACGATTCGATATTCCGGGTGAAAAAGCTGGAGTCCTGGATGCATGGAGTAAAAGAGTGCTTTAGGATATGCCAAGCTGGATTGGAGATCTTATGGAGGTGTCATGCGAGAGTATAAGCGATGTGCTCCGGGTTGCTGGAACAACTTTGAAGTGTAAAAGATGTTCGCTGACTGCAGTAGTCAGAACATGAGATTGTAATGAATGCGTCAGTCATCTCAGATTCTTTGGACGACCGGAATATCTATGAATACTTTTTAAATTGAAATTTCGAATGAAGGGGGTGTGGGTTGGTACGCTGAGACTTTATAGCCTCTTGGAAGTTTGGGTGATTGTCATATATGAGGATATCGAGCTCTTGGTGATGAAAGAAAAAGTAGAAATAACAGTGATAAGAGTGAACAGATAGTCACTATTCATGACAACAAGAAGAGATAACAAATATATCGCATAGATCTTCTCTCCGAGACCAAAACGCATAAAAACTCGAAGGTTGGAAGGATTATCAATCCTGAGTTTTTCCTTGAATTTGATTGGAATGACAAGATCGCCTGAGTGTCAAGTAGATATTTCCATAAGATTAGTTTGATTGAGCAGTGTGGATTTTGTGTTGTTTTTACAAGAGGGCTGGGGATGGAGATGGGAGATGGGAGGAAGAAATGGGGCGGAGTAGAGATGGGCCAGAAAGACACTATTCCGGAGCGGGGTGCAGTATAGATAGGAGCAGATGGGTGGAAAAGTTAGGGGCTGAGTAGATAGAAGAGGAAGTATAAAAGAACTTACTTTCTTGATTGATCGCACCATGGATTCGATATTAGGCGGGATTAAAGCATCTGAGAAAATTTGATAACAGGAACTCTATTAGGAATTAGAATACCGTCAGCTAGATCAGAAACATTCACAGATTGATTTGGCAAGCGAGAAAGGTTTGAGTAAATGATTAGAATGGTAGTGAAAATGGTGGTGGGTGGTGGAAGAAGAAGAATCACAATACTAATATACATTAGAAATCTGAGATTCAACGATGAGTATATTATAATTAGAGTAGTGTTAGTTTTGGAGATTCTATACGCATATATGTAGTGAATAACAGCAATAATAGCTTTGTGTAGGTTGGTGGGTTGGAATATCCTTGTGTGTGCATGAAAGTTGGTTGAAAGACGAGAGTGAAGAGCATGCAGAAAAGAATGTATACAGTGAACTATAGAAACAAGACTACGTCCTTAAGAGATGAATATTCGTACGATTATGGAGGGATATACTATCGAGAGTGTTAAGTGAAGGTGTGCAGGTCAATTTATAAGCTGGTAAGATTTGATCTCATCTTCTGATCCAGTATATAAAAAGACTCAGATTTATATTACGGTGACTGTGGTTGGGAAATTACATCCAGTTTGTGACGGAGAAGTGATGGCTATCTAGATGGTGTAATTTGATAAGTACGAGAGGATTGAATGACAGGATGAGTAAGTATCAAAGTGTAAATAAGTAGAATAGGAATAAAAGCTGAACATGAGCAATCACCATAGCGAAATCTAGGAGTAATAATGTTTTGTTTGAAGATTGTGTGTATGCACAACAATCTGGACGTCCTGGAGGTTATGCAATCTCGGATAAGAATATTGCTGAGGTGATAGTGAAGGAACACTTGACACTGTCAGGAAGTCTCAATAACTGGATAAGACGCCGTCACATATTAAAAATCAAAACTGTGTGCATTGCAAAAACTTAAGTGTTGAGGTATTGAATTGATATATATTAATACAAGATTATAAACTATTTCCATTTGTGTACAGAACATGTGACAAACTTCAATCTCCACAAAAAATTATCGCTGACCCCAGATACGCTCTAATGAGAAGCAAAACCCCTGCTACAGTCCCATAAACAATGTCCTCCAAACGGACTGAATATCCATGCGCTTAAGAAGAGTAATAAGCGATACCGGCAGAGATCGCATCACCGATAAGCTTAGCGGCCGCTTCAGCTCTGGGGATGACATCCTCGGAGGTTCTCTCAATCAAGAGTTCACCGAAAGTATTGTAGTCACTCTGTAAGACTACCAACCACGCGAGAACAACTGTTCTTTGATCACTTGTGAAGAATTCCTTCTTGGCTTCCAAAGCGGTGATAGCGTCGGGGATGTCAATAGACAAAGTGGTCTCGATGGTGGCTACGACACGGCTGGAATCCTCTGAACTTGCTGGGGTCTCGACAGCTGCATCGGTGACTCCTTGCTGATTTGCGAGGTGGAGGGTTGTGAAGTCGACGTCTACGGTAGAGGAATCGAGAGTTTTCTCCTTCACGCCGGCGATGGCACCGATCAAGACATTGACTTGAACATCGATACTGTTGATGTCGGCGATGACGGTATCGGCGGTAGTAACAGATTTGACCGCTGCGGCAGGAGCTGCTGAGACGGCGACGGCCATGGTGGCAAGGTAGAAGGCGAGAGCTTTGATGGAGACCATGATTGCGATTTTTGGCTTTTGAAGCGAAGAATGAAGATAGATATTAAGCTTGGTAGTGGATTGAATGTGAGGATTGATGCTTTTTGAAAAATGAGAGATCTCGCTCTGGTATTTATAACATGCCTCAACAACTGAAGAAGCTTGTCAACACTCTCAAAATTATAGCATCACGAAGATCTACAGAACTAGTCGATCTCGATCATCCGACTTCTACACTTGTAGAACTAAACTTTGCGAAACTAACGGGAAACTCCTCAGCGATTGAGGCTCTCAAGATACTGGTGAAAAGTCAAGGAAGATCGAAGTCTGGTCTGTTCAACACATAGCTCCTAGTCACCGCGTGGAACTAAATTGTACGATTGCTGGTGTGCTCACTTCAAGAAGGTCTTTCATGGAAATAGTGTTTGTTAACGCGAATTTATGTTTTCCCGTAGCCATTATTGCTGAATCAAAGTTTTTGCCCGGCGGTGAGGTATTCCGGTCGTCATGGAAGTATCATTGCGTCTATTGTGATGGATGCGAAGTTGATTTTTAGGTAGAAGAATAGTGGCCGAAGTTCTGTTGTGATTAAGTGATCCTACGTTATTGAAATTGGCCTAGATTTACTCAATGCCTTAGCGGGCGCTCTGCAGTACATGCTACGCTAACTTTGCCCATTCTAGTGAATGAGTGTCTTCAAGAGACATAGATACCCTCCAACCTTGAAATTGACTTTTGCGAGCCTTTCAGATTTCTGATGCGTCTTTGATTACGGAGATTTCATTGCGGACAGGAAATGAATTGTGATTGTCTAGGTTGGGATCCTTCACTTACATTACCGTTGACACATAGAATCAGTATTTCGAACTCGAATTTGACAATTGATTACTAATAGATGTTCGAGAAAAGTTACAGAAGACGTCCCATAGAGATATGCATATCATACAAACAAAAGAGCTTGCAAAAAGGTAGGGAAATATCATAAGAAGATGCGTCAAACATCATACACCGTGAGACTTGACAATGATCTACAATGACTATTGTATAAAATCGATAAATAGCGGTGGGACGTAGGGAAATGAAGCTAATGCCACCCTAAATCGATCCGAGCTAAACCTTATTTCATCGTCGATCCACTAATTGATGTTCCACTTCAGCGCTTGTTTCACATTTCAGTTGTACCTGCATTGTATCTTTGACGGTTTCAAGACTTTGCAGTTTCGTTTTTTGCCAAAGACTTCCTACTTTGTGATGAAATAGCTTCATTAAATAGAGATGGCGGGGGAGAAATTCCAAAGAAAAAGGGGAGAGACTTTGGGAGAAAATTCTAATTGAACTAGACAAAGATTAGATTTCGAGAGAAAAGTCTGATACACTCTGTGTAAACCGGAAAATGAAGCAGAGGGGATTAAATGGTATAATAGTACAATTAAGCATCTAGAATGTTAATCCTCATTGAATATGTCTATGGAATCCTTCTGAGGAACTCTCCTATCAAGTATTACACCCTCCGCTCATATTGATGGAGTTGCTTAAGTTCAACCTCGTTCCTGTATCCATTCGGATAAGGTATATCTTCATCTTCAGGCACTGACCATTTCTGATAGACCATCTCACCATGTTGTACGAAATGTCCTTCATTGTCAATACCAATAACAGGATCTCTCTTCACTTCCAATACAGCACCACCCAAAAACAAAGGGACTGCAAAACGAAAGACCACGTAATAAATGAAACCAGCTAGAACGAGTGTCCATCCGATTGTGGGAACAATGTACCAAGGTATGGAACTTCCAGAAGACGATTCGGGAATCCACAACGCGGCCACTGGAAATGCATTGGCGACGAAGACAATAATTGCAGTTATGAGACTGAACCATCTATTTGTTGTGGAGTATGTGTTCCATTCATCTGTCTCTCTTGATCGCATCCATATCATGCCAAAACTGAGACATATGGCGACCATTGCATCAATTGGGTATGTGTAGATTTCTGCCAGCAGCTGTCAATAAATATTGGGAAGGTGGAGAACAAAAGCGAGATTCGAGAGTTCACCTACCAACAAGTAATGGGTAGGCATCCCTGGACTTAGGGATCCGAATTGATGCAAGAATCAGAATTGTGGAGAATGCGCAGTGAAGTACGAGAGCTGGAAATGGAATTGGCTCGATCTCGGCCCGTTCTGGCGTGGTTGTGACTCCTCCCTGTGGAGGATGCTCAACTGGCTCTCGGACTTGCTCCGATCGCTTCAATCTCTTAGTTGTCCATTCAATAATGTTAACATTCCTCGCAAATACCAAAGAGAATGGAAGTATCCCTTCTTTCGCAATCTCCTGTTTGACACGAGCAGCGGTAAAAGTAGTGACAATGACGTTGCCTAAGCTTGAGACAGCGAGACATGCATTCATCAATTGACTTGCTCGCCCTTCATTCCAAGCTTGGCCAATGGTTCGCTTGAAGAATTGTTCAGCCACAGATTCACCATCTGGAAAATTTCCATCCTGCGGGACTACTACTACTATCATCTAGAGTTGTTGTCAGCCTGATTTCATGAATCCCTCAAGATTCATACAAACATATGATATGTTAGTTAACAAATACAACAGACACATTGTTCCAACGGTCCATAGAGATATGCCTCGAAACCTAGTGGTTGGCTTTTTTATTTCACCGAGGACCTAAAGTAATGTTAGTTAAACCAGGAAGGTTGGCCGACACGGTACCTACATAGTTTGCTTGGTTCCACCCACCGCAAGTGAATATAATGTTGAGGTATGCGGCTGCAAACCCACGAGCATGGTCGCCTTTCCCTAGTTCTTTGAAACTGGTAGTTGTGTCGAGGTTACTGTATGATAGTGGGTTGCGATGGAAGTGTCCAGTATGATTGTTGAGTACCATAAAGCCCAGTATAATCATCATAATGAGCATTGAGACCTTTGTCACAGCAAAAGCACTGTTCAAGTGAACACCAAACATCCTGCCTAATGCATGCAACAAAGTAACGAGCCAGGCAGTACCAAGTGCGATTCCTTGCACTGCGCCTTTTGGTGGATCATTTATTCCTGCTGCTGCAAGGCAATGGACGGCAAACGAAACGCAATTGGCGGCAGAATTTCCGACGACTACGAATATGAAGCCAAACATACAGATCGCCATGTATTGAGGATGTTTCGTGAGGAATTTGAGGTAATTAAGTTCACCACCACTTCTTGGAACAGCTTGAATTTCGCCAGCCATCCTGTGCCGTGGAATCGTAAGGCCATACTCGACGTACATCAAAGTGCCGGCCATGGTGGCTATGAAGCCCAAGGTCCAGAGAACGAGACTCGCCCCGATATTCCGATCTTGTTGTATAATAGTGGTTGGCGACTCGAATATTCCCGTCCCTGGACATGTGTGAGTAATGATCGCTGCAGAGGCAAGTTGGTTTATTGAAAGGTGACATACCCATCATCCGATTTATTATGATACACGCAACTTGGAAACGACTTAACAAATCTTTGTCCTCTGGAGATTTAGTGAATTCCTTCGAAGAGTTACCAATAGCTTCCTGCTCGTCCAAGTATACCAAATCATCAACACTGAGGCCACCAAGACTTATGTTGCTCCGGTCTTGATGTAAACCTTCCGAGGGTACCGACATTGTTGGTGATGGCGGTTGCGCCGGATTTCCCATCATAGATTTGATCAATTCAAAGTTTCGATTTCTGATGAAGCGCAATTCATACGCATATGAATAGCAATTGGCTACATCGAGATGTTGAGGACTTCAAATATGAAGGAGAGGTTGGCTGGGCCATGACGGTTTTGAAGTATTTGAACTAGGCCTCTCCCGCACCCGTAAGAGCGTCGGTGAAATATTTTGTGTGACAGCCTCATTCTTGATATCTTGTCGGATTGAGACTAGGACAAGAAGCCAAGTTTGCAAAATGAGTGAGATTGGGTCACACTCACGAGGGTAGCAGGGGGTTTATTTAACCAAGACTATTGGCTGCGCCCCCGCGCTCCTCGTTTTCTCTAGTTGCACAAAGGAACGATACCTTCACAGGGCTTAGGCGTAGAGTATTCATCTGACAGAAAGATAAATAAGGAACGGAGAGGATTTGCTTGTATTCTCATGTGTTAAGCCGCTAAAAAATAGTCCGGGTTGTCATTCCATTGAACTACAGCGGTGCGATAAGCGGATGGTGGAAATACAATAGCTAATCGTAGGCAGCTAGCATTTTAAACAGGGCTACACACTAAATTCTGAGAGAAACAAGTACTGGTTTTTTACAACTTTCTTTTCAAATTGTTGCTGTCTCTATCGCTCTCTTTGCTTTTAACATGATACTATTGCGCTCGATATTGTGGAAATCTCTTGATAAGGGACAAGGTTATGATGATGGAATTTTTTGATCAAATGCGGGCCTTTGCTGATAAGCTTCACCATCGCACTCGTATCTCTCTGCCTCGTAAGCAACATTTATATTCAATTCGTTACCGGATTTCTAATTTTCGATAGATTCTCACGTTTCGAAGTCAGACAACAGTTTGGAGGAAGAACTTGACGAACTTGTAAAGTATCTATCGACAATCCACGCCCGTTTTCTCGAAGCTCAGGGTACCTCGGGCCAGAATGGCGATCCTCGTTCGTCTGGGGACCTTATCAGAATCTTGATCAGCGTTCATGGGAATCTCCAAGTTACATTGCAGATGGTAGAAGAAGAGGATGCGAAAAATTATGAAGTTGCTAAAAAGGCCTTTCTCTGGAAGTCAGAATTGCTGAATTCAGTTGCGGATGCCATAGCCATCGAAAATCACAAATTGAGAGTATTGCTCTGCACTTTCGACCCGTAAGTGTCTTGCTGCCAGCCGATGAATCTAGCACATATTGACTCTTTCACAGAAATACAAATGTCGAAGCTGCCATTCCTCTAAAATGGGGAAAGAAGAGATCGCGAAAGATTGAGGGCTACGTCGAAACCGAGATACAAAGATGTGGGAGACAGGGACGCGAAGTAAGCCGACTGGATGGCTATAACTACCAATTTAAGTGGAACAAATTGAACGATGCAGAATACTTGAGTCATATTTCTGGTGACAAACTTTGCAAAGTTTCGGCTAAATCTTGGGAAGCTTTCATTCAATGTTTCACTGAGAATCTACAAATCGCACAGGAAGAGTCCTGTGAACCTTCTGATAGGTGGATACATCTTATGATTTGCTCGCACTACTTGATGTCTGCTCGAGACTCTCGGGAGTATCGCCAATTTGCCACACATTTCACACATCCTCAAGATCTATGTATCATTGATACGGGTTTCACTTTACATCATTACATAACGGAGCTGGAGATCGTGAGTAGCTGCAACTCTTTGACTCACCTAAAGCTGACAATCCACAGCTACTCTTTGGCATTCTTACTGAACTAGAAACAGAATACCTCAATCCTGATGCTGTTCAAGAAAGGACCAAGACGAAGAACTCGCAGCAATCGACGCCATCAACTCCTCAAACTCCTCCCCTAGTGCAAGATAGGCATGAAAGTGTCTCAACTGGGTCGACGCAGTCCATGAGCATCGATGAATACGGAGTTATTTTCAAATGGTAACACGATCGGTAATTCCACAGTATAGTCATGTACGAATACTGACATTTATTAGTCAACTCAGCGGCGAGCAAGCTGGCCATGTAATTAAAATTCGAATAGATGCAGAAGGTGCATTGACTCTGGATTTGGACGAGGAACCACGTCTCTGGCCTAACACCCTCCAGGCGTTCAGAGAATTGTAAGTCTGCACAATCAAACTGCTGATGTTGTGATGATCTCTAATTCCTTCATAATAGAGATTTACGAAGAGCTTCTATTCACCCTAATTATCTTACCCCCGGAATTTATATGTGTGATTTAATCCTAGAGAGAAAACTACACGGAAGACCCGATATCACCAATGGCCGTTTGTTCTTTCAAAGCTCAACAAGTTTGAAGGAGTTCCAAAGGGCTCTGACAGGATTTAAGGTTTTAGTAGACTTGTTCGTGCTTTTGGTATTTTCCAAACATCAATAATTGCTGATTCTTGTACAGTCAACGGGGCATCAAACTTCGGACCCTTGAAAAGTATCAATTTGAAAGCAAGAATGCAATCACTGGAAGACTACAAATTTGGCTCAAAGATTTTAGCAGCGGGCATGATTCTACTCAACCAGGTGCAGGCTCTTCGCTTCGAAGAGCATCGACATCCCTCTCGAACATGAGCGGGACTACCTTTGCTTCAATGGCCACACTGAAGGCACAACAAGCTATTCCTGGTTCACATCTGACTACTATTGACGAAGGCAGTGGCTTAAAAATAGAAATGCCCGTTCCTCCACTTATCATTATGTTTGTTGAATCGTCGTCGCGAGATGGGAAGATTCAACGAGGGCAGATCTTGGCATTTAAATGTAAGCAAGCTATATCCTATCTTAATTGATTACTAAAACAATCGTAGTTGCAGAGCAATCGAAGCTTGATCGCAAAAAATGCAAGCCTGATGACAAGTTTCCTCGCTGCTTTGTGCTTCACCCTGTTCGTTGCGACCTTCAAATCGGACCTTTGAAATTTCCTCAAAACCCGAAAGAACTCAGCTGGCTCGAAGTCTCTTTCTCAAATGATGAAGGTAAATTGTGACTCAGTAACAATTTTTGTGACAATTGCTGAAATTTTTTTTTATAGAAAGGGAAATTTTTACTAAACAACTTGAAGACGCAAGAAAAATATACCATCGACGTATGAAAGAACATAACAAGGGCTTGAAATTCATGCGCCAGGGTCGTCATAACACCAGAGAATACGGCGTGGATTAATAACGATGAATAATGCATAATTTTTTATGATCAACGAAACGAAGGTTACGAGATTGGTAGCATTTAGTGCACCGTGTATATATTTTCTGGGTTCAAAAGCCTTTTGTACATTATTGTTCCACTTGTTGAAGATCACTTCATAAATTGAGTCTCCCTTATATATATATAATTTCTCATCATTTACTAAGCTAACGTTGTCTCCAACTCGTCTTCGGAAAGAAAGGTGCCTCTTCTCTTTGGAGCCGATGGTCCATTGATAATTTTATCCCCTCTTCTTTGGAAGGATTCATTGCCTGAGGTATATTGGACGACATCTCTCCGCTCTGCCAAGCTAGAGACCATACCTTCTATATTGCTTGAAACATCCTCATAAAATAGATCAGACCTACTGCTATATTTTACCATGCCAGAATGGTCGGAGTTTAGAGGTAGGTTTCTCGCACCTGGCGTAGCACTATCTTCCACCATGAGAATCTTCTCGCCCACAATGCCGTTTCGCTGTTTTTGCTGTTAGCTACCCGAGGATTTACGATCTAAGAAAGTCTTACTGTTCTAGGCTGGGAATAATGCCTCTCCCAAAAATATAATACTTCTGGTGCATGGGAAGAGAATTTTTCTTTCTGCTTGCAGCAACTCTCAAATCTGTGTTTTAACTCGATGAGATAAGCAGATGGCGTCCCGTTCTCACGATCACGACATAATTGGCCGATCAAAACTTTGTTTGGCTGTAATTTTACAGCTTCAATCAGAGAAGGATTGTTTAGACCTGCTATTGGGATACCAAAGCCGACAAGTCCGTGCCAGAAGTCAAAAATCTCCCGCTCGTATGGATCACGACTATCTGCAGCTCTAAGAAGTGACTAAACAGCGTGAGATCAGCATCTATACCTGGAACTCGAGACAAAACTTACTTCTTGAACTATCAGACCCCCAAGACTTTGTCCAATAAAGATTATGGGACGATTTCGTGTCTATAACTCGTGTCAGCAACAGTCCGTAGCGGCTTGGTAGAAAGAGGTATGCCACCTACCGAGGTGTTTCTGCGAAGTAGTGTCAATCTATTCAAGAAGGTACTTGCTATATCTTCGACCTTTTCCATGGATTGACCTCCGGATACAGTGGAAGGATATCCATACAACAGGATGCGAGTATTTGGGATATCTTTTGGAAGGAAATCTCTCAACCACATTTCATGACTACCAGGAGTTGTGGAACGGAAAGTCCCAAATGCGTGCGTTCCAAGACCCACCACAGCTACGATACTACAGTTCACGTCAGTCATGAGAACGAGTCTAGTGAATGATATATATACATACTCCACATCAGCTTGCAACCTCTCAGGACTGGCATTATACAAAGTTGTGAAGTTCAGGAAATCCGCATCATATTGTATCTCCGGTGCATCTGAACGTGATTGGCGTGCTATGGTCACTTTTTGTAATTGTTTTGTTGGAAACCCATACTCTTCTTCTGGAAATGTGACGGTAGCACAAAGATGTTCTCTATCATGAAGTGCGAGACTATGTATCTTGGGTTTGCTGCCGAATTCCCCCTGAACAATCATTTCAACAATTTCACCCGAGTATGTTGCAGGTATCTTCTTGATACGAATAGTATCTGGTCTATCTTTTGTTGCAGATGGTTGGGAAATTCTGTCTGAATCAGAACTTAGAGGTTGCACTATCCCTTTTCCTTTGTCTGACTTTGGTAGAGGATCGATTTCTCGCAATAAAGCTTGAACCTTGATACGACAGAGATTATGTACTTTCTGTGGTTGTCAGTGGTATGCAAAGTACCTACATCGTGCTAAAATACCTGTAATTCCTCAGCTTTGGGCGCCTCGCTGCCTGGTAGCTGGACTTCATAGTCATAATTCTGCGCTCCGGACTAATTGTGAAACGTTAAATTTACGATTGAATCGAGCATTTTATGACAAATACTGACAGCAGACTTCTTTCGAATCACTTTCGCATTTTGACCGAAGAACTTGTGAACAATGCTCTCAATGGCAACAGTACATTCTTTTCGATCACCGGAGACGGTGCATACGCGACACAAAACATCGTCTGAATTTCGACTCATTGGAAAAACACGATTTTGATTACACTTGTGCGAAAAAGAGGGCAGATTATGTAAAGATAAAAATAAACTTGCTGAAGTATTCCGTACGCGGAATCTGTTAATGTGCCTCGACCAGGCTGCAAGGTATATTTCAATGATGAGGCTCAATGTGTAGAGAATGCTCCAGCTGATCATTTACTTGGTTTACTTGGTTCTCGGGGGCTGTGACCCAATGTGGAATCCCTCACATGTACCCATGCATCCTCGGCGTTGTGTGACTAGTCATATGTCTTATCGCTCAGCCCGAACTGTTCGCCCTATGGAATGAAGGCATGCCACCAGGGCAGTGCTCAACTCGTGGTATCGAAGTACACTCGATGAGGGGGTTGATAAAGAAGAGATGATACCAGGCAATTGGAAACATTACTGCATCGATTTTCAAACTTTGTAACACACTTCACAACAATGTCTCCTTTCCGAAAATCTCAAGCGGAAAACGTGGAAAAACCAAGCCGGGTCCCGTCTTACAGGTCAGCTGACTATCCAAATCCCCAATGGCAAGAAGACGTGAAGATAAGGACGCCTTCATTTGGCACGGCGAGCCTTGCGACAGAAAACGAAACTATTAGTTCATCAATGATAATATCCCAAGCGCCAATAAACATCGACGATGTATGGCGAGAAGTACGAGTACTTGAGCGCCACAGGTTCGCATCGTCTCGGTACCGGAAAGTCGGGAAGACAATTGAGCCGGTAATAGACTTTTTAACGAGGTTTTCTCCTATAGTAGATATGATGGTTCAGGGGACAAGTAGTGCCTCTTTAGTGTGGGGTTCTTTGAAAGCTGTTTTGATGGTTGCTCAGACTTCGGCTACTTATTTTTATTACATCGATAATGCCATGTTGAAGCTTAGTGACATCCTTTCCATATCGAGTCAGTATGAAAAAATGTTCGCAACGGAAGTCCGTGTAAGAACTGCGTTGTCGGATTTATATGATGAAATTTATCTGTTTCTGGAGAAAATACGAAAGTCGGTTTCTGTTAGCTGTTAGTAAATTGCTCCTTGATTTCTTCTACCCGGTTCTGACAAAGTGTTAGCATTGAAGGTCTTTTTCAAGAACTTGAATAAGTCTTTCGACGCAGAGTTCAAAGACAATTTGGAACATATCGAAAGATATACTCGGGTTTTGAATGATGAAATTACTCTTGCGCATCGAGAGAGGATGGATGTCTCGACTAAGAAAATCCAAGAATTAGTTGGAACTATTGCTTTAGACAATGTAGACCTTGCTAACAGAGTAGATGGTCGAGATGCATATCGTGAGTTGAGTCATTGACCCATACATAGCTATCATTGGACTTCCTATACTTCCTATGGTAATCCGCTAACGAGCTCATATAGACACCAAAAATGAAATATTAAAATGGTTAACCCAAGTTGACTCTAGAGAAGATTATTACCGAGCTCTGAAGAGACGTTCACCAGGAACCGGAATGTGGCTGCAAGACGATCCAAGATTCCGAAGCTGGAGACGCTGCACCGAACCTTCGACTGACCGCTCGATATTGTGGATTCATGGCCGGCCGGGATCAGGCAAAACCGTGCTGAGTACTACTGCCATTGAGCACCTTCAATTTAAGTCAGAGAAAAGTTCAGAAGGATCGGAGAATGAAATAGCCTCCATGGCTTACTTTTACTGCGATTCCGGGGACGCTAGAAAAAGATCGACGTTAGAGATCCTCGGATCGATTTTAGCACAGTTGATTGTACCACTGCATGACTTTCCAAGCAGAGTCAACGAAGCGTATGAACGAGCGAGGAAGTATGGAAGACAGCATTTATCAACTGCAGACGATATCATCTCCGTCATCAAACACGTGGTACAAGATTTTCCATATTGTTACATTATCATTGATGGAGTGGATGAATGCATTGATCCAGGTGATCTTACAAAAACGTTTGCGGATATCGCAAGAAGCTCCCACACTGTTCGACTAGCTATTTTTTCTCGCAATCTTCCTATTATTGCATTTCAGCTGGAGAAAGTGTCGTGTGCAGTGATAGAGCTGGAACCTTCTTTGGTACAGCCAGATATCGACAACTTTTTAACGAAATCGTTGGATAATTTACCTGGGAAAGGTACAGGGGCACAAGACCAGGCATTCTCGAAACTTTCGAATGCTTCTGGTGGCATGTTTTTATATGCTGCCCTGGGAATCCAAAGCCTAGCCGAAGCAATTGATTCACAGAGTGTTTTGGATGCTATTGAAAGGATACCCGAAGGACTCAACGGATTTTATGGTCAGATACTCGAGAGATTAGGATCCCAAAGTATTCGAAGACGGGATCTTGCTCGTAGAATTCTTTTGTGGGTTTGTTGTACAACAAGACCACTATCTTGGAAAGAGCTCCAACGTGCTCTGTCTTGGGATGAGACAAAGGAGGTATTTATAGAAGATCAACGGCCTTTTAAAGATGCCGTGCTCGATCTATGCGCTCCTTTGATTGAGTATCGACCAGAGAAGGATACATTCCACCCTGTTCATACATCGGTCCGTGAGTTCCTATGGAAGTCTCATGGCTTCGACTCCATGTCGGCGAAAGCAACACAATTTCTCATGACTGAGTCTTACACACACCAGACTATTGCCGAAGTATTACTAGCTAGCCTCTCACTACCAAATGTTATACATAATACCCTAGTTGATGATCTTCAATATCCACTAGCGAGTTACTCTACAGAAAACTGGTGTCACCATCTATCGTCAGCATCATTTGAAGAGAATTTATGCCAAAAATACAACACGTTTGCGGATTCGTCTTTAGCACGATCGACATGGATCCTGCGATTTCTCCTTTCAAACAGGCTGTCGTTTCCGTTACAACGTATAGCAAAGTATCAGAAACAGGTGAATGATTGGAAACATCGCAAAGAAAGCTCATCCACTACTTTTGCTGCGGAGGATTTAGCTGATATACAACGAGCATTAATTGAACTGGACCAACTGGACCTCGACCAAGCAGAATCTATCTCAAATTTTGAGCGCGATCTGATTGTCCGGGATCTAGCAAGGGCTTTCACAATGGCAGGAAAAGTTGACCAAGCAATTGATATGTTCGAAAAGGCGATTGCACAAGGACCCCGAGGAGATCCATTCCCGGAATCTGTCCGCACGACCTGGCTTCTCAATAGTCTTGGAATAATGTACGACCAAAAGAATCTTACTGATCTCGCTTTGCACACGCAGTTAAAAGCTTTGATAATCCAGGAAAAGTATCTTCCTCCTGATCATCTCGATCTTGCATTGACATTAAACGAATTGGGTCGAGAAACACGGCATCTTGAGAGATACTCGGAGTCTGAACAATATCATCTCCGTGCCCTCAGTATTCTACGTCGATCTCTTCCCGAGACCGACTTGCAGATAATATGGACCCTTAATACCCTCGCTCGCTGTTATCGCTTCCAAGGTCGCTATCCCGAAGCACTCGCTCTCCATCAACTTGCTCTCGCCGGCCAAATCACGCTAATGGGAGAAGACCATCCCCATCCAATACGAACGCGATCAGATATCTCGAAAGTATTGAAAGCGCAAGGAAAATTCAAAGAAGCGTTGGAAATTATGGAGGATATGTATGTGAGAAGAGTTCGAGTACTGGGAAACGATAATCCGGATACATTGTGGACGATGAATGATATTGGGATAGTGTGGGAGGAGATGGGCTTGCATAGTGGGGATCTGGAGTGCAGGAAGAAGGCGATTGAGTGGCATGAGAGGGCTTGGGAGGTACAAGTGAGAGTGCTGGGGAAAGAGCATAAGCATACGATTTGGAGTCGGGGGACTTGGGAGAGGTTGAAGGGGATGGAAAGAATGGGCGAAGCTGTTGTGATTTCTTGATTTAGATGAGAGGATCGAAACTCTATTCCTTTGATGTTTATGATTTATGATAAGATGTGTAGCGTTTAGGTAGAATCTCTGGGTTCATGATTCGAAATAGTGGGGTTTGCGCGGGGCAAAGGCGTTTTTTCTTTTGGGTGGATTGAGATACCATCAAGTTAGTAAATATATTTTGCCACATGTAACTCACACTACTGCGACAGTGGGGATTTACGATATATCATAAATAAATGTGATCTCAGCGCGGGTGGGGAGTGGTGAATATGGCAAGTCAATATCATTGACCCGATTTCAAGATTCCACTATAAAAGGTTCTCCAATTTCCATAATCTGACAAATCAACCTTTGCACGGCAACGCCCCAATACCTTGACAGATGCTCGAGGTTTAAAATCTCATAAACCATGATTTTCAAAACGAATAATCATATGGATGCCGAGTCAAAATCATTTGTCTCTGTCTGTCACTTCGTACGCGGTATATCGGCTGCGGCATCAACACTTGCATCTTTATTGACGATAAACAACTTTTCCCATGGAAATTGATCGTAATATATTGAAATGAAAACCAATATTGCAGTTGACGATATCTGAAGAATAATTCATGAATAGTTTGAGAGTGTCCCATGTTCTCCTTTCTTGATATGTAATTACAACGCACACGTCCTAGCCTGGGGCAATCCACAGATGACTTTTTTGAGAATCTGACGAGACCCTCAATTGCTGCCGCATTCCTATGCAGGGTCACTAATTTAGAATGAGCAAATCCAGTGATCATATATGCACAGTATCGGTGCATTCGTTGCACACTTGCGGTAAAGTAGCATTGACTGAAATCGTCACCTCTTTCCGTCCGGCTTATCGCCATCTTGTTATAAAGAGCTGGTGGCTCTCAATGGTCGAAACCCAAAATCAATTACTTGAATCGAATCGTCTCTGAGGTGCAGAGTAGTGGAAATCCGCACGGTGACACTCTAGAAAGATCGCCCCTTCTTTTCTTCTTTGGTTTCCAAAAACATGAAAAGAAGGGTGAAATGGAAGAATGGCGACTGGACAAAAGGTGAGAATTTTCAATTACAGTGAAAGTGCACTTCCGCGATAGTGAAAAATTTAGCATGTTCATAGACTGGTTCGCTTAACGGCAATAATTCTCAACTGCGATCGATGATTCTTTTCAGGGGTAACAGATATTATGGAGCTAAGACGAAAGTCTCAAAGCCACTGAGTTTTAAATAAAAAAGCGCTTCAAAATGTGTAGTGTGCAAGTTTAGTAGGCGAAAGTAAGTACGTAGGTTGTGCGAAGTCTACAAGGAGTGCTCCTAAGTAGTCCTTCAAAACTTTGGATAAAATCATTAATAAATGTATCAACTATCACCTCACGATTTACCCCATAATAAAATAATACCTAATATTAAAAACAATACAATTTTACAACCCAACCCCAATGGCTGAGTAATTCAGCGAAATCAGAAACAATAGAGACATGGCTATAAAACGATCCATTCATGTTACTCAAAACAATCAACTTTGCGTTTGAAGTCCACCTATCTGCTTTAGGAATACAACCTCCTCTCAGTGAATGGCAATCTCCGAATAGATTTTTTGTGAGCGGTATCAGAGTGGAGGGATATAACAACAAAGCTGCATCTTAGTAGTAGAAAGTTTTGATAGCAGAGAGTGAGGTGGAATGTTTATTAGATGTGGTAATGATAAGAATCTTGGTGAGTTTGACAACAATCAACAGAGATACTAAATTTTTGAACATGAAAAGCTAGGTTTCAGATCGAGGGATCGAAAGGAAAGAGAATTTTGTTTGTTTTCCCTGTGCTGTGTAAAAATGACCACCCTATGAGAATAATAGAGTGTCAGAATGGGCTCCCATGGATTATTTATACAATACCCATTTCTTTTATGATTTGGAATACCAGTAGCCGAAGTGCCTATCGATCTGAGTGTAAAATGTCCCTTTTTGATCATTGAGCGACTAGTATTGACTCCACGGTTTTGCATTCCAAACGCACAAAATGTTAGACTATAAAACCCGCTAACTTTCCCGATAACTTCTATAATATCAAAATTACTAGATTTGCAAAGAGACAGGCTCGTGGACGGAGGGAACGGGTAGTTCAGTCATATCACCACGTAAAATGCGTCACGATTTTTTTAAGAGAAAATTACTTACATCTCCAGACCCGGGAGGCAGTGAACAGAGCACGATAATGGTAATAAAGGGATCTTACAGCAAGCTAGCGCCATTGATATTTATTCTCCTATATCAACATCCGATGGATCCGATGATATCAAACCCCTTCAATCCACATATCAAATACTCGCACCATACCAGAACATAACAGTTGAGAAACTCAAACCTGGCTGGATACTTTCTGCATACTTTTCTATGTTCTCTGCATCGAAGCATTCTTGTGCGCACCCTAAAGTTTCATTTAATCATCTGCAGCATTTATACAATTAATTTCAAAGAACTTAAACACAGAATTGTAGGTAGAAACTCGTGCTATATAAACACCCCTATCACAGCTTACATCTTTTTCGCATAGGAAAAGAAATAACAAACATTGGAAGAGACGGAGGACTGTGTCTGGCAACAAATGCGGCCTATAGACTTTTCGTTGGTGTTGGAGAAAAGATAGATAGTCTGATCTAGATGTTAGCGTGTACATCACTCGCTAGACTCTGGTATTGAGTAATAGGATGATAAAATGTTGACTATAGGATTTTGGCAAGCATAATAAGAAAGGATGGATCATTGACAGTGAGAACGGTAGTCCATGACAATAGGCAGATTCATGGTGATAAACATGATCATATGTCTACTCAGAAGACTCTTATTATCTTAGAATTGAGGGAAAAGATCAGGATAGCAACACTTTGTTACACCAGGAGTAAGATACAGCATTGAGTTTTCTTTTAGCATCGTTTTCAATATTCAGGAACCTGTTACAGCGATATACTCCCCAAAAAATTATAAAGATCCATGGCAAGACAAAATACCTGCTACTTATAGTCTGCGATTGAATTTATCAAAAATTATTCACTGCTAAGAACGAAGGTGGAAATGCCTCGATGTACAGCTTGAAAAGCTCATTCTCGTATTTGATATCCCCATTGAAATTCTATTTTCTGGCTATAAAATAGATGTGACGGGGAATTGACCTCCTTATCAAAAAAAAGAGAAATTTTTGCAGATCTAGAAGGGTGAGCGAGAAGGAGGTATGTTGTTTAAGGCTTTATGTCATGTTCTCTGTAGTATTCCTAATACTGAAAAATGCTCCGTAGATTCTGGAATAGCGAAGCAGATGGATGATGAAAGTAAGTATGATGGTGGAGATACACTTACATGAACGGCGATATCTATCTGATGAAAAGTTTGGTGACAACAATATGTGACGTCGACTATCTCGACTGTGCCACGAATGAAGGGCGTTGGGGAGAGCAATTTCCGCCAGTGAACTACGACCTTATTACAATTAATGGATGAGGAAGATTATCACAGCCCATGATATGGTTGACTAATACTGGGAACTGATATGATGAGCTATAATGGCAACAAGGGTATTAAATAATCAAAAAAACATGTGAACGCAGATCAAAACCTCGCTTCCACCTTCTTCTCCACGTCACCCAAAGCCCAAGCACTAGACTTCGTCTTACTCCTCACACTAGTAGCTTGCTGTTCTGTGAATCCTTTTGCCTCCACAGCTGGGTTATAACCCAACTTGTTTTTCTTTCCAACTTCGGCGGAATCAACAGGAGCATTTGTCTTTCCATCGGCTCGTTTGTAGACAGTCACTACAACAGCCCCGCCTAATCCAAGATTGTGTTGTAGAGCTACTCTTGTATCATCAACCAATCGATTGTTTGCCCATCCACGAAGATGCCAGACAAGCTCAGCGCACTGTGCAATTCCTGAGGCTCCGAGTGGGTGGCCCTTTGAGATCAATCCGCCGGAGGGGTTGATGACCATCTTGCCGCCATATGTAATATCTCCAGCTCTCACCATCTCATGAGCTTTTCCTGGCGGAGAAAGACCCATAGAGTCGATAACGATCATCTCATTTGCCGAGAAACAATCATGCAACTCGCAGACCTTGATATCTGCAGGTGTGACCTTTGCTTCCTCCATAGCAGTCTTTGCTGCAAACTTTGTCATCTCGAACCCCATAAGGTCAATTGCGGATTTGGAGAATAGCGATGGAGCATCAGTAGCCATACATTGACCTGCAATCAATACTGCTTGTTCTTTGAGGTGTGGGCGCGCATCGAGGAAATCTTGTGAAACTAGAACAGCTGCGGCCCCTCCATCTGATGTAGGACAGCATTGCAATTTTGTGAGTGGCTCATGAATCATGGGAGCTTTCATGACTTGCTCTAGAGTATACACATCTTGGAATTGAGAGTATGGGTTTCGTTGCGAATGCTCATGGTTCACTCTCGCAATCTCGGCGAAATCTTCATTTTTGGCACCGTATCTATTTGCGATGAAAAAGTTAGCTTTTTGCTACGCCGTTGAAGATCGAGTGGTGATAGACAAACTTTTCCATATATTCCCTACCTGCATTACCAAACATTTGCGCAGCCCCAGGTGCATTTGTAACACCTCTAGTGGCACGCATCATTTCACCAGATGTGCCAGTTGGATTACTACGATCATTCCAGAAACTCTGCAGCGAACCCGGATTCATCTTTTCGAACCCAACAACCAATATACAATCCGCACCTCCATGACTGATGACATTTCTCGCCAAAGCCAATCCTGTTGAGCCTGTTGAGCAATTGTTGTTTACATTGTAGATGGGGATCTGGGTCATTCCGAATTGATAAAAGACACGTTGTCCGCAGGTCGAATCTCCATAGCAATAACATGCCACTCCTTGATCGACGTCATCGTAATTGATTTGTGCATCAAGCATAGCCTTGATACCAGCTTCGAAACCAAGCTCAGTGTAATCGACTTTACCCCTTGGCTTGATGAATTTGGTCATGCCGACACCTAGGACGTAACATGGCTCATTGCGCTTGATAACCATTTTGAGATTATAGATGATTCAAAACAAGTGACAATTATGACTGTGATTTCGATCGCACAAGAAAAGGGTCGTGAAGTTATGATACAGATTTGTAAATGAGAAATGATGTTTAGAGAGTCTTATCATGTTCATTTCTGGGGTAACTTTTGCGGGGAAACTACCGAGGTTCGGAAGTGGATCACTGCCGTTATATCCGTCCTGGTGCTGAGAGAACGTTTTCGGTTCAAGCGCTAGCTAGTCATTCAGCGGTTAACGATTTTCAGTACTTGAGCACCTTTTTGCCAATATCATTGTACGATATTCCAGAGATGCAGGAGATAATCAAGTGAGAGTCCGCTGTGCACTGTCATCATGGCCTCTGGAAAGCACAAGAGATAATATTTTATTGGAAAATACATACTTTGATGTCCCGGCATCCTCCAACCATGTCACGAACCATTGGTCCACAGCTTGAACTTATGATACATGAGGTGAGATAGTTGTCAAGCCGAACGGCCAGGGAGTTTGTTTGTTATGCCAGGTTAATCAGTCGTGTTCGTTCAGTATTCATGTTCTACTATTCATCCCATCTCGGTTCAATATGTCATACATCCATTTCATCTTGATTTATCCAATCTTCTCATCCGCCAATTAATAATCTTCGTAGGCGTCGAAGCTATCTTGATGACCTCGCATACAGGGGGCATTTGGGGAGATACCCGAGCCAACATCGATGTCGAAGTTTCGGCAGAAAAATATGAGCTCTGACTGAACTGATTCTGGATTACAATCGGACTACCTGTCTAGATTATCATGATATCGTTGTCTGAATATTGCAACGACTTGATGATTCTTGATTTTCTTTCTCGTCTAGCTACTTACCCAATAACATGGTCGCCTCGATCATGACTTTACCAGTCTATATCCCTGTTGACATTCAGTTCCACCAATTTTCGTAACAACTTCAGGCATTGAAAGGTAAGACAAACGAGCTTACATATAAAGTATGCAAAAGAATAACTCTTGATAACTAATACTCATCTTGTGCCTTTTCGCCCGTCAACTGCAAGTAAAAGTAGGTAGTGAGCACAAAGGAACCCCACCCCGCCGTCGCCCTCCTACCAATACTTTACAAAAAATATTAAAAATGTCAAAAAACATACAACAGTGGGGATTCGCTGGTGGTCACCCACCCAACTACTAATCCACCGATCTGAAGCTTGTGTATGGCAGAGCGGACGGGATGCCCAATTCTCTTCAGTCTATGGTCGTATGTGACAATCATTCAAGTTTGAGAAAATATATCGCGCGCTGGTGTTGAGGTAATTGTGGTGGAAGGTGGAGATGGAAGAGGGGAAATACAGAGAGTGATATTACCGGGGTTCAGTGGAAGATTTCAACACTGAAGATATGACGTGAAATAGCTACTAGATGCCTAAGTCAGACCCCATCGGAGGGGGTGAGCTGAGGGTCCTTCGGGTGAGAAGCCACTTTCCGGAGCAGAGTTGGGATATAAAAAGTCGCTGTAATCACAGGCACCTTAAGAACAAGTAAAGTTCAAACACTCGACGTGTCGAAAGCAAGTATTGACCAACACAGCTAAATAAAATTGTACGTGAAATTTCTTAACGCACTAGTACGGATTCGAGCCTTTGCTGATGGAAAGCTGACGAGAGAACTTAAGATGGCAGACTATTCATATTGTATTGTTGACCAGAATATGTCAGAATAGCAACCGAAATCAAGATTTGAAAAAAGTGACAACGAAGATCAAACGACGATGTGTAAGGAGGACAAAACTAACCATGGAAATTCAAGCATAATTCAGGGAATAGACGGGGAATGATTTCCGGAAGCCCCTTTCTATATGAATTGCAAGACCGAGCTTAAGAAAAGTGAGATTCCTTCTAATGATTGACCTGATGGTCAGGCGTGAAACTTTGTTATTTTTGGTCTCTTGAACCGGGTGTTTAAGTACACAGATATCAAGAACTGTTGGCATGGGATCGACGTTATACAAGTGGTGCAAACCCCTCATCTGAACAAATCAAGATGTAAAAATCCCGAATCCACACGAAAGTCATCAAAACCAAACCAAAGAAGCGAAAATCAAAACCCCCTTCCGGAATCGCAACGAGAGCAAACAAGCATGCACTGACGGGGTTTCTATGCCATGGCAACTGTTGGCATCACCTCGGTGGTGATTATGACGTTCTTCATAACAGGTTTAATACATTGATTGATATTGTATCTGTCTATTCTAGGTTCAGAGCTACGAGAGCTGTATGCAATACGCGCGTGCTATAGCGCGCTCATGTGTGCAAATTTACTCGTATCGCACCTGGAAGGATACAGATACTGATTTCCCAACGTCATCCAATCCTGTGGCGAAAGCTTTGCCTCCATCTTTGGCTTTATTTCATCCCTTAAATCTTTCTAAAACTAGATGACTAGAGATTTTGCTATATGAAGTTGCTGTGGAGAAGACTATTTATGGTGATGCCGGCAAGAATTGGTACGCAGCTATTATCGATGGAGTATTCAGACTTGGGGTAAGTAGTACAGTATTCTATTAGTTCAGTTACAAACTGCACAAAAATCCCACATTTTTCAGTTTCACCTTATATATTTAATTTCTAAGTGCGTACTCGAGTCTCAAAATCGTTGTCATTAGTTTTCAGTATGATAAAGACGACTCTCGGTATTCATAAGAAGGGTGATAGTCTCTCCTGGATCACATGTGTTATTTCCTTAGAAATACCCAGACCTTTAGACCAATGCAATCGTCTCTCTCTTAATCCAGTCTATCTTCACTCGTCCCATATGTCTTGTAGAAAAACACACAGGGCCTACTACAGAATAGCTGTTCCCTATCCCATCCACAGGCTCATGAGGTCGCAATAACATTGGTACTCCGACGCCTGCGATATGAGCGATCCTGTCTCCGACTCTCATCAATAGCGGACCAGAGCCAATTTCTCCATCTTCTGTTGTGAAGAAGCTCCTCTTACCTAACATGCTTCGGTAGATGTCTTCCAGTACCTGGAGGGCCTGCGGATTGTCCGTCAACTTTATAAGGAGCAGCAGACTCGCTATTGTGCTATCCCGCTCGGGATCACTTGACCAAGATTCGGTCGCCGCACTGTGTACATATGCAAGCAGCTTTACCGCCGCCATTACTATCCAATTTTTCTTGGAAAGAATCGTTGGCATTGCATGCCCATTACCTGGCGAACCAAATAAAGACATTATCGCCCAAAGAGGATCCTCCATAAAGTCGCGGGTGGAGGGGGTTACTTTCAACCAACTATACAATAACCTCATAACTGCCAAACGGGGCACAAACTCCTCTTCGAACTCATTAATATTCGCTGTATCCAATTGAGGTGTATGGTAAGCGGCCATAAAATTTTGCCAGTATTGCTCTTCCACCGTGTCAAAAAACGTAATTTTGGAATGAAAAGTCGCCAAAACTTTCAACACACGCCCTTCAACCACACATATCATCTCTATCTCCCCAATGGGTGTATCCATGTGTCGTCCCTTGATGACGTTTCCTATACGCTCCCTGCCCATCTCGTGTAAGTATTCGGAACTCAACCAGGTGCGGGTCTCTAAGGCTGTGTTCCAATCCGGCAGCCAAGACGGTCCTCCCGGAAGTGCTTGTTGAAGTCCCGAGTCGGCAATGAGATGCAAAAATGAAATGTGGCAACCGGTGACATATACAAAAAAATCCAAATATACCAAGTCGAGGGGTCGTTCGTAGTCAGCCAATGGCGGGTTACTCGATAAATCATTTCCAGAACTCCAAAGAATGCATAGACATGATCATGACTATTTGATGTACGTCTTATCCGGATATTTTTCATGACAGCATACCCGGATAATAATTCCGAATGAACTTTCTCTCTCTTCAGAACCCGATGCTGCAAATAATCAGCTATAGCTAGCAGTGGTGTCGCCCATCGAAGTGTAGACAGGCTTGTAATCGCTGGCGTCAGGACTTTGAGCGCACGAAGGGAAGATTTAGCAGCCCAAATCGTTGATTATCGATTACCATTGGGCTAAAGAGTTCCACTAGAGTTGATCAAAAGTATGGTGCACTTACTACTGATAATTGGGTTGACATGGACATTTTCTCAAGCTGCAAAATCCAAGACCATGAAAACTGAGACATTATATCAGCCCAGGGCTCAATGAACGTCCTAAACGCGATATCATAGCTTTTCCCAAAAGTCGTGGCGTACGAGGTCGCTCTTCTCAGTTTTGACTTGGGCTCATCCGCAAAATAAAATATCCCTCCCATGTGTAGCCAAGAAATCTCGGTTGTTCCCCAGAAAAAGCGTGGGTTCGTAGCGAGCATGAATTCCTGAAACGTCCAAGCCCGGTATAACCACTCACAGTCGAGATTGACCTGCTCTAGAGGAATACCTGAAGATCTTGTCGTTTTCCTTATGTCGCATATACTTTGACGCAAACGAAGCCAGTTTCTTGGAAACGAGATGGCATACTGTATTGATTGCGGTACCCAAGAGAATCTTGTCCACCCAATAAAGTTGCCGTAGTCGAGCTCCCAGGCTGCACTGACGGCTTTTATTGCCTGTCTCAACAACAAGCTATCTTGACCCAGCCAGGTATATACTGCGGCGGCATTTTGATAAACGCGAGGCATCATTGGTATTTGTTCTGCCTTTTCATTCAAATCCGCTTGGTTAATGCAAATTGCATCTACCCAGATTTTGATACCCCCGTGCATCTCCCTGAGTGCCTTCAGTGCATCGTGACAGCTTGCTGTGATGTTCAATTCGTGACCGTTACAGTTAATCGTATCCGGTGGCGATCGATATGTTCCCCAAACATAAGAGAGAGCAGAAAACCAGGGACCCTCAGAACGACTCACGGCTACGACCTCGAGAGTTCCTGAAAGGGGGGAATCTTTGGTAGTACCATGAATATTTAGGACGCGGACACAAGCCGATTCCTCAGCTTTAGGTAAAGGCAGTGACTTGTAAGGATCTTGGACACAAGGTACGTTGATCACGTTGGATGCCATTTGACAGGTGCAACGTTGAAATGTCAACTGATAATTTTGGGACAAAATGCTCCGGGTGAGCCTATTTAATATTCAGGATAATTTTGTTGACTTGACAATGATATTCTCGGAATCTCAAATAATAGTGAAATGGAAGAAATACGAAGAGAACATCTCAAATGCAGCTTAAAATTTTGCACCATATTATTCGAGAAATGTAGATATATAATTCTAAAGCTGCTGGAAAATTAGAATCGGGCGTTTTTTTCGATGTGTTGTAACATTTCCAATGTGTTCATTCAGCCTCGCATTATACGTACCGTCTTTCCATTTGTTCCTGTGTTATGCAAGTCAGCCAATCCGGTGATTTATGTCACCCCTCAGTGACCCTTGCATTTTCCTAATGGGAAGAGGATCTACAGACAGGGCGGTGATTGAGAGCACAAGCAGCGAGAATATCTTCCCCATCTCTTCGATTTCTCGATCATTAAAATACGAGGTAGGCTTGCTATCTTTGCCTACTGACACGTACTAGGCAGACTTCACAAGTCGGCGTTGTGGTGCTTGGATAAGAGTTGCAGTGCTTGTAAGATATCTGCAAGCATTATTGATTATGGGTCTACGATTGATCAGTTGACTAGTCTACGGTATATACATATACTTTACCCCTCAGTTATCCTGTGTAGCCTTTCCCGCATTATGAACCGGAAATCCATAACTGCTTCGTTGTCATTCATCAGGATGACGTAGTATCTGATTTGGTGGATCTGAATGGCCCTCCAGAAGCCCATCTGACCTAGATTGTTTCGGAGGCTTGAGATTGGGCAAAGATCATGAAGTCCTTGTTTGTTCAGAGGTTGCTTTGAAACTCTATGTTTGTTGATTGCTCACCAATCGATACGAGACTTTTTTTTAATGCCTGCTATGAATGTAAGGAGTGAAACTTTGATCTGGGTGTTCAAGTACCCAGACTGTGAAACCTGGCGGGTCTTCACGAAATCCAATTATCACGGGGCATAAACTCCTCACTTTCGAACAGATCAAAATGGGAATCTGCTCAATTCACACATAAGCCCACGAAACAAATCCAAGAAGCGAATATATAATCCCCCTTCCGGGCTTGCAACGAGAGCAATTAAACACAATGCTTCATTTTTTACAACATGGGCAACAGAGTCACATACCAAAAGAACAAATCAACTTAAGATAATAAGATTCGATGGGGAAGAAATCTACAAAACCGCTCGACTTATTAGTTCTGACCCCTTTAGTGAGCGTAAAAATTTAAGCAGTAACGAATAACAATGAATGAACAAAATTGACAAAAACGAGAGTAAATACGTGTCGACAACATGAAGGAACGCCTTTTGCTGACTGTGAATTAGATGGAATTCCCTGCACACTCAAACCACAGCCAAACTAGTAATTCAAACCGAACAACCTGAAACTACAACCTCCAATCTCGAAAGAGGAGTCCGCTTGCGAAAGGCGCAGCGGTGTCTCCCTAGCACTTGTTGGAAAAACTGTGATCGAGTTAATGATTTCGATTTCAGGGTTCGAGATACTTATATACCACCAAATAAAGTCTGAAATACCGGAGTGGTGAGGAAAGTGTGAAATTATGCAGCGCATGAATATGCGACGCTGTCAGACATCTCCCATCTCCCCACATTAATCCCCCTCTCCCACCTAAGCGATAGCCGCTTAGGACAACATCAAATCTATATCTAACCAAAAAATACTCAATATTCGAGTACAAAAAGGCTTGCTTAAACTTCAATCAAAAAGCTATGATTTAGCATAGGAGTAGATTCAAGAAAAAAGCTCATGGATTCGTATAAATCTGATCCACTTCTGAGATAGAAAGAATAAAGGGATCTGGTTCACCGTACTATCTCTCTACTTACGTATTTACTACGCGTCTGCCAAATTGCGTGAAGCAGAGTAATAATAAGTGAATGAAATCAGTGTCGAATATGGATAGAATGACGACGATGGGAAAGCACGACAGACAACGTTGGCTAAAGCAACAACAATATCCAAAACTCAACTGCCCCGCGTCAGGGTGAACCCCTAACCCCTAACAATCTATCTCCTCAAGATCTTCAAGTAATTTTCAATTCTCTGTACAGGAATCTCTAAGTCGCTGACTCTATACCGGAATGATGATGCTGCCAGGGATGATTATAGCGAGTCTAAGATCTCTTTCTATCTCTCTGAAATACTCCGAAATTCAGAGCTAGAAGTCTCCGCAGGAAGTGAATATCTGGTTTCCTAAGGTGAAGCATATGATCACCGGGTCTCTGTCACTACGTATTTATGATGAGGCGGCAGTTTACTAGTATCAGAAGAGTGCATTTACTCTTAGAGAATCGCCGAATATCCTAGTTCCGCATTCGGTCCCTTCCCCGCATAGGAGATTAGACATACAATATACGATATACGAGTATAAAGTAATCTCTGACACTGTCTGTTTCAGACTATGAACTTAAGCAGCGCTCGGAATGACATATGTCATATTGTTCATGACTTGCAGTAAATGTTGTGCAAAAAATATTGTTTCTTCTCGATTGCTGCTTTGGAGTATCTAGTTTCATGTAGTTTTTGTGATTTGACCTTAATATTGGAAGATTGGAGAATAACGGCAGTAACAATAAAATAACAACAACAACAACAACAACAACAACAACAACAACAACAATAGTAACATATATCCCAATCCAATAAAAACAGAACAACACCACCAACAATCAAAGATTGCCATCCGACCCAAACTCCCCCCTCTACCCTCTATCATTCTCCTAAAACACTCTCCCCCATACAATCCTCAAGCCCAAATCCACGAATCCACAAACCACAAAACAATCCATTTGTCAAATTCGACCAGTTCTAACCCCTCAAACATGGAACTCTCCTTTCTCGTTGACGCAATATAAATAGATGCAAAAGCTCTACTCTTTCCCTCTCTGTCTCGAGGTTTAACAAGGAAATCCTTTGCCTCGTTTTGTCCACATTTTGATTTTCGGTGAACTCCATTCACGAGGAAAGAGAATATTAAGCACGCATTGACGTTTCGGTATGTGAATCATAAAAAGGGTTGGGAAATTGAATACATTTGAAGATGGTACATTCACTGAGAAGGCCAGGCAGATTGTTAGTGATGACTTGTTAAGAAAATATTCATCCTGCTTCGTGATCCAGGCCAAGTCCAAGAATAGCAGAATACATACTGTTCCATGCATGCACTATAGTGAATATCAAACCCCCCCTTCACCCCATCCACAATCCACAATCCAACCCCACAAATCCTATTACCATCCATATAAAACACCCCTCTCAAGCATACACAAACAGCAAGAACCACTTCGGAAATCAGCGACTTCATCTCTAGTACAAAAGTCTGCGTTGCAAAGCCAATACATCGTAAACGCATCTCCGAATCCAAATCCGTACGCATGGTGCGCAAGCACTTGTTTTCGCGATCTCACATCTATCGAAGTGCGCGATGAGACCGGACGAAAATGACATTAATGAACGCAAAATCACAGGTACATTAAACGACAGCAAAAACACGTCTCAACGACAAAAAAAAGTGGGGAGAACAGTTAGAACGAATTAAAAGGCCATAAAATTACGCAACGCGCTACCCATTGCTCGTGGAAATAAGAGCAATAATAGGATAGACCACCACAGTGATTCATTCTCCCCTATGCTTTGCACTGCAAAGGTACAAGCAGCTGTTAGTCATTTTGATTCGCAGCGACGAGCATTGATATACTGCTCTCGTTCGCGAAGATCGCGTGATCATGTACTATATGTATCCGCAGTGAAAATTTGGCGTGGCCCATTATTAATAGCAATTGTTGTTGGTGGTCTTATTTCGAAGAAGGCAGACTCGTAGAGCCGTCTACATTCTTGAAGGAATGGGCTGGTACTACCAGTCATCTCTCACCAATGCCGTTCTTTCCCTCTTGACATTCGTTTGAAATAAAGCATACTATTTGAACCGAGAGGAAATGCAAAGCAACACCCAGTACACCATACCAAATATCATTACCAGAACACATCAAATATAGGTCATAATTTCGTATTGATCCCCCCACATCTATTAGCCACCCGCGCAATCTGTGTCTCAATCTACCAGTCTCTCCACCGCATATGTATTCGTATCCCATCATCCGCCATCATCTATCCATCAAATGCTCACGAGTCCACTCCTCCCTCCTTCTCTCCGACCGCTTATTCAGTCTTAACAGCAACATCCTTGCTTACTCCATCCGCCTCCGCCGTATTAATCTTCTTTCCCGTCTTTGCGATCTTCTCCAACACAGTATCGAATTCTAATTCTGGCTTTCCAATGACTGTTGCGGTTTGACCTGCGAGATCGACTTCGTATGCGCGGACACCTATTTTCCTAGTTAGTGATCTTCTTTTATGCTAAGATTATGATCGAGGTAGTTGATAGGTCCGCGACGCCAAGCTGCCACCTGCGCAAAGCTCATGTATTCCATGCGCGAAGCAGAGGAGAAGAGTAAGATATCAGAGAGTAAGAAAACGGAACAAACTCACCATCCAATTTCTTCAAAACTCTATCAACAGCTCCAGAGCATCCTCCACAGCTCATCGAAATATTGAACTTGTATGTATGTTCGCCCTCCTCTGCGATCAAAGGAGCTGGTGTGTTTACTCCGGTGTCTGCCATTGTGTCTTATTTAATTATCTGTTCTTATCGTATCTCGAGGGATGTATTTGCGGTTATGAACAATGGATGAATCTTAATTCTTAGACGTAGGTATTCAATGCAAAGTAAAGTAAAGTAAATTTATTATTGTATCGAAAGTAGCAACAGAAAGAGGATGCGACGACGGATTATTATAACTCTTTCGAAGCTGCGGAAAGACTGAGAGGGGCACCTGCACTGATAACGCAATGCGCTCGCTTAGAAATCACAAAGCCGATGGACCCTGGCCTGGCGCCAAACAAGGATGAAACTTGCTCAGAACAGATCATTCACTTACTGGCTGAGTCGAGTGTTCATCACACACACGGGGATTATGAGACTCCATTCCATCACGGACGGATATTGCTTTTTCGATGGTGTGAGATGTTATGGGATATTGTGAGCATGTTTTTCAAGGGGTCGAATCCGCTTTCCTAATATCAATATTGACTATTTGATATTGGGAGCGGGTATCACAGGAGACAATGGGCAACAAGGGTTATTCATGACCGTTTTGGGTTGAAGCTATTTGATTACACAATTGCCTCTTCTGAACATGTAGCATAACATACAACATGCAATCGTGAATGCAGGTACAGTATTTCTGCGTACTGATATCACAGGTCCGAGTATTATACATCCAATTTGCGCTGAAGATCATATTCTTCTTAAAATCGCTTTTTAGCTGTAATATATAGATATTAACTATTCCATTTAAGTTGAACCAGGCATTTCTTCATCGTCATCCACATCTTCGACACGTGCCTGCCTATGGTCCCCATCTTGTCTCTCTGGATCTACCAATCCAGACATTGAATCATTGTTATCCTCCTCCGCTTCAGAGTTATCATCAAAATTTTCCGGTGTTCTCCAAAAGCCAAGATATTGCAAGATTCTTGAAGCTGCAGAAAGTGATGGTCCACGTGGTTGTTCTTCTGATTCTCCTTCGGCATCTCCCTCCAGTTCCCCTGCCGGTAATCCTTCTGCAAAATTTCTTAATCGTTCAAGTGCTTCTGCTTCATTCTCTAATTCATCGCCACCATCGATATCATCACCCCCTACTCCACGGCCTCGGAATGCTTCTAATCCTGGAAATCCTGGCATGAGTCGTGCGAGAGCCGCGAGCGGATCATTAAATCTATCTTCAACGGGTTCGTGCTCATTTCCTAGATTTCTTCTTTGAGATGAGTAGGAGATGGTATTCGAATAAGGTGGTAATGGATCTGAATCCGAGTTGTTGCTTCTGTGGAGGAGATTTGATGGGACGAGACTCATCAAATCTGGTTGATTCTCCAAATAAACAAACCTAACAACATCAAGATTTAATTCCTTGAGGTCCGATAGCAGGGGGGTTTTTGATAAATCGGGCTTATCAATTGTATGCGCAATTTCCATGAGTAATGCAGTAGACTCGGTAGTATTCCAAAGATCTTTTGTTTGGAGAACATATAATTGCGTGAAGAAAGTATCAGATGCAGTTGGTGGTTGTGTTCCCCAAATTGACGGAGGTGCGTCAAGGTTTAGTTCTTGGAACAGTTGACAAAACAGCCAAGGTACCTGTTGCATAGATTCCGACAGAAGACTTCTACATTTAACCGCGTCCTTAAGTTGTTGCGCGGCCAGGGCAAATGATGGTTTGGCGTAATTTATTGTGTTTGCCCACTCGGGTATATTTCGACTGGCGGCAAAGTCCAAAAGCCATTGAAATTCATGTGCACGTAAAGCAAGATGGTGTATCATCCATCTCATGCAATATGGATCAGTTTCGGGATCCAAACTCAAGAGCAGTTTTGCCCATTCAAAAGCAGTTCGATAAGTTCCCTTCATGACGAGAGATTTTATGTAGTGATATCCAGCTAACCAAAGTTCTCGATTTTCTGGTCTACTGAAATCTAATCGAGCTTTACCTTTGGCCAATTTAGCACCAAAGGATGACAAAGAGATTCGGCCAAACGTAAATAGAGCTCTTTCGACCAGATCCGATGCTAGAGAATGGTCGCCTTGATTTTTTGCAATCTTGCTGACTTGGAGAAGAAGTGAAATGTTGTACGCTATGATTGGTCAGTTAAAGCTATGTGAAGTATAGATTTTACTCACGATATCTCACAATTAACCCAATAAGATTTTGCGGATCACCCATTTCAACCAGACTTTGAAATGTTACCTGCACAGATTGGTATGATTGATCATGTACAAATCTGTATTCTATGGTGCCATCAACCACATCTTGATTTTTGACGACTTCCATCGTTAATCCACCCGAGCTAGATTTTGGCCATTCATCCTTCCCCTGGATGAAGAGGTTACGTCGCAAGGTAAGGTCTGGAAGTCCTTTGCCAGGTTGATGGCGTCCCTTCAAGACTGTCTCTAAATCCATTTCTTGATTATGTTGCCTTCTCCTTGCTCCACGGCCAGTAGGTCCTCCAGGATCTTCATTTGGCTCTGTAGCAGCTCGTCCAAATAAGCTTCGCATTTCGTTTGCAACTTTGAGATGCTGTGTGTTGATACCCAAGAGAAAACAGACTCTCTCGTATTCTTCATCCACTTCGACTGAACTCGTCATATTTGTAGCATTTGGTTTCTTCAAATTTAACTCTTTCAAAGCTTGATCAATATCATCCAAATCATTCTTCGGTTTAGCTTCAGCAGCTTTTGCAGAATCTTTTCCTTTTCCAGCATTTTTTACCTTCTTCTTTTTCTTTGACTTCTTGGGTTTTTTCGGTGTCACAATTGGTGTGGGTTCGATCAGTTCTTCTTCCGCTGACTCTTCTTCTTCCTCGACGCCCTTCGACTCGTCATCGTCATCGTCTTCTAAGTCTTCTAAAGCTGCGAAATTCGCAAACAAGCTGGGTTTTGATTGTGAAGGTTGTGGCTCTTCATCGGATTCTTCTTCTCCTTCTTCTTCTGCCGCTTCCTCTTGAGCTTGAAGTTTGGCTTGCTGTTCCAGCTCGCGCTGTTGTTGTAACTTTCGTAATTGTCTACTCGACATGATGAGGGTATTTGTTATTTGAATAATACCAATGAATATCAAGATGCGTGCGGAGAATTATGAGAATGAGAATGGCAATGAATGTGAATGTGAGTGTGCAAGAATTGACAAACAAAAATAGCGGACCTATTCTATTCTAGAATCATTCATCTGTTCCAATAAAAATTGAATGACGCATTCGATTCACTTACCTACATCTCATAATCTCGAGCTAGTGGGGTTGATAGACTGGTGGACCGATAGAGATTGCTTACCTAATCGTTTGATTGGTCATGTTTCGGGATGAGCAGAGAGCAGATCCATTTTACTGCTGGCAAGAGCAAGACCTCGCAGACTCTGATACACAGACCTGGTGGGTAGTACTTGTACATAATAGCACCTACTGGTAGTTCACGTTGTACTTTCTCAACAAAACAAGAAGAAGAATAATTACCTCCCCAGTATGTTATATTGATAAGAAGAATACTAGGTAGTCAGTCGTCTTTCGTCTTTATTACCTCTTCTCCGCCTGCCACCATTACCATTCTCTCAATTGTTATAATATCAATACCTTCCAACCACTCTCCCACAGTCCGTCCGCCCAACCACCCCTCTTGAGGTCCTGGCAATATCCGGGGTACTACCAAAGCGTTATCTCGGAAATCAAGCTTAGCTAAACCCCCCAGGAACTCAAAACTTGGGAATTTCCTAAATACTAGAAATCTTCATTTCCAATGCGTCGAGTAGCATTAAAAGCGATTCGCACGGCGAGACAATTACCTGCTCTTCGTAGCACCCGTGGAAGCATCTTTCAACCATCAAACTATGTTCTAAGTGCACGATATTCTTCCGGTAGAGCTCCTATTCCCAAATCATCAGCATCATCAACTTCACCACTCCAAAGCTCCTTCATCCCAGCCTCGATGTATTGGCGAAGGTTTGGTCTGGCCTTCGTTTCAGGCTTGGTTGGATATGGCGCGTGGTATACATACAACGGAGACGGAACTCTCACTCAAGAAGCCAGTCCAACTTCATCAGTACAACAATCTCGCGGCTTCTCAACTAGCACTATCTATTCAACACCGATCGGGCCCGAAGAGACCGCGGATGCTAGGAAGGCTGTAATTGTCAGCACAGAAGGTCTTTATACTGACACAATTGAAGGTCCAATTTCAAAGGATACCGACGATTCTGGAAGAAAAGTTTTAGAAATGTTAACACCAGACCAAGCAACTTCAAAATTGAGAAGAAATGAAGAATCTTATTTTGTCGGTCGTGGCAAAGGAGTAGTGCGATACGATGTCGTTCAAATCCCAAGCAATGACCCAATCGAGGATGATCATTCTGAAAAGATTATTGAAACCAATGAAGCAATTGCCGGACAATCACCCTCGGATTGGATGTTTTGGGGTGTATTCGATGGGCATTCGTATGTTTCTATTTTAACTTACAACTACGCACACTAACATCTCAACAGAGGCTGGACTACTTCTGCGAAATTACGACAAGTATTGATCAATTATGTCGCTAGAGAACTCAACTCTACCTACCAAGCCTCTCCCAATCCTTCCACCGAAGCCATTGAAGCTGCGATGAAGACTGGCTTCACTCGACTCGACAATGAGATTGTACATGAAAGTGCGCAGAAAGTAATGAAAGGCAATTCGAAATTGGTCGCAGCAGAACTGTTAGCTCCAGCATTATCAGGATCTTGCGCGCTTCTTTCTTTCTATGATACAAACACCGGACTTCTGCGCGTCGCATGCACAGGAGATTCACGCGCGATCTTAGGAAGACGAAGTGATAATGGAAAATGGACTGCTAAAGCTTTATCAATCGATCAAACTGGTAGCAATCAAGATGAAGAAGCCAGGATGAGGAAATTACATCCTGGAGAGGATCACGTAATTAGAAATGGTCGTGTCTTGGGAGGTCTCGAACCAACTCGCGCATTCGGCGACGCAACTTATAAATGGACTCGTCAAGTTTCAGAGAGGCTAAAGGAATCTTTCTTTGGAAGAACACCATCCAGCCTTCTTAGAACCCCACCGTACGTCACTGCGGAACCTGTAGTAACGACTACCAAGATTCAACCGGAGAGTGGAGACTTTGTTGTAATGGCTACGGATGGACTTTGGGAGATGCTCTCAAACGAAGAAGTTGTCGGTTTGGTTGGACAATGGATTGATAAACATTCAGCCGATTCGAATGGGAATTCCGCAAGTTCATGGACAAAAATGTTTACAGCGTCGCAAAAAGGATTACCTGTAGAAACAAGTAAAGATGATGGTAATAGTGGCCAGAAAGCCCCAATTCGACAACGTCAATGGGGCGTCACTGAAAGTGATAGATTTGTTGTTGAGGACAAAAATGTCGCCACACATTTGGTACGAAATGCATTAGGTGGAAAGGACAAGGATATGGTTTGCGCTTTACTGTCACTACCTGCACCTTATTCTAGAAGATACCGGTATGTTACGCTCTCTACGCTGTTTATTTCCATGAAACCATGTTGACAAATGTACAGTGATGATCTTACAGTAGAAGTCATCTTCTTCGGCAATGGACCAAAATCTGGCGATATTGTTGTCAATAAGGAAGCAAGCGCGAGCGCAAACAACGTCAAGCCTAAACTATAAAATGACTTTAGATTCAAAGAAAAAGACTACTTCTACTTTTCAGCGTGTATTATTAAGCATTAAGCTTTGATATTGTATTTCGGGGAGGACGAAGGGAATGATTGGTATGGATGGATGGTGGTAATATACCCAGCGTACTGGTTAGTGAGTTTCAAAAGACTCGAATTCCTGAAGAGCTCAAACGATTGTTAGCTATAATTGCGAATAGTATATGAATTCTTCGGGGCATGTTCATGGTGCTAATGTTGTGAGGATTTAAATGTGGATATGAATACAAGCATGTATCTACTACTGGCTGTTAAAAATTTGTCAAAAGGGGCTCATAGTGTTCGAGGGGAAAAGTACTTTCTTGATTTTACTGTCAATTGTGCTCAGGTATCTTGTTGGCTATGACTTTACGGACTGGTTTACCTATATGTTCACTGCTTACTATTTGTTAGTTGCAAATGTCTGACACCTAGTATCTAGTGATAAGAGAGGGAAAGCGATCGCAAATGCTATTCGTCAGACTCTGGGAGTAACCTCATCGGTTTATACTTGAGTACCCGTTGACTTTGTTTTCACTCCCTCTTCTCTCGTCAAAATCTGATGATTGTTCGTTTGTCAAGCAATGCATGCATTGAAAGTGGTCACAAATGGGGTGGATGATAGACGAGCAGATTAGGGTATGAAATTTTACTTTGTCAATTGACTCGAAAGCGTATAAGTTTGATTTTTCTGAAATTTAATTTAAGGCTTTTAGAAAATTGGAAATTCGAAAGTTCGCAAGGGTACTTCCGGACTCATTTGACCATGCGACAATTTCATCCCCCTTTCTGACTCTGCTTGACTCTTCTTTCTTTCAAATTCTGCAAGAATTCTTCCTTTTTCCTATCCCTCGGGGCGATGATGTGCTTATCAAGACGCCCTTTCTGTTGGCTAGCAACATAGTTGTAATATCTATTCCTCTCTTTTGAATCATGAGCTCTTGCTCTCAGTTCCTTCATCGACTTCTCTTTCATGCGTTCAATCAGGACTTTGACCCGCTCATATTTCTCAAAGGTAATGTTCAGCGCCTCCATTTGATTGAAAATTGTTGGAAAATCGATCGAATCCACATCTGCCTTATTCTCACCAGCACTTAAAACCCGCTGGAAATCTGCCATCAAATTTTCGATTTGTGCATTAGCATCCTTGAGGGATACATCAATATATATAATCAACTCTTTGATCGTTTCCTCATAGCCCCCCCAATTTTTGTCTTTAGTTCTGCCTCGACTAAATCTTTCAAGGAGCTGATATGCCGAGGGAAAATCAAAATTATCCCATCCCTGCTTTTTTGCTTCTTTGGTCATACCGCACTCGGCTTCCTTGAGTGCTTTTTCAAGATTTTTCCTATCTCTAATGACTGAGTCAATAATGTTTGAAAATACATCCTTCATTCTCCATATATTTCTTATCTTTAGCTTTAATCGTTTATGAAGAGTAATCCAAACTACTCCCACTTTTCTACAATCTTCTAGATTTAGATTGGCAATTTCATCTCCAGGTTTCACTTTGGCGAGTTCTTCCCTTAGATGATCTGTTTCTCGCTGAAAAGTGCCTATATAAACATCGATGAATTTTGAAAACCCTCCAATAGCTTCCGAGACTGACCAGACCTGTTCTCGAAAACTTCGAATTTTGGTACTTAGCCCTGGAGAATCTTTCGACAGTTCTGGCAGACCATCCCTCAGTCTGTTAAGTCCATATCGCGAATCGGAATATGCATCTTTTAAGACATCAAGCTGAGGACTGATATCTAAATTTGCGAGATCATATAATGGACTGACTAGCTCGTAGGGCTCGAATTGGTGTGAAATGTGAAAGGCATCGCGATTATCATGTTTGTGTGTAGGTTGTTTCTTTTCGCGTTGAAAGTCTTGCTTCCTCTCGTGAACATTTTCTTCTTCTCTTTCGTACATAGATTGTTCCTTTTTACGCAGAGAGTCTCCCTTTCCCCCGTGTATATATTCTTCTTCTCTTTCGTACATAGGATTTTCCCCCAGGGAGATACGAATATCAATGACGCGGAAGATAAGGACAGTTGCGTAGATAAGAATGATCACCTTGATGAGTCTTCTCATGGAAATGCGATGGCGAAACGCGGTACTAAATTCAGACCATAACGTTGGTACGTTGGCTAGCTTCTGTCGCCATGAGGTCTGACGTCTTGGTAATTCGATTTCTCCGGGAAAGACGGGGAAGGAAACTCTTTTTCGTGGACTGGAGGTGATGACTCTGGAGGCTCGTCGAGTGCTTGGTTGTGAGGTTTTAGGGGATTGGGGAGGAGTGAAGAAGGTTAGGCGACGAGGGGAAGAACTGTTGGTGCCGATTGTAGACATGGTATTTGAGAGTCTGTTCAACTGTGAGATTTACATGATAGGTTCATAGTTTGTGATGGGGTGGAATATAGACAAACTTTTGCTTTGAGAGAATTTGGAAGGCTTTATGTTACTTTCTTGTCCGGATTGGGTGATCCAGCGATCCCGCTTTAAGCTATTTCGTTAGTCTATAGCAACTTGACAAAGGTTCAGATTTACTATTTGATACCATCAATAATTTGGCTCTGATGTTGAGGCAACTTCGAAAATCCTTTGTCTCTATTATTCCTGATTGAATAGTAAATTTACTGTACGTGCAACAAAGATGGACGGCAGGTTTTGCATTTACAACTAACCAACTGCCATAGTCAAACAAAGGAAAGCGTTGTGTTCTACCGTATAGCGCGATCACAGTAAGGAAAGTAATCCCATTTGATTTTTTGGAAACTTTTGAAGACCACAACGCCGCCAACCATGTTACGAAACGACCCCCGCCAAAGTCGCAATGTTCCCAAATATGGCGCCTGGTCAGAGAACCCCCAAATATCAGGGCTTACACCCCTCGCTCCCCTTTTCCCAAAAGCACACATGGATCCTGCAGAAATCGTTCTCCGGAATAGAATTGAGGACTTTCAACGAGAGCAATTTGATGGATTTACCTCTCGAGAATTGGCGGATATGGACGTTATCACTGACAGGCAATTGAAGGAATCAACTTTGGATAATCCCATCATGCCACTTTTCCAACAGCAGAGATGGGAAATACAACCCCATCAGCCGGATTTGACGAGGGATCATATGTACCCGCTGATAATCGATGGGGTGCAGCGGGGAGATTGGTCAATGCATAATCCGTTGGTGTATGAAAAGTTGAAGCCGGTTCTGCAATTGGCGAGTAGGACTATAACGAGCATGTATACATTACCGTGGGTAGGAGCTGATCTGCTGAGAAGCATCTGAGGTTTACAGGTTCGGGCTGATTTAGATAATAGTTCGCAGCTCTGATATTCGGCGAAAGAGTTCCTATTGATCCAGCGAGGATTCGTCCAAAAGATGAAGTTCCGGACAATTTGGTATCTTTTCTTCCATACAATATCACAGATTACAGTCTCGTGCGAAAGAGAATGGAAGAGGTATTCGACGATCTAGAAAATAACTGGAATTGCAAATTCGGCTTCATGTCACCCGATGAAGATCCTCGGGGTCCAGAATATCCCATCGATCCAGAAGATACACTTCCAGATAGTGTGTATGGACTTACCGTAACGAATTATCAATACATGGAGTATCACGAAGCGGAAAATAAAGAATGGCAGATTTATGTGTGGCTTGCTTATTCAAGGTTACAATCATTATTCAGAAATGATTTGACTACTTCGGAGAGGAAAATGGTGGAATGGGCAACTGCTATTACGCTGGTGCATGAGATTGTTCACGCGATTAATTTTGTTTGTCCGAGGATTGATGGGACGAGAGTGAGTAATCCAGATGATGAGAACCCGCCGTGGTTTTTTGATGATGAAGCATTGGCTGAAGCCGGGTTTAGTTTTGAGGTTGCTGTGAGTTTTTCCTGTTTCCGAAATTGGGATCTTGAGGACTAATCGTGTTGGCTATAGTTGAATGGCGGAACTGTTCGTTCTTTTACCACGGTGAGAGGAATGCCATATGGGCATTGGTTTGAGACGATATGGCCATCGGTAGAAAGTCAAGATCTCTGTGGATCGAAGAGTATTACGTTAATGAACCCCGGACCCTTCGATTACCAGGAAAGATTTCCAATACCGGCTTCTTTCTATGAAGACATGCAGCAAAGAGAGTTTTGGGATTATATGGTACATAGATTTGGACACAAATTATTTCACTACCGATCAATCAACCATGGCGTTCGTCTCAATTTCGACATCTATACAAAAAATAGAACGCCGATAAAATTTAGAGATATATCAACTATACGTATAGTTCCGGTTACTCCTGAACCAGGACATGATAATGAAATCTTAAGAGAGAGATGGGAGAGTATCCAGGCGATACTCGGCGCACAAGGCGAATCTGAAGAGAGAAAAATTGCTCAAAGTTTCGGAATGTCTTTATTGCAAAGTTCCAAGATTGAAAATTCGTTCTGGACACATGAAGAAACGCAACGGAGAGGTGCTGCTGCGATATTTGAACATCTCAAGAAACAGAGCGTCTCGGAAGAAGAAAGACTCTCTGACTTAACACACTTGATTGGATTTATGTGGACGATTGTACAGAATCACAAAAATAAGATTGATGCTCTATTAAAATCCGGTCAAGCCGATATTCCACAACTCCAAATACCCTCGGAGGAACGTCGAAGAGCTTTACTTGCGTGGAATAGAGGGACGTCGATTTTTGTAAATCAATGTTCCAAACAATTTCCTAACGCATTAGGAGATCACAAATTTCAACTTTCGACTCTGGGACTTAGTCTCGAGATCCTGCGCTTGCAAATCTTTTCTCCGAATCTGCAGACCGAAACTATCAAATCCGGGCCTGATTTCATGGAGCTAGCCTTACTGCTTCGTCTGCAAGATTCCTTTCTCAAAGGTGATAGGATTTCGTGTTGGGATTTTGTGAAGAGGATTAGGGAGATTGAGGGATGTTCACTTTTTGCATTTTTGTGTACGTTGTGGGTAGATACGGTAATTTATGAGGGGTCAGAGACGAATTTGGAGAGGGTGAAGAGTATGAGGGGGTTTGAGTCGATGGGGAATTGGTGGAGAGAGTTGTGGGATAAGAGTAGTGGGGGGGAGTGGGAGGGGATGTTTAGGATTTGGGAGGGGGTGAGGGAGGAAGCGGAGAGGAGGGTTAGAAGTGCGCATCATATGTAGGGGTAAGGGTGTATGTTTGGGATGTTTGGTGGTGCTTTTTGAAACGATTGGTCTGTATGCTCTTATGTAGAAAATTAGTAAGCCTTTAGAAAATTTGCCTGTAACAAATTGTGTATTTCATATAGTTTGGATTTCGAGCAGTTGTTGCATATTCTAGACAAACTGTATGCTATTAGACGACTCATGATCGGAATGAACCTCAATGTCACCAAATCTTTAATGGTGTGGAGACAACGACTCCAAAGACTGCATAATCCGAACAGATTTGAACGCTTCCAGCAACGTCATTACATTACATCACACGTATTCCACTACTGACCTTATGATAAGAAACCAAGTAGACTCTCATATATTGTCTAGCACAAATCCCATGTCCTATCATACAATTGAGACAATCTCAATGTCCCAAAAAGCTCCATGAAATAGCCTTAAATCAATGTTCCCAAAGCTCCAATGATATGAATTGTAATAAATACCTCAGAACTTTCAAATGCATCCATTTAATTTGAACGTTGTAGTGATTTCAATACCTGAATTCGATACAAATGATCGAAGATATGTCATCTCAATGTCTGAACTGAATTTATATTTCAAATTACGTTTGTAAGATGAAGCATTGTAAATATCTGATGTTAATGTGAACAATCAAGGGTGTCTCGATAACTCTTTTGGCTTTGACAATTGATAAAGTCTCAATGTCTGACCTTACTTCATATTCTAAACTGTAATTGTATGATGAAATGTTCTAAATATCTGATATTTACGTGAACAATCAAGGATATTAGAATATTTCTATCGGTGTTATAAAATCAGATGTATTAGATACTTGAGGATGATTGAATACATGTGATGAATTTGAATATTGAGAATATTTCAGTAATCAAAATTGATTTGGAGAATGGGGGATATATCGATTTATCATGTGATTTTTTAACATAAGAATGTTTTGAATATATTAGGACGATGGGATATTTGTGGCAGGTTCGGATAATGGAATATCTTGATAGCTAGAATCCACTTGAAGAACCAAGGATAATTAGATGTGTTACTTGGTGTGATAATAGCAAATGCATTAGGTACATTGAAACAGTTGAGTATTTGTGACGAGTTTGAATGACGAGAGTAGCTCGATAGCTGGAAATGATTTGGAGATTTATGGATATATCAATGTGCCATTTGGTTTCATGACATTCAATGTATCAGATACGTTGAGATAATTTACTATGTGTGACGGGTTTGAATAAGGCGAATATCTCAATATTCAGGATCAATTTGAATAGTTCAAAGACTCTTGATTGTCAAATGGCTTCATGACATTAAATGTACCAGATACCTCAGGGCAATTCAACACGCATGACGAATTCTCACAATTAAATAAATACAATCTATAAGTCAACCCAAACAATCAAAACAAAGTATCATTTAGATATACCCTGATCATTGGAAGCCTCACATAGTGTAAACTAATGATGTAATGTCTCTCGAGATCTAGACATTCCATTGACGTTAGCTGTCGCTTAAAGTAAGGGAGCCGAGAAATGATAAGCAAACCTTAACTATCAAAGCTAAACAACTTTCTTTGATTTATCTGTGTATTGTCTTATGTTAATAGTTGCTTTCATGAATGATTGATGGTTTATTTGTTGTTGTGGGGTGTTTAAATGGTCAAAATGGACAAGTCTGTGTCTGGGACCTCGAGAATGACTGATTTGATGTCGTTGTGCTCAGAATTTCAACAACTTCTATTGTATTTTTCTAGTTATTGTATTGTAGAAACTTTAGCAGCATTATATTGTTACTTGGACCGTGGTATCTAACAGAATTGATATGTTATTGTCCCAAATTACAGTATTGAAGCGTGATTTGGCAAATTCCATGGTCTAGATACCAGATATTAGTGATTTTTTCACTTTCAAATCTGGTTTCGCAGAATTGATTTTCAAAATCAAGCATTTTTCTCCAATAAATATATCATTTCAACCAGAAAACCCATCAATTACCTTTATTTTGCACCATCCCATCACCAAAACGAACGATAACCATTCCCAAATCGCTCCCAGCGCCCATCCAGCGCTCTACCAACTCCCAGGCCACATAAGCATCCAAGCTTTCCCTCTTCCGCCCTATCCCCTCTACTATTTCGGTCTCCCAGTCCCCCGATTCGCAACCCTCATCCAAGCCAACGCCTGGGTCAATCATCCCATCCTCCACCCCAGTTTCGGTCCCCACCCCCTCCCCGACGACCACCCAGCCGTTCCTTATCCAGCTGAGCCTGGCATGCAATGGCTAGGCTACATTGCTCCTTCTGCCGGCCGCTATATTCCAGTGGATAACCCCGCGCATTATATAAATCCATACGATATCAATGGACCACGTGGATTTCCTCCACATATCCCTCCAGCACATCCGGTATATCCTCCTCCTATCCTCCCTTCTCAAATCACCTACCAACAACCAGCTAGCCATCTAGCTCCGGCTTTACGCCCCCACCATCCTCCTCCACATGATTCTCGCTTCGCTCCCCCTGCTCCAGTCGGCTACCTTGCTGGTGGTGCCCCAGGCCTTCAAAACAGTCTTCTGAATACCAGCTATGGTCTAAATGGCCCTCCTATTGCCAATCCGATGGCTAATTTAACCGTTATAGGCTACCATGACGAGAAAAACCTGGTAGCGATGGAGAATTAGCGAATCTTGCGGCAAATTGATATTCCTGATCGACCGGAGATAATCGATGAGTTCTGTGAGGAGACTAGAAGAGAAGTGGAGAGATTACGATCTATTTGGGAGATGGAGCGAGCTAGTGGTGCTTCTTTGAGTAATTTTGGTCCTATTAGTGCCAATAGCAGTGGTATTAGTGGTGAAACGGGTGTTGGAGGGGTTGGAGATCTTAGAGAGAACGAGAATACGGATATTGGCGGGAATGACGAGGATAGTCTGAGTGATAGCGATATGGATTACGAAGGATGAAGCGTTTTTGCCGAGTTTTGGTGCTTTGAGCACTTTTGTATGTACTTTTGGATCGTTTTTATGCTATCAAAATGACGTAAGACTCTTGCAAAGGAACATACTCCACAAATATCTTTATTATATACGAAAATTGTTTTAAGCTATGAACAATGGATCCGCAGAGTAGTTCTGTGGACAAAAGTATACACAAGAAAACACTTCCTCCACGCAGATTAATGAGATAGGAAGTATGCCATCTCAATACTGACCACACCACCCCGTGCCAGCAAGTAAATAAAACGGGTAATAAACCTACACGCGCGATTAGATTTTAGACGATCTCATGTAGAAGATCGGACTCACACTTGGCAACCCACTGACAAATGGCACGTCCATCCCACCATACTCATCCACCATTACATTCCTACAGCTCAACACATCCGTCACCATCAACCCAGCTTCAAATCCCACATTCTTTATCTCAACCGTGTAATATTCTGCACTCTCGCCGATGTTGTTCAGCACCATTAGAGTCATACATTTCCCATCTCCCTTCCGAAACGCAATATTATGTGGGTCTGAGTAAGCGACTTGGGTTTGATCAGTCGCATATGTATCTGATCGTGCTATTGCCAAAGAACGTATAGCGTTCAATTGCTTGACTAGAACATAAAGTGGGGAGCTAGTATCGTAACCTGTAGGCCATATTGGTTCACGATCATAAGGATCAGTTGCGCCATGAAAATGTTGTTCTTGACCTTGATAGATAATTGGTATGCCATCGGCTAATATCGTGTATGTGATGATATTTTTAGCCAATGTAAGATCACTAGTATAGTTTCCGAAGCGGGGTTGGTCGTGGTTCTCGGTGAAGGATCCGAGCAGTGTTGTGTCTTTACATCGATAATTTTGGGACTGTAGTTGTCCTATTAGGTTTTCTGATGTTGCGGAGGTGTTGGAGAAGAATTGTGTGAGTTGGTAATACGACGCGTAGGAAAGAAGTCCATCCATGTAATCTTGGTAAGGACATAGATAATCTACATCTCCATCTGCCACTTCGCCCACACAATAAATACCCGCAGCTTCATTGAATAAAGGCCAAAAATCTTTTTCCACGTGTCTAACAGTGTCCACTCTCAATCCATCAATTGAGTAATTGGCTACAAGTGACTTGATCCATGTGGTATAGAGATCTCGAACATCTTGTCGAGTGGTGTTTAGATCTGGCAATGGATACTTCTCCGTTCCAAGTTCGCATAGTTCGACATTCGTCTGATTGTTGTAATCATTAATAAAGCAAACATCATGAAAGTATTTGCTGTCGTTGAATGGATTCATGATGCTGAAATCGACGTTATACGCAGTATCATCAGATCCCATATGGTTCGCCACGACATCAACCATCAAGTACTGCCATAATTAGCTATCTTTATCTATGCTTATTTTGTATCTAATCATACCATTCCTCGACCATGAAGTGCGTTAGCTAATGCTTTCAAATCCGATGCGTCTCCAAAGTGACTGTTTAGACCATATAAATTTTGAGCCGAATACCCATGAAAGCCTCGACCTGAATCCGCAACTTGTTCAACAACTGGTGATATCCATATTGCCGTGAACCCCATATCCTAGTATATTATTAGCACCCATAACTCTGCTTACATATAGCTGCACTTTTCCTCTTATACCTGAATATAATCGAGCTTGTTAATTATGCCTTGCCATGTCCCACCACAATATCCCCGAGTTTGAGAAGGGCAATCCGTGGTATTTGAAACATCTGTTCTAGCGAATCGATCTGTGAATACTTGGTATATCGAACGAGTTCTCCATTCATGAGGTGTCGCTGATTGAACGCCGTTCAAAGAAGCGATGCCTAGCAAGGCGGCTAACAACATTTTAAAGGAAACCATTTTCCAGCCTTCCTTCTATCGCGAAAGTTGAAAAGAATGAAAATTCTTGTGAAAAGAAAAATTTATTGAACTTTTACTAAATCATTTGCAATCTCAGTCTATTAACAGTTCAATGAGAACTATCGCGAAGAAGTACTTGGAACACGAAATAAAAGTTCACAGGAAACCTCACAGGAAGGAACGTACAACATAAAGGGTGACCATGAGTAGCCAATCTAGTAACCTTACGTAGGTAGATTTATGATTAAAGGTACGAGTAAATCCTTTCAGAAGGTTGCACTCTACATTTACCCCAAATGGGAAGGTTACAGAAACATGGTTGGTGATCCTTCTGCGGACGACCCACCTCAAGCGATCTGCGGAAAACCAACAGACCTGCACACCATAAATTCCCCTTCCGAATTGTTCTTGTCACAGCCTATCCTTGAGAATAGATACCCCTACTCGAACATCTGTGACAAGAATCAATGGGTCCGATGCGAACTGAGTGTTGCGGCTGCCACGAGTGTAGTATTGTAGTTCGATTGCATATACCTGATTGAAAATGGCAGGAAGCAGGAGCGGAAAGGGATTGTGCTCAATATGTTTCAGATAACACTCCAATGATTAAAAATTAGTGTTTATCCTATTTATATGCGTCTTGAGCATTATGTAAGTTATGGAAATCGAAAAAGTAATGAAATTCAAATACATCGTTACGTATCCGGGGATAAAAATTCTCCTCAAGCTCCCTGCTCCCTGTGAAGTGTCGATACAAAAGAAAAAGTCTTAGCTGGAAAGACCGTTTCATTTTTTCGATTGAAAGTGTAGCTACTAATAGACATCGGAAGCACCTTTCCTTGTTTGTTGAATGATTTTCTCGGCTGGCATTACGCTTTTAATCAACCCGACCCCAGTACCAGAATATGCAACCATCCTGCCATGTGAGCCCCAAGCCTTATCACCATTTCTTAACTCCTCCTTATATAAACGAACGTTTTCTTCGTCTGTCATTCCAGCTCTCTCGTCCTCATGGCCTTTATTGAGTAAAGCGCGACCATCATATTGTGTTGGCCATCCCACTGTTGTCTTCAATCGGTCACATAAAGTAGACCTCCGGGTACTAACACCACCATCTACTGCTTTCACGAGCTCCCTCTGCCAGCCTTGAGGAATACCTGCTTCTTCAGCTGCTAAGAATCTGGTACCCATCACAGCCCCTGTCGCCCCCAAACACATTGCAGCAGCAACACCTCGTCCATCCATAATTCCGCCCGCTGCAAGCAGTGGTATGGAATTGATTTCTGACTTTCTATCTTCAAGTGCATCTGCAACCTCTGGAAGCAACGAAATAATACTGGCTGATCGAGCTAGACCATGTCCACCAGCATTGGAACCTTGAATGACCAGGACATCAGGTCTCGTTGTATCCACAACATCCAAGGCTTCCTTGACAGTCCCAACTTGTACCCAGATTGAAACTTTCCCGTCACTAACAGATCTAAGCTCTTGAGCCCATTCTTTTAAGTCCCCGGTTCTTTTAGGTGCGTAAAGCCATACTGCTGAAGGTTTATGTTGCTTTGTAGCCTCAACAGCGACGTTGATTTTACAGCCCCAATTCTGGAAGCCAATACCAATAGGAAGACGATCAAATGTCTCAAGTTGTGGCAATTTTCGACTGGCAACTTTAAAGAGTGACCTCGTCATGGTAAGTTTTTGATGAAGATCCGCCCCATCGTTACCCCCTGCAAGAAAACCTATACCACCCGCCAGACTCACATTAGTCGCGAGAGCAGGCGTGGCAGCACCCAACATTGGCGCTGACACAACGAGTGGATACTTAATCCATGGAAAAGTCTCTAGCATACGTCGCCTCGCTATTTGTAAAGATATTGATGACATTGCGATTGTTTATATATGTCGCGTGGGTTGTTGTTGCTTTAGACTTTGCCTTTCGACGACATCATGGACTTGTGTTTGACTTAAGGTTGGAAGTCTTGGAAGTTAATTAACAATTAAATCACAACTCCCAGTATGCTTTGTTATGATCTGAAGAGAAAGAAATCTCAGTATCCTGTACCCAAAAGAAGAACTCCTGGCAGTGCGCATGCTTCAATGAATTTGAGATGCATAGTATAGGTTGAACTCATGTGTGCTTACTAATCTGACAAAAGGATCGGACGCGGGGATGTCGCGGGGATGTCACGGGCCGTGATACCCGCAGTTTAGCATCCAAATCTTCAACCCATTTTTCCGAAGTCACCCGGTGCCCCGTTGCATTGATAAACATTGATAACGTCCCAAAAAGTTGAGATGGACATCTCCCCGGAGATGCTTCAACCCCTGGTGGATATTGTACATAAAGGATCAGGATACAATCTTTTCATGTCAGCGGTATCCCTCACTCGGCTCCCAAAAACATGCCACTGTTTGTCGTGATACACCAATTGCAATCGAGGTATATGTATGATTACAATACAATACGATGAAATCAGGTCAGAAAATTTTCATGGTCACGACAGGGAAAGGTTGTACTAACAGCAGTTTGTAATCATGGTACTCGAGGTGGATTCATACATAAGGATCTTGGGGCCAGTATGTTCAGAATGTTTGAATGTCTAGAATCATCGATATCGGAAAACAATAACACAATTTACTAGATAATTGAAATCTTATCATGTCACTCACACCTCAGCAAATCGACATCATCAAGGCTACAGTGCCTGTTGTCGAAGAGTATGGAACTGCCATTACTACCACCTTTTACAAAAACGTTCTCGACGCGAATCCAGCACTAAATAACATCTTCAACCAAACAAACCAAAAGAATGGAGCTCAACCACGTGCTCTGTCAGGTGCTCTCGCTGCTTATGCGGCCAATATTGATAACCTTGCTGTACTTTCAGATGCCGTGGAAAGAATATGTCAAAAACATGCCTCATTATTCATCCGACCAGAACACTATCCCATCGTGGGAAAATACCTCCTGGAGGCCATGGGCCAAGTACTCGGCGCAGCATTGACGCCAGAAATCCTAGACGCGTGGACGGCTGCCTATAATCAATTGGCCCAGATCATGATTGACAGAGAAGCACAATTATATCAAGAAGCTGGCGAGTGGAAAGAATGGAGATATTTCAAGATCGCCAAGAAAGTCAAGGAATCCAGTATCATCACCTCTTTCTACCTAGAACCCGCCGACGGAAAACCCCTCCCTCTTTTCAAACCGGGCCAGTACATTTCAGTTCAGGTCCATGTACCAGACTTCGGATATTTGCAATCCAGACAATACTCATTAAGTGACCGCCCAAATGAGAAATACTACCGAATCAGTGTAAAACGAGAGGATGCTGTTTTCCTACCAGAACGCAACACACCAGTTGAAGCAGGTGTGATCTCAAATACTCTCCACGATACCAAGCACGAAGGTGATATCGTCCAAGTATCTCCACCTCAGGGAGAATTCTTTCTCGATCTACAGAAGAATGTCGATTCTCCTGTAGTTTTAATCTCCGCCGGAGTTGGCCTCACACCCATGGTATCCATACTCAACACTTTGGTAGAAAGAGGAAGCACGCGATCAGTATCATATATCCACGCAGCGCGCAGCAAAGAAGTCGATGCATTCCATGACCATGTCCAAGAAATCGCTACATCGCAGTCGAATATCAAATCTTGGGTTTTTGTCAAGAATCTACCAGCCGATGATTATGGACATCCGGTTAAGGATCTAGTGGGACGAATGGATCTATCGAAAGTTAAGGATGATGCGTTGCATTTGGATAATGTCTCGACAGTGTATTTTATTTGTGGTCCGGGGGGATTCATGAACGATATGAGTAAGACTTTGCAGACATTTGGAGTGAGCGAAGATAGGGTTAAGTTGGAGGTTTTTGGGACCGGAGAAGCTCAATGATGAGTAATAGTCATAATGAATGATGTATGGATATTGGAAAGTGTATATAGAGGATTTTCGGGATTTTAAACTCCACTAATATTTATGATACCAACAAATATATTCTTGTAGCCAATTGTCCCAATATTCTCCTTGCTCAAATGTAAATTTTCAAGAAATACCGTAGTTTTCTGTCTGTAATGATCGCGACCTACGATACATATGATTTAATAGCTTTTTTCTTGTAGGTTTAAATTTTTGTGGAGGCAGATTTTCCAGTCCTTATCTAAGACACGGTAAGTTCTCACATTGAAGCAATAAGTTTCAGTGTAGTCGATCTCCATTCAAACAAGCTAATGAAGTTTAAGGATCTACTACAATAGGGTTTTCAAAGTCTTACTGTAATAGGTATTAGAATCTTGTAATAGATATATAATTGTATAAGAGTTCAAGACAAGTGGAGCATACTATCATTGGGAATTGTTTTCTTTAACTACTTTGTTCGATTGAGCTTCTGTATAGGGGTATGTATTAGGCGTATTAGGAATAAATAAAAGAAGGAGAGTGGGCCAAATAAATATATATTCAGATTTATAGAATTAACAATCCCACACTTCCACACCTACAGAGATGATTCCTTTCGCGAAACAATCATTTATTTCGCTCCCCTAACTCCCCGCAATATCCGGGCGCGCATCACCCGAATCAAAGATGTACGCACTGTTTGTTGAAGAAGATTGGCAATAATCGCTGGAATTGTTCATGTTTTTAGTAATGAGGTTTCAGTATTAAGAAAGAGTTGGATTCTGAGTCAATCGCTAGAGTATATAAAGATTTTCCCAGGACTGGTCGTGGTGCAGAAACTTATATTGCAAAATATCATTGTTAACGAGCTTGTTTTTGCTACCCGCAGTTATACGTCTGGTGATATGACTATGGATGACCACGAAAAGCAAACGCAGGATGCTCAATTCTCAAACACCAGTACCGATAATGAATCGAATTCCCAAACCCCGACTCCCACTTTGACAAATCCCGGGCCTCCTCCGGATGGTGGATTCACAGCTTGGCTGCACGTTTTCCTCACGCACCTCGTCTTCTTCAATAGTTGGGGTTTCGCAAACAGTTATGGAATTTTTCAAGAATACTATACCGTCAGCCTGGCCCAAAGTTCTTCTTCCATTGCTTGGATCGGCAGTGTTCAAGTATTTCTCCTGTTGTTTGTCGGAGTTATAGGGGGTCGAGCGTCGGATGCTGGTCATTTCAATCTCATCTTCAGAATCGGTGTCTTCCTGCAATTGCTGGGTGTCTTTATGACATCTTTCTGCAAGACCTATTGGCAGGTATTTCTTGCTCATGCGGTCTGTGTTGGTTTAGGCAACGGTTTGTCGTTTTGTCCAGCTCTGTCCGTCTTGTCCACGTATTTCAAGAATAACAGGGCGTTAGCTGTGGGGATTGCAGCGGCGGGGGGAGCAAGTGGAGGTTTAGTGTATCCGGCTGCTGTACATGTATTACTCGGAAAAGTCGGATTCGCGTGGACGTTGAGGATCGTAGGGTTTATTATGTTGGCAGCTCATGTTCCTTCAATTTTCCTTTTTAAGCCAAGATTACCTCCTTATAAGGCGGGTGCTTTGGTGGAATGGGCGGCATTCAAAGAACCTGCATATACTTTCTTTACCATGGGTATGTTCTTCAATTACTGGGGGCTGTATTTCGCTTTCTTCTATCTGGGCACATTCGCTCGCGACCGCTTGGGCGCTACGACTGAAACTTCCGTTAACCTTCTAATGATTTTGAATGGGATTGGAATCATCGGACGCATTATCCCAAACCTCATCGGAGATCGGATCACTGGACCCTTCAACATCCTCATTCCATTCAGTTTCGCAGCATGCATTTTGGTTTATTGCTGGGCGGCTGTTGATTCAATAAGTGGAATGTATCCATTTGCTATCATATATGGATTTGTTGCAGCTGCCTTGCAGGCGCTTCTTCCGGCCACTGCTACAATCTTGGCGACGGATCCGAAGAAAACGGGAGTGAGGTTGGGTATGATTTTGAGCGTTGTTAGCTTTGCGTGTTTGACTGGACCACCAATTTCTGGTGCGTTGATTCAGGCTGGAGGAGGAAATTATCTTTATGCGCAGATCTTTGCGGGAACATCGATTGCGCTTAGTGGATTGTGTCTTGTAGCTTCGAGGGTATCGAAGTCTGGATGGAGTTGGGTTAAGGTCTAGGTCTCCTATGGTAGATGAATGGAATAAAGCATATCTAATTACTGAGACCAGTTCCAGAAAAACAGATAGGTCTCTAACAGGCAAGAAATATAGAGAATAAGATCATCTAGAAGGTCGATCGACCTGAATAGTTGCTTATTTGTGAGATTTTTCGAACAAGTGACGTACGGAGCTTCGGTGAATGCCGAGGATTAACCATCGGCTGCATCTAAATTACGTAATGCACATGCAGCAAAGCGTCTCCACCATAGCTCTGCCATGTCAGAGAATGAAATGGGCCCGATGAAATGTGATCGGTCAAGAAGGTAAGGAATTTTTTTGTTATTCTATCTCAGCTATTTGTTCTTTCTGTTAAGAGAATTTTCTCGCTGCTATGACGGACTCACCATTGAAGCGCAAACGCTCTCGAATAGCCTGCGAACCTTGTCGTGACCGCAAAAGAAGATGCGACGGCGCTCAACCATGTGATTCTTGTCTTCGATTCGAATATGAGTGTCAATACAAAAATTATTCCGGACACAGCAAAAAAGCTAGACACAGCCATGAACAACCATTATTGTCAGCTCCCACAAAATTGGAATCCTTACCTCCTCCATCATTAGAAGCGAATTCCGGTGCAACCTTTGCCAGGCAATTGGCGTTGAAAATCGATCCTCAGAATGCACCGAGATTAAATTTGTTTTCGTGGAATATTGGAGAGAGGTATAGTAACACCAGATCTAAGCGGGTTTCGACATTATCAACAGAAGATATATCGAGCGCAGGCATCGTGGATGAACTGTCTGCGTTCTATTTTGAAAAGGTGGACATTTGTTATAATTTCATTGATCGGGCAAAATTCTTTCAAAGATGGAAGGTTCGACAACTTGTCAAGAACGAGAGAAAGCCATTTGATGCAGTCTTGTTTGGGGTGACCGCTCTTGGAAGTCTGTTTTCTAATCGGGTTGCACCTGCCTTAGAACTGCAGCTTGTTGAATCTGCGCGGTCAATTCTAGATGAGTATTCCGGAGAAACACCAACAACAGAAACAATCACAGGACAACTTCTTAGAGTTGTGTATCTGCGCATGACAGCATCGCCTCATGTCGCATGGATGTCTAGTTGTACGTTGATGCACATGGTTGAGGCAGCAGGTCTTCACATCCCGGCTACCACAAATGATCCTTCAATACAACCAGTAGTAGACGGCAGTTCAGAGTTACGATGGAGACTATTAGGTGTGGCACAACATCTAAATACTTGGATCTCTTTCGATCTTGGTCGGTCTAGGGTTGTGCTTCAAGGAGGAGTGCCTTCAGTCCTCCCATACCTGAATCACCAAGATTCAACGAAAGAGCTTCTTAGCTTATTGCCCATGTCCGAAGCTTTAGATCCAAGTAACCTACAAAATGCATCGAATCTCGAGTCTGCATTCGTGCAAGTCTTGGATAGCAGTCACATACAGCCCCCATCAGTAATGGCTCAATGTAATCTCATGCTTTGCATCTACCGGCGTCTTCGCGCTTTAAATCTCACCGTCTCTCCGGAAACTTTAGACCGAGCTCTGACACTAATGAGTAAAGGTTTACGCTGTGCTAGGGAAATGGTCCGAACAAATTGTCCCTGGCACCATATGGCTAACGTACCCTTCCAAATAATCTGCACACTCCTCGCTATTGACAATCGAAGCGCATTATCGAGACTAGGAGATGCAATGAAGACTCTTGGAGAAGTATCAACTGCATATGATACGAGTGTCATGAGAGAAGCATATAAAACTGCTCGATTACTAGTTTTCCTTTCTCAAAGAAGGAAAGAGGATGATGCGAAGATGCTTAGTGAAGTCATGAAGGCCGATCCACTACCACCTGTTGACCCTACAATGGATAGAAGTAGTAGTCAAGCGCTGCAGGATACTGGGTATGGTGATTCGTGGCTAGAATCACTCCTTGCGGATATACCTGGATTAGAAGATATTGAATCACAGTTTTCGATGACTAATATGCTATGGACATTTCAAGGTTCAAATGCTTAAGGATAATGCTAGAGGAACACATCTTGCCGTCGCTGCAAACAAAAAAGGCAAATTACGTAGAGACAAAGAGTTTTCGAACCATAAAACGAGCCAAGGAGCGGCAGCATCAAAAATGACACCATCATCAATTTTTAGACCTCAAATCAGAATATCAAGAAATTAGCATTCCTGTCAGTGTTCTCGCAAAGTCACGCAGACTGTTTGCTTTAGTTGAACTCAAAAACGAGTCACACGTTTCTCAAGCCAAGTATCCAAAACAAATACCAAAATATTCTCCCGTTCAATCTATCTTTCTCCGTGCCATCAAATTTCCCACGCATCATCAACCGCGATCTCATTTGATTGAACCTTGGCAATCAAGCAATCCTTACAAGAGAATATTCTATGCTTCTATCGAATGCTTTTAAAAGCATGTCAATGATCGAATTGCGTGGATGTATGGGTGTTGCTCATTTTCTGAACATTATTGTCATACACTGCCAATGAAAAGAAGGTCCGTTTCAATAAGTAAAGGACTTCCTTCTCTTATGATTCATCTCATCAAATAGGACGAGGGCTTAATCAGTCATCGATCTCCATTTGCTTGAAACGCCATTTCTTAATCACACGCATTGTAATCTCTATAATACCACGTCTCCGCTAAACCACCACAAGAACCTAATCAGCAGCCCTCACACCCCCACTCCCCCAATCATCAAACCCCTCCCCTCTTTCTCCATCCCCTCCATAACCTCTTCCCCATACACACCTCCTCCATACCCATGAAACAAACTCCCGCCATTTCCCCCACCCAAACCCGCACCTCTAAGCACTCTCTCCCTTCTTCTTCCTCTCTCATACTTACTCGACGCGCGTCGAATGAGCGGCTGTTTTCGTGTGTGAGAGCGGTGGTGAGAGTAGAAAATCAGGGTTATGAGGAGGGAAAGAGTGATGAGGATTAGAACCGGGAGGAGAAGATGGGAGGTTTTGGATTGGGGTTTGGAGTTGGGCAGGGAAGTGGGTTTGGAGTTGAGTGGGTGCGGACCTGGGGAGTGTTAGTCTTCTTGGCCTATTTTAATTCAACTCGCACTTAAAGGTTGTATTGAACATTTGAGAGTCGATGACTCAAATAACACTACTCTCCTCTAGGTTGTAGGGATACACCTGTTCACCACATAGGAAGATAGATTTACAGAATTCAACAACTCACCGAAAAATCCCCTCCCAGCACCCTCTCCCGTACGCAACACACTAACTCTCCATCCCACACTATCCACCAATCCTAATTCTTCTCGATCTTCTCTTTCACTCTTATCACCCATACTTCCAGACGTATTAGTAACACCTACACCCAACACTCCCTCTCCAATCCGCCTATGATACGCATCCCACACCTCTCCAAAAACCTCCCTCCGACCCATCATCAACTTCTCTCCCTTTCTCAGTTTCCCCGTCAAACTGAGCACTCCTTTTGCTTTATTCCTCTCCCGTTCGCCATCTCCATCTACTCTAGGCGCATTATACCCCATCAACACATCTATCAACTCCACTACAAATCCATGGTTTCTTGGAGCCCCTATAATACGGGTTGAAAGTGTTCCCTTCCTTTTCTCATCCCCATCCTCGTCCCCATCCTCACCATCATCTTCAGATACAACTAAAGGTTCACTAACAACAAACAGCCCCAGCATTAAAAACGGATCCAGAGCTCGCAGACAAATCGTATCCACATCCAATACAATCCCTCCATATCTATGAAGTAGAAGAAATTTCATCGCTTCGACACGTTGGAAATTCGAGGGATAGGATATATATGTTTTAAGAAAAGATGAGTAGTAAGTTTTTATGAAGGCGAGGGATTTTTGAGAGGTCCAAAGCTGTGATTAGGTGATCAGTTTTTTTCTCTGCTAATTGTGGGAAGAAAAGGATAAAGCTGAAACAAGAAAAGAGAAGAGATGGATGCGCACAACATATTTCCACCCACTCTGTTCATTAACTCCCCTACAACTACGTCTCCTCTCTTCCCATCCATGAGGAATCTCTCCATCGCCTCCACTAATTTCCCATCCCTCTTTATCTTCTGCTATACTTATCTTTCCCTTCCTCATATCATACCTTCCTTCTCCTACCCGTCCATCCACATTCTCATCACCACGTCTCTCAACTCTCCGTCCAAACCCCCCTTTCCAATTATGCCACACCTGATGGATAATTTTTTCTCCTCCCCCTCCCTTGCCAGACTTCTCACCGGTTTTCTCGCCCACTCCCAAAACACCATCTTCTAGTAACTTCCTCAGCGCTGGATATTTCCCCTCTTTGATTTTTGCTCGTAGCTGGATTACGTTTTGTTGATTGATGGATTTTCCTTCTTTGGTGATATATGTATGTTTTCGAGAGGAGGAATTGGAGTTGGTAGTGGACAGGGGATTTAGATTGAGGTTGAAATTTAATGAAGAGGGATACGTGAGATGTAGGAGAACGATGAGGGAAAGTAAGAGTAGAAAAAAGAATAGGAGGATGCGGTGGTAGTGGAGAGATATCATTCTTGGTGGATTTAGGGTCCATGGGAGTTGATCGTCTTTAGAGTGGTAATCATGGAAGGGGATATTTTAAATAATCATTTTGGTGAGGACGAGAAAAATGAGAATAAAAGGGGAGAGAATATTCGATAGTGATAAATGTGAGGAATGTGTGAGGTGTTGTGAGGGAAGAATGAATTCCGCAGCTGGAATGATGGGATTTGAGATTTACCCTCGCAAGATATTAACTTTTTCACCGTAATGTGCGGTGAAAAATTTGATCCTGAAATTAACTGCAAATGTTTGCTGGGATGCAATAAATTAGATGGTGAAATAAAATTATGAGTGGAAGGTGTCTCGTGGGTAGCAAGTGTGAAAGAGTGAGACTTCAAGAATCAATATAGTAATGGAGGACAATAATTAAAATACAAGAGTACAATTGTATCTCGCGTTGACTTGAATTGAATGCTATATATACACAAGAACGAATCGCTCATTCGCTGACTCCTTTGCTTTTTTAATGAATACATGTACAGAGAATGTTGAGTAAAGACCCATTTAGATTACCCATGATAATCAAATATCATCTAAACGGGGTTCTGGTAAGAAAAGTACTTGGTAATAGCAGCAATTTGGTCTGCACTACCGATAGGAACCTCTCCAAATCCATCACCAACTTCCATAGTCACCATGTCTGTGTCCGAATTGGCATTCCATTGTGGTAAGGTTCCGTTTCCTTTGTAAGAGCCTCCGTTGTTGGGGTTCAAAGTCTTAGCAAAGTTTGCCCAGTATCCGTTCATCTTGAGAGCAATCTCATAATCAACAGCTTCCCATGGCTTATCAGTTCCGTAGAGATTGTTAAGAACATAGTTGATTTCAGACTCGTGATAAGCGCCTTGAGATTGTCCTGGAGGAGCATGATCCCAGTAGTAAGTCCAGATAGGCGACTTAGATTTAACAGACCAGCGATTGGCGAACGACCAACTGGAGACACGGGAAGTATCGCGCCAATGAGCGTTATACGCCATACTTGCTTGAGTGGTGTTTGAAGCCGGGTAAAGCTCCAAGAATGTGGATGAAAGGTTGTAAGCATCGTATTGCGCTTCGATTTCAGCTTCGTATTCAGCGACTGTGAGATTGGTGCTTGTAGCTGCTCCGGACTCATCTTTTGTATTTCCAGTGATGTAGGGAACATCGTTTGCTGGGCCAGTGGCAAGTGTTTCAACGTACTTGGCGGGGAGAGCATAGCCATCAAGAACGTTACCGAAGTTACTGGAGAAAGTAGATCCGAAGAGAGGTTCTTCGAGATCGGCGAGAGGGAGAGCTCGCATCTCGGCAATGGTGCTAACGTTCTTGGATGCCATGTACGCTAAGCCAGATTCAAGAGCATAAGATTGGTTGCGATAATTCTCAGCAAGAGTAAGGGCCTCAGGATCGTATGGATCACGGGTTCCTGACTCGGCGATGGCTCCGACAATGAGTCCCTTTGACAATGGACCGTTAACAAAGTGGTAGACAGCAGCTGACCCAGCGGATTGACCCATGACGGTGATATGATCCGGGTCACCACCGAATGCAGCGATGTTGGCATGTACCCATTTCAAAGCGTGGATTTGATCAAGCTGACCCCAATTTCCGGAACTATTAGATCCAGTAGCTTTGTACATTTCTGCCGAAAGCTCGGGGGTTGAGAGCCAACCAAGAGCACTGACACGGTAGTTGTAATTGACGAATACGATGCCTTGAGATGCCATTCCGGCACCGTCAAACAAAGGTTGATCGGCAGCACCACCTGCTGGGAAAGACCAAAAGACAACTGGGAGCTTGGCATTGGTAGAGTTACCGTTGCTCCAAATGTTGAGGTTCAAGCAGTCTTCGCTAACAGTACCACCGGTTGTAGCTGGATTACCAGGTCCGCAAATAGGGCCCATCTTATTGGCTTGAAATGTGGTATTCCAAGGGGTTGCGTTCTTTGGAACTGTCCATCGATTCTCACCAGAGGTATCGGCACCGTATGGGATACCTTTCCATACGGTGATGTCCTCCCAGTTCGAAATGTTGCCATTTGGGGAAGAGTTAAAGGCAGGAATACCTTGAACAGGTCCATAGTTGGTTTGAATTACTTGGTTGTAAAGTTGTGCTGAGGCGCCATGAGCGAGAGCGGCAGCCCCAAGGACTTGAGAAGTAAACTGCTTCATTGTGAAAAGAACGTAAATTGGAGAGGAGTGGGTGAGGAAGAAACTTTCGATTAGAGTGAAACATGTTCCTTTATATGTTCACTTCGAAGAAATTCTGACTGAAGCTACCTACTCACCATTGCTTACACCATATATTGTTCGGTCCCGAATAAAGGGTATTGTGCTATTGACTCTTGCTAAATCAAGCTTTGGATCTGCGCACGAGGCAGTGGCTAAGCCTTTACGCATGGTAAAAGATATTAATAAGGGGCTCATAGATTGTCAATGTCGTTGAAGATGCGTTTCAAGCTTCGGCATTTGGCTACCGCCACCTCAATGCTCCATATATTCTCAGAGTCCGGGATGACGTTGAGATGCGGTATGGGGCCGAACCACCTGGTTCATCCAGTAAAAGCGGGTTGCAGAAAAATGCCAGTCGTCCTAGACCTTCCGTGCATTGAATTCCAGACCATACGTTGAACTTGCAAAGAAGGCTCTAATACAATCACATATCAAAATGCCTGTTTTCCTCAAGTTGGTCGGCGATCCAATAATCAGATATATTTCATGACAATCGAACAAGTCCTTTGTCTCTTTCTTCTTATAACCAAGTGTTCTTACGCAAATATATGGTAATGGTATGCGTATCGTCCAAAATATGTTCCCAGATAGTTCGGAGGTTTCGGACATTTTCCTTCTGGTCTCGGCACTTCTGTTTCGAGCGAAAGAAGTTATGCTTGAGCCAAAATAGGCTATTTACGTCTCTGCAACGCACAGTTAGTGTACGCGTAGACAAACGCGCAACATGTATATTCAAATTTCTTGGCATCCAACCTCTTTCATATCGATGACCGACGGGAACCTTGAGCAACCAGGCAGAACCGAAGCCGAGGTCAAGCAGTTATGGATGCCAAACATATTGAGCATGGATTAATCAGGTGTAAACTTCACATAAAGATGATTCCAACAGAGAGTATTTGTAATCTATAAGTGTCTTTGGTACGATCCTTGGTACCAGAGTCGAAAACACTTGTTCAGTGCTCTTGGTTCGTGAAGGCATTTTAGTCGGTAAATCACGTGAATATGTTTGAGTATGATTAAGCAATCGCTTGGTATTCTGACTTAAAAGACTCGAAGAGAATAAGATGAGGATTCCTTTCTTATTCAGACACATTTGTTGATCTCTTGCCATGAAGATATGAGAGCGAAATGTACTCATCAAATATTAGTATTCGAAAAATGCTTTTCGTTCATTTATTCGATATGCTAAGAGAATCTGTCTAGTGCGGACTAGCTCTCAACACATCTAAAACACTTTGGACGGTAGAATTCATGTTCCATTTTTACTGAACTCGAGTTCGCAGATACGTCTTGATAATTCAACGAAAAGATCTGATCTTACCAGCTGTAATGGATCACGAACGATACCACGCAAGATAACTTGAGATGGAATACTTCAGACAATATTTCATGTTTCAGAACCATCTGATGATTACACGCTCATCCCCATGAAAATTCTCGAGACCAATAAACAGTAACATTTGAGAATTAAGAACCTAGAAGTTCGATGGAAAATTATCGGGTATCTTTGGTGCATAAACCGTAAATCACAGAACCGAAACACCAACCCACATCTTCCTCGATGTCCATTCTCCGCATTTCTATCCGACCTTAAAATCCACTTTCATATTTTGAAACATCGCTCATCCTCATATTCCCTACGCTCAAGTACCCAGGCTTATGGAAAATTACTTTTCGTTCTCTTCTTCCAATTCCTCTTTAACAATTTTGTCTTTTGTATCTTCTCCGTCTAGAGTGTGCGCAGTATCTGTGACCACAAGTTCACCATTTTCTCCCCAGCCCGAATTACTTCGACTTAATCTGCCGGTAGAGCCTGTAGGATCGCGTGGACTAGCTAGTGGACTTCCTGGAGCAGCCATGCCACCAATACTTCCAGAGATGCTGTCTGTCCTGCCATGACCTAGTAACCCACTTTTCACACTTCCACCATCATTTGCCAAGGATTGTTTGTTGGCGTAATAACTATTCCTCTCACTTGGTAAAGCTGGAGCCACGCCTGTCGAAGAGTAAATGCTAGCTCTCTCATTTGCGATAGGGCGTGGTTGATATAGACCAGTTGGAGATGTGATTGTAGAACCGTCAATTGTAGCACTCAGAACACTCAATGGTAGACTTTCGCGACTGCCACCAAATACCGAAGATGGCGCCAAAGCACGAACAGATGCATCAGTATCCATAGATCGCCTGCGTCTGCGTTTAGAAGATGAAGCCAAAGTCAAAATAGATGCGTTATCTGTGAGGAGATTGTTTGCTGTAGCTGTATTATATGTTGCAGGGTGGCCTCCACTACCTTGTGGGGCCAAATGTGCGGGTAAGGCTGTGGCTGGTGGCGAGGTAGGAAATTGATGTGTGAATTGAATACCCTGTGTGTTATTCGAGGCATGATTGTGCGAAACAGTAGTGCCGGGAACTCCAGCAGAATGAATTGTTGTAAGAGTTGTAGTCAAAGATCTGACAGATGGTGCCGGAGAAGAAAATGTACTATCAGCACCTCTACCAGTGCTAACCCCGCATCCAATTGTAGCATTTGTAGCTTCGCCCGAAGATGGCGCGTGAGATGCTGCAATGTCTGATCGTGCAACATCGTGTTCCTCGCCCGTTGTGGGAGCTACTGATTTGTTTCCAATTGTTGGCGGTGGATGTCCATCCTCAGAATATTGAGTTGATCTTCGACTTCTTTCCAACGATGACGTGCTGACCGAGTTACCGGTTGGTACGGTTGAAAATGACAAATGTCGATCGCGAGAGGCAGGCGCTGCCGCAGTGCCATTTATGCGACCGGATTCTGGATACGGGTTGTTATTCTTCGAAGAAGATTGTTTCTTTAAGCTCGCTTTTGTTTGTTGACCATTACGTTTCGCATTAGTGGCTTGATTGGAATTTGCAGTTGAAGAGCCGCTTTTGAAATTAGTGAACTTTTTCATCCATGTTGTAAATGGTCTGCGACGTCCTCCTACTTGTTCGGAACGGTCTGGCATATCAGTTAGTTGATGATGGTTTGAAAAATAAGAGTCCGGCAAAAGTGAGAGGATATGTTAATGCACGATCAACTAAAAGTATGATTTTGATGAATGGATTATGAGGTTGGGAGCGAAAACAGAACTGTAATGTGGCTCATACCATGTTGTTGTGAGTTTGGAGGAGATTGTTGTTGCTGTGCTAACTCCGTGGCCGCCATTGTGCGAAACCTAAGTGTCTAGCTTGGCTCGGGGCGGCGTTATACGGAGAAGATACAGAAAGCGTAGAAAGGATATGAAGATTGGGAATTGAAGAATGGACGGGAGATATTTGATTGCAGATTCCAAATGGCCGGTTTGTCGTGGTTTGATGTGTTATCTCGGTATTTCCCTTTGCTTTGCTTTGCTTCGCTTTGCCTTGCCGTTTTTCTCTAGGCAGATAAGGAAGAAAGAAGAAAGAAGAGGTAAAAGTAATAAGACACCAAAATTCTCTCTTGAATAAGAAAAATGGGAATTCAGATGTAATTTGATATCTTTATCTTTGGCACAATGATAAGAAGAAAAGAAGAGGTTCAGACGACGATGATGAATTGATGTGAATGGAAATTCGCTGGTTCATTCTAATGACCATCACTCTAACCAAGGTCTCTCTTCTCTAGTGCCAAATACCCTTGGTGCTTGTTTGGTGCTTGATTTGATCGATCAGTCAATTCAGCCAATCAATCGTTGCAACGATCTATTACATAAGCTGCAGCTTACCCTTCGGATGATTCACATCTAAACCTCCGACCGTCATAATCACTACTGCGTGCAAGCTAGTCTAGCTCAGGCTTAGTCTCAGATGAGGACTTGATCATGTGATGCGCAATCAGACTGCTTAACATTGATTTGTCATCTATCGTACTCGAATAGTTCTGATGCTTCAACATCGAAAGTTGAAAGCTTTTCATTTATACTTCACTGGTATATATCTGAACAACTGTGGTTGCGATACCCCCATATATGTAAGGTTTTCAACGTGGATGACTTTTTTTCCCTACGATGAATTTAACCTCACTGTACTAATCATTCACATGATTTTGCTAGATGGCTCTTGCTCATTCTACTCTTTCCTATAGAGCAATATGGTCTCAACCACATGAATCGTGTGTGGTATCTGATCTGTTTATCTGTCCATACCCACATTAAATGGCCTGCTCATTGCTTTCATTATGTCTATACGACCATTGCCTTCAGATGTAATAGCACAAATAAAATCCTCTTCAACCATTACCAGCCTTAATGGTGTCATCTTTGAGCTTGTTAAGAATTGTTTGGATGCTTGTTGCTCCAGGATCGATATTGATGTAGATTATAGTCGTGGAAGTTGTACAGTAGAGGACAATGGACTTGGTATATCGCCATCAGAATTCGGGGAGAATGGAGGCTTGGGAAAGCTCTACCGTATGTCATCACATATCTTCTAATGCATCCAGAAATATAACTCACCTATGGCAGATTCTTCGAAGCTGAACACGTCGAATCCAACTCATGGGGGCTACGGAACGTTCATTGCCTCATTATCTGCTTTATCCTTACTCTCAATTACTTCGCATCACCATCTGCATCACTCGCACAATTCAATAAATATGCATAGATCCGTAATTGTGTCACGTCAAACCCCAGCCCCCGATCAACATCATCTTGCTTCTTTTGAACATGGTACACGTGTTACTGTCCGAAATCTGTTCGGCAGTATGCCAGTCCGCGTAAAGCAGAGAGCGATTGCCTCTGGAAACCGGCAGGTTATTGCTCGGATGTGGGATGGTCTACGTAGAGACATTGTCTCGCTGTTGCTCGCATGGCCAAAAAATATCTCATTGTCTATAAAGGAAAATGGTACAGACCAGAAATTTATCATCCGAAGGTCTCTTGCAACATCTGAATGGCGCCCAGTTGGTAGTGTTGATCTGTTTAATACTTGCAGTATACTCTCCAAAGCCTCATATATCGCAATTGATGAAAAGTCGTCCTGGATACCTGTAAGTGGTTCTACGTCAAACTTGATTGTAAATGGCGCGATTTCTTTGATCCCAAATGCGACCAAACACATCCAGTTTCTAGCATTTGGAATAGAACCTTTGATTTCTCAAGACAACTGCAATTTCCTTTACGAAGAAATTAATCGGTGGTTCCTTAATTCTTCGTTCGGAAATCAAGAAGAGGCATATGAGCTTGATGAAGTTGAACTGAAAAGGAGATCCAAGGACCGAAGGTATAAGGGTGATGGATACACCGACAAAGAGCTCAAAGGTGGGAGGAAGAGTGTTGATCGATGGCCAATGTTTTACATCAATGTTCACAAAGTCGATCAACCAAAGCATGCGAGATTGAATCTTGACGAAGTGTTAGACGAGAAGCGAAATACTCTCGATAAGATTCTGGAATTTTTACAGGCGATTATCCTAGAATTCTTGACCATGAATCATTTTCGGCCGAAACTTGCACCCGAGAATCGCATTAAGAGATTAGAATTAGCCACTTCATTGACAAATTCGGAAATTCTGGAGCAAAGTGGACCAACCAAGACCAACCAATCTTGTCAAGATACGAACACCATCTCAACTACGTCTGAGCATTACAATAATGGCGACGAGATCCAAAGCCAAAAAAGAGCAAGAATAGACACGCTGGGAACGAAAGTAAAGCTTCCTTCTTTTCGTCAGTCGCGTTTCGCGTTTGATTCCCCTTTTGAGTCTTGGTCAAAAATAAAAAAAGGGATTGAACAACCACATAGAAAGTTTACAGATACGCCAGAAAGCTTTAGTACACCGGCACAAGTTAGCTCGGAAGTGGAGGTGCGAGCAGCAACACCTTTGGTTTCCAAATCAGGACAATTGACTCGATGTCCTTTCGAAGAAAGTCAAACTCCAGTCTCCAAAGCAACGTCATTCACTAATAACGCGCAAGAATCAGATGCGAGTAGAGATGAATTGGTTGTATGGGTCAATCCTTCAAACAAGGTCAAATCTCTAGTAAATAGGCGAACGGGCCTTGTAGTATCTGAAAAGAAAGAGGACAGAAAGGACGGGAAACAACTTATTTCCAATTCATCTTCTCGTTTGACTGCGACCAAAAAGTCTCTCGCAAGCGATAGACAGCCAATTCCATGGATCGATGACATTCTGAATAGGTGGGAAAATCCAGTTTTTGCTCCTGTTGAACCCTCAATACCTCAAATTTCAATTGATGGCTTGGATCTGGAGACGCAAGAAATTATACATGGCCGTCATCAACACTGTTCACAAGTTGAAGTCGAGAAGGCATTCAAAGAAACTTCGTCAGGACTTCATGGGCGCATCTCAAAAGATGCTTTGAAAAATGTAGAGATCATCTCACAAGTAGATAAAAAGTTTATTCTAGCCAACGTTCGAAGAAGATCTGTGGCTGGAGAAGATTCGAGTTCTCTTCTTGTGATTATCGATCAGCACGCAGCGGACGAACGAATTCGAATAGAAAATCTTTTGTCTGATTTTCTTACATACCCCACAGTCTCAAATATTCCAGCCTCAGCATCAGTATTCACTACTCCTCTTGAGAAGCCCATCAGCTTTGATATCTCAACAAAAGATTCTCAACTTTTTCGTACCTACATGAATCATTTCTCCTATTGGGGGATCATTTATTCCGTTTCGTCGATGGCTGCCATTATCACCGTCCAATATCTTCCACCTTTGATAACGGCAAGACTTATCGCAAATCCAAACCTACTCCTTCATATTCTCCGTACAGAGCTTTACTCGTATCATGGTAATCCAACGTCACATCCTCCCATCACCTCAGAATCCACTTGGATCGAGAGGATCGCCCACATCCCAAAAAGTATCTTGGAGCTGTTGAGTAGCAGAGCTTGTAGGACTGCAATTATGTTTAATGATGAACTTGGTGTTGATGAGTGCAGGGAGTTGGTTAGAAGATTGTCAAATTGCAAGTTTCCTTTCATGTGTGCACATGGGCGAGTGAGCATGGTACCACTTGGGGACCTTGAGATGATGACAAAAATGAGAGGAGGTGGTGATCATTCACATTCAGTACGGTTTGATCAGGGAAACAAAACTGGGAGTAGTGATGGAGAGTTTGGTACTGAATGGGGAAAATGGTTGAGCCAGCGAAGAAATACATAATAAGAAAGTATAAGTTCGCTTTCAGTAAACCCAAACAGTGAATTCCAGGTGTCTTATTTCAATGGCCGGGTATACTTTATCTGAGCTGGACAATGCGCACTAAGCTTTTCAGACTTACTCAGAAGCTCGGAAACCTCAAGTGCTCATTGATGCAACAATAACCACGGCTGCAACTGCGACTGCGACAACAACACCACTGTAGTTTCAAGTGCAAAGAAATGGAAAACCAGGAGCATCCTTGTGTTTTCGAAGACGGTAATGTACGAGCCAAAGCCAACTATGGTGGTCGAATAATCACTTTCAAATTATCCTCCCATGCGCTTTGCTTCGCCAGCCCAGTTTGGAAGAAGTTTGTGTTTCCTCCATTCCCTCTTCTATCCTCACTTAGAAATCAAGAAGGACCAAATTCGAAGAAAGCTTGCGCGGTTCTTGAAGAGCCATTTCCTGACATCGGGTTGGATTCTACAGAAGATAACCCGGAAGCCTTGTTAATGCTTCTGCAGATTGCGCATCTGAAATTTTCGAAGGTTTCCTCACAATTATCATATAAAGTTTTGTACCAGATTGCCATCCTTTGCAATCAGTACGATTGTAGAAGTTTGGTAAAATCATGGATTCAGAGTTGGTTGAAATATGAGTGCACAGAGGCTTACTTACCGCACCAAGAAGGATGGTTATGGATTGCTTATTACTTTGGGAGGAAAGATATCTTCTACCAATTGATGAACGTCTTGGTATTGTAGGCAATTGTTGGAGATGATGGAGAGTGCATGCTTGCTGTTGGGTCATTCGACTTTAACGGTAACAGTTACAAAGTTGTTCACCATATCTTGAATTTGCAAAGGTCTAACTTGCCTCCTAGCGTTGCCAGTAAGTCTTTCTCAGAGACAGATTCCTTTGTGCAGACTTTTTTTTTATAGAAATGATCCTTGACATCCGCGGGGCGCTCGTTCCTACCTTGATAACTGATATGAGGAACATGATAGAAGGTCTGTCAGACGCCAAGCCACGGGGTTCATGCGATGAGTTGTGCCCGTCAGCTTTGTATGGTCTCATAATCAGGAGGCTTAGGCGTAAGAGTTTATGGCCACTACCAAACCCAGCAGACTACAATCGCTCCGCTTTCGAGTTGTACAAAGAGTTTACTTCCACAATTGAAAGAATTGGTATATTCATGCCAGAGCGTCATAATTCCTTCGACTTTTTCTTCCAGAAGAATTGGAATAAGGCACCACTCGAGTTGATCAAGGCCGGTATATGCAAATGCCAGCTCCACTGGGACACTAAAGGCCTCCAAGTAGAAAGAAATTCAAAGTTGTCTTGATCACGCAGTGGAATAGATTGGAGACTTCGACTGTCTAAATTATCGTGTTCTTTGGGGGTCTCGGGACAAATATAAATATGAAATGGTGGCGTTATGTGCGATAGAACCATCTTGACGACCCATGTATGTCATTTCATGTCGTCTGCATTCTACAACATTGAGTAATAAAGTTGACTGACTTGGTTTCATTCGTCATGATCTCTGTGGCTGACTGCTTGATTCGCCTCTAGAGCGCCAGTATTTATTTCTTTGAGTTCTCGGGATACATTTTCTAGAGTGCTAGGGCTGGAAGACACCGATGTGATGATCTGATATCGCTTGATGGGTTTGGGGAAACACTGGTTGGAGCTTCAGCACATAACGATACGAGCCAACACGATTTGAGGATGTAAATAAATCATGCCTTTGCAGAGTAGTTCTTGATCGATACCAAACATCCGCTACATTTCAAATTTAAAAATTATTGCCATGTTTTATACATGATCGAGGTTTTTTTGTGAGGTGTACTCTCGATCTCGGGATACCGTCATGTAAGCTTGCTTCACCCCAAACGAATAATTTCATTCGACCTTGCCTCCTATTCTCATGCATCTTTCACCGCCCGTTACTTTCTTCTGACCAGCTCATTACACTCCATTCTCCCTCCTTCAAAACAGCAATTGAAACCAGCAGTAACCGATCCGCCTTAACAATTCAACAACCTCCACTCCACTCCACTCCCAAAGAATTCTTTTCGGTCATCCAAACAAACCAACTCACCACAATAATTCCCTATCAAAAATACATTGTTTCACATATACCAAACACAGCATAGTTTTGCATAACATACCATGCAACAGGGAACCTCCCTCCGCTCACGCATCCCGCCCCTCCCCACCAGCTAACCGAGAGATCGCTACATGGTTCTTCGTTTACGGTTCATCTCAACATCATGCATTTTCTTGCATTTTCTTGCATTTTCTTATCTCAAACGTGTGGATGGTTTCCGATTTCCGATTCATTGGGTGTGGATTTTTTATTATTTGGGGTCTAGATTTTTGGGTGGGATGGATGGGATGGATGAATGTTCTAGATGTGATGAACCTGGATATATGGGATATTGAGATGATGAATGTAAATGTGTGAACATGCAAACCATGCTATATTGTATGTATGTAGGTGTGTGTGTATGTGTGTATGTGCAAATGCTATCTACCTATGTACTATACAGCGAGGAACTTTTCCTCAACCCTGTCTGTAACTATGCAAGCGTGAAGATACAATGATAAACCAGTCTCAGACTAAATTAATATCATCATCGTACTTCGTTCAATTGAACTCCATCTCAAAAGAACTCCTAAAATGCTCAGAATGGTGTATTTTCCAGCCCGTGACCCAAACGCCAAGTAAGATAAATAAATAACACAAATGCAAAGTGGTATCTGTTGTGCCCCCGCTAAAAAAAAAAGAAATTCAAGTCCACGCTTTGCTTGCGTCCACAGCAACAATGCAAGTTTCCGATGAGAAGTTGCTCCAGTAATAAAGGGCGTTTGAGGAATGGGGACATCATTACTTCGTCCTATCATATCTTCATAATCTTTCCCTTCGATCCACATCGCAGTCGTCATCTCATCCCGTCCCGTCCTTAATTCAAAGCCGTAATCGCCGCTCCAACAAGCGTATCCAACGCGCTCCCATCACTCTGCACACTATACACCGGTTTGGTGGCGCCACTCCACACCAATCCGAGCATATTATCACTACTAGTATCTTTGCGAATAATACTCTCTGCATTGAGCGCTAGGAAAGCTCGATACTTGGCGAGAATATCTGCATCCATGCCGGTAGCTCTGTTAACCATGAATGAGAGATTGCGTGTAAATACACCTTTGAATTGCTGTTCGTCTCCATTACAGGCGTTGGGCTCGCAGGCTTTTTCCTGCAGGATTCCGTCAGAGGTCGTCATGTTTGCGATGACTGAGTTGGCGATTTGGACTGCGAGTGCAGTGTAGGAATGACTTCTTGTGCTCCAGGTGAGCTCGGTGAGACCGGATAGAATGATCCCTTGATTGTAAGTGAACACGATTTTTCCGTTGTTTTTGCATGTGGTCATGGAGATGCCGTCGTTGAAGAGATGAGTAGAAGGGTTCATGGAGGTAGTGGTGTTGGTGATAAGGAAGTCGTAAGCAATCAGAGCTTGGGAATAGTAGTAACCTTGACCTTGAGAGTTCTTTTTCGCGGGGAGGCGGTTAGCGAGTTTGGCGGAGGCGGTGAGGTATAGCTCGTTTTCTACACTGTTGACACCGGCGTGGTTCTTGTCCCACCTGATTGATTGTTAGTATGTTTGTTCAACTTTTGTAACACTGTTTGTGAAAGGGGCCACATGATAAGTTGCAAAGAGATTATGGCGTAATTCGTGCAAGGGGAAATCGTAGTCATTTGACGCAGAGTGAATGGAAAAGAACATACCATAAGCCACCACAGGGAGTATTGCCATAAACACTCTTAGGATCCTCATAAATTGCAGCCGCGGTATTAAGGTAGGTAACATTTCCGGTCGCATCATAAACTTGAATCCAAGCCAATACCCACCAAAGTTCATCATCATAGTAATCATTGAGAAATCCTTTCGCATACGCTGGGGCATGCGTCAAGATTGTCGCAAAAACATCAGGCATCCATGTAGCTGTGGTTGGGTATTTCTCGTAGTAGTTCGCCATCATTGTAAGGACATTGGCGGAAGGCCACCACTGTGGGGAGAACTTTCCGCTGTTGTCATAGGAGCCCCATAGTCCGGACGGAGCGTTCCAGTATGTTTTCTGGAGAGCATTGATAGCTGATGAGGCGTAGTTTTGAAAGTCTGCGCGGGTCAAGCTATCTGTTGCACGCTTCGCCAACAAAGAGGACTCGGAATCTCGCTGAACCTTTGTTGGGAGAGCTTCAACGACCGAAGAAGTGAGGACTGCTACAGACAGCGAAGCCAAAATATGGCGCAGAGAAATATGCATGTTGCTTGGTAGGACTTTGTCTGTGGAAGAGGTTTCGTGCGTTGTTCTTAAGCAGGTTTCAGGACGTTATGAATCAATTTAAATTCGATGATTCACACTACTTTCCTTTTCTGTGAATGGCGCCGCGTGATAATATAAAGTTTGATATAAATGACTTCCTGATTTCTTCAATATGCCTCGTGCCAAGTCTGAAGCCAATAAAGTCACGCTACTAATTTGTGAAAGAGATGAAGGAGCAATAGGATTAGACGTCCCTACAGGCCAGTATGGCAAGCCGAGGAGCGGGAATCGGCAGACTTTATATCCAAGCCCATGATGGCCGCCGGAGCTCCCAAGTAAGCCAAGGCCCAGAATTCTATGGCATTGCTGAAAATCGGTCGGGAAATTGGTTTCTCGATCTCATTGACAGGAAGGCGACAATTCTTTCGAGATTGAATGGTGGGCTATGTGGCTCGAGCGTTTGTGGTCCTAAAATTGGATCTCTTCGGGGATTTTATTCCAACAAGTCAGGGGTTTAAACGACCCACTACAAAATAGCTACAAGGTGATCCCACACTGGTGAAGATCATTTGTAAAGCAGTTGAGCCTTGCTCCAAAGTTTTGGTGTCTCATCTTCATATAATTGGATGACGTGAGAACGTGTGTTCATAGAATGGATCCTTTGATTTACATTGGATGAGCTCATAGGAAAATCTCAAAGTAAATCTCGAGAGGGGTTGGAAGACAAGAAAATCGCAATTCTGGAGCATCACTAACCTGTCTTTAGGTAAATGGTCTACAGACGATCTGAAAGTCCCAATAATGTTTGCGGTATGATAAAATCGAGACCCAAAAATCAATAATTGACATGGTCCTATAGCAAGTCAATATCGGTTACCATCAATTTCTATGGCTTGGCCGGCGCGAAGACCTTAGATGAGCTCATCCAAGTGTCGAACCGATCGTTGGTGCTTACAAGAGCACACTTTCTCCGATTGGTGAGTTGTAAGTGAAAGAGCCTAGCCCCTTATTCTATAACTGTTCCTTATATTGATTGGTCAATGTGTTCATCCCACTTTACTGCATTCGGCTAGTATAGTAGCTGAATGGATTTTGATCACAGTTTTTCGTGTTTCCAGCATTGGTACCAAGTAGAAGGGTAGAAGAAAAACGCCTGACCTTGTCAGATCTATGTCACGAAACGAATTTGTACAGAATTGTGACAATTTTGGACTGAAAGGCTTGCTGAATTTCCCAAAAGGAGTTTAATATGTCTTCTTTCGTTTCATAGCATTGACCAGTAGCTTGAAGAAAGCGGCTGAGCAGTTTCAAGTTCTCAATTCAGATGAACAGTCGTTGCGTCTAAATACATGTATAATCTCAATTTTCTGTGAGAGGATTTGCCAAGATAATTCGTAGTTCTCGTATAGATGACTCCTCTGTCGATATGCTAATTCGTTTTGAAAGGGTATGAGAGCGTCAATATTGATTGAGGTTGATTTTTTCGTCTCGAAATTTCATGGGTACGCGCGATGGTGGATGTTCTGATTTGTCATCTGGCTGGCCGTTTTAAAGTAGCAATGGCGGCGTACCTACAGAATCATTAAAGCAGCTATGAAGACTTCTCTTCGACCAATCACACCAGTACTTATCTTATCAAATATATTTCTCACCGATATCTTTGGCAGCAGGAGTAAACGACGAGGCAAGTTTAACATTAGCAAAAGCGCCACCACATAGCTGGGCGCAATCTTATTAAGTTAAATTTTGTCCTAAGCCAGATCTTTAAGGTTAAATCAACGTTGAAGTGGGCCATGTAACCCCAGGTTTAACGTGATGGCAATATCGAGGGAAAATGTTACAGGCGTTTAACAGGAGAGCTGCGCTAGCTGCTCACAAGTTGCATTAGAGAGTACGCTTATGAAATGTCAAGGTATTTTACGCAAAATGGGTGGATTACTCTTCCTTTTGAATCTAGTGGTCTTCTTAGAATCTCGTATCGATGCACCAAAGGAGTGGTGTAATCTTAAATCCATGGCATTCTCAAGTTCGTTCCGATGTTCCCGTTGAAGGAAGACAACTCCTCAGTATCGTTACTCTCAGCACATACTAGATTTCTAAACCTTCTTGATTGAAGATTGGGGGCATCCATGACTCGATCCTGTACAGCAAGGGCCGTTTTCGAAAGCGGTTGTTGTCATTCAGTAGTTAACTGGGCAATACTGTTCTTCCCCAATGAAATGCCCATCTAGTGTTCAACCAAAGCAGGAGAGAAAGTCATCATGATTCTAGACTCAGACCATGTTCGTAATGTCTTATCTCCTCACGCTTCTGTTTTCTCCCTTCCCTGTTGTGAATATTCGTTGTGTTCTTCTGCATCTACTCTTTTGTGCGTCGCCGTTCTGCAATATCGGAATACATGTTTTGAAATAATAGCGAGTAGATGACTAGATGTCGTTGGCTATATCTTCCCCTGGATAGCAAAATCATCAACAGTAGCTCGCACTAGAGAATAGAACCTAAGACACGTATCGAATCATTCCCGCCGGAGCTGACATTTCCTTTCCACACACATCACACGCACGAAATTTGACCTCAGGCCCTTTTCCATGACTTGAGGCTAATTGTTCTTTACCCTTTTAGGTTTTGTTCTTTATTTTTCTACTTCTTCGGAATTTGAAGAACTCACGTTTTAGTTCCGCAGCTCTGGAAAAGAGTAAGAGCCAGAGTACAGGCCAAATGGAATTTAAAAAGAACAAAGTGAAAGATTAAAACACTTGTTCGATACCACTAATGTATATCTATATACCTAAAACGCCATAAGAATGATGTATTTACATCTCCAAACTTCGCTTTGTCGCTCTCATCACGCTCCTACAATATGCATACCTCACTCTGTCCTCCTCCAGTCCCACCAATCCCTCAATTGTCGTTCCTCTCGGACTGCTGAACTGTTCCCTAATCTCGTCCCCCGTCATTCCTTTCGACTTCTCTTTTGCCTGCTATTTGCCTTCCCATCTCTCTTTCCATCATCCCCACTATTCTCTTCCCCCTTGCCCTCCAATAGCCCGACCAAGCCCTTCAAGCTCCTCACCAAGATATCCCTTCCCTCACTTCTCTTAATCCCCTCCTTCACACCCCCATCTAATATTCCGTCAAGCGCCACTGTCAAAAATGCCATGCTCGTGGCCGCCATCACACTGGCCGCATCATATTGCCCAGGCCCCACTTCCACTATCGATCCTATACATCTAAAAATGTAGCGAACAATAGATTTATTTTGTTGCGAGAGAACCATCGAAGGAGATATTTCCACTACGGTATTTGATTCCCCGAAACTGGCTGCTAGACTTGGCATTGCGCGGACGATAGCAATTTCTTTTCCTTTGCCTTTTCCGATGGAAGATTCTGAGATTCCTATCGCAGCAGTCATTTTTTCCACCGGTGTCCCTACTGCTACACTAATCACCAGTTTTCCTCCTAACGCCTCTTTGACTCCTTGCATTGAGAGTACTCCCTCGATTGTATATGGCTTACACGCTAGTAGAACAATATCCGCTTTTTGCATAGCTTGAAGTACCCCATCATTCCCAACAAGGATATGAACACGTGATTCGCTCGAATGGAATTGTTTGCGCAATCGTATCACGGAAGCCATTGTGTTGACTGTGGCGATAAATGTGTTTATATTTGAATCTGTAGCAGCGCCTTTGGACTTCGCGTTGAGAATGCCAGTGAGAATTGAAGTGCCCATTGTTCCTAAGGAAGCATGTCAGGTGACTTATCAAGGGGCTGATGAGTTGTGCTCTGCAAACTCTCATAAGAGTACAGACAGGTAAGCAGAACAGGAGAGATACTTACCACAACCAATAATGGCAAGCGTCAGTCCTCCATTCTCTTTATCTTTGTTCGCCATCGTAAGATCTAGGGAGGTTGGAGAGGAAGCCATGATTGCGATATCGTGGCGTGTTTGTGGGTTATACTCAAGATATATGTATAATCCTTCCTCACGTCAATTTGTCTCCTCTTTGGATAGATAACCTATTCCTGAGAAATTTCGACGAATCCGCAATTACGAAGGCCAACAACTTCGTACTTCCTTTCTTTGGAAATTAAATTGCTCCCTGGGGCCTGTGTTTTGAGAAGGAGGGGTTGAGGCAAGGTTTACGGCCGCAATCCAACAACGCTAATCCTATATAGGTGTCCTGCTTATATATTATGTGAGGTCTTTCATTCGCGGAATAATGGATGGTGATTGATCCATAATTTTTATTTATTGCGAGTTATTAGGCAACTTGGTAACACAAAAGCTGTTGGAAATATCTACTGCATTGTACGAACAGATTTAAGGGGTTCGGTTGCGTTTGTTAAAAAAAAGCTTTCATGGAAAAGAAATTCTGATCTGTGCCAAAGGCGTACAAAATGAACAAATCGACCCAGATAAGCTTCCGACTGATCGTCGCTAGAGGATGCGTCTAGCCCGGTAAGTGAGTGGATACCTTTTATCTCTGCATGGGGGCTATAAAGTTCGTGCAGTCATAGACTCATAGATCAAAAACCTCAATAGTTCTTCTATCGCTTTAGGGTATTTTACGGCTTCTCTTCGTACCACATCGTGATGGAAGAGCAACATATGCAAGTTCCTGTAAAAGGCAGTAGTGATGCGCCTCTAGGAAAGAAAGACACAATCGTCGTCTTGCCGAAAAATTCACAGGAAAACATTATATCCCAATTCCTCCATGAACTTTTGCCGGATCCCAAAACATTCATACGATTATTAGAACTTGATAGGATCGACCAGGAAGATACGACAACCGAATTGCGTTGTAGCATTAGCACGTGGCATGTTGACCATACACCCCCATACCATGCCATATCCTACGTATGGGGTAGTCCAGAATTTATCACAACTATAAATGTTGACGGGAGAAGTCTGAAAATAAATATAAATGCGGATTACGCGTTGCGACAAGCAAAGTGGTTTGGCGTCCGATATGTTTGGATGGATTCCATATGTATCGACCAACACGACATCGAAGAGAAAGGTGATCAGGTGAAAATAATGGGGCACATATATCGAAACGCTTCATGTGTCTTGGCTTGTGTAGGATTGCATGATGATGACAGCGAGCTTGTAATGAAATTTTCCTGCAAAGCCAAGATCTTTAAGCCAGGAATGGGCCATATCGATGGAGCCTCTGGGCTGACTGTCATAAAACATACAATTGAATCTCTGATATGGGCCATCAAGACCCAAGACGTCAGAAAGAGAAGGCTCCGCAGAGCATTTTTCACCTTCATGGACAGACCCTACTTCAAGCGAGTATGGATCCTGCAGGAAGTTTCTGCTGCTGGAACTGTGATTATTTGTTGTGGAAGTGACCATCGTCCTATCAGCGAGCTTTACACACTTCATCACAAGCTACACAGTCTGATGGTGAATACTGGGCGGCTTTACTCATGCAATCTCTTGATCATCGTTGCTTTCTTGACAATGCATCGACAAGAGATGACAAGAGCTTCCATAGTAGACTGGCAGGACAGCCGTTGCGATCCTGCTTCAAATTCTTGCTGGGGTTACTGTGCGGATCCTCGTTATCGATACTTGGCATATGGGGCTAGCAAAGTAGATCAGCATTTCCTTTTACTCCCTCTATTAAAGTTGACACGAGACTTGCAATGCCAAGATCTTCGGGACAAGATATATGGAGTTCTCTCAATGGTCGATTGGCAGGATGTGTTGCCTATTGCGCCAGACTACACCGCAGATATTTTTGAGCTAGCAGTTCTAGGAATGACTAGAATAATCGAACAATCAAAATGCTCGGAAGGAAATTGCTCAGAAGAAAGTTGCTATCAAGCAGCATTACCATTCGCTTACTCACTCGCGCAAAGTATGAAGCTATCCCTCGCGCACAAAAATTCAGAGAGCGTTGATATACATCAGCACGCAGAAAGAGTTATCAGCCTTGATGAACCTGTGATTCCATATGCAGAAGACGTAGAATGGTTTTCTTGTAAAATTTTGAGAGGTACGGACAACAATTGGAAGCTCGATGTTCGACCGAATTATAAGTTCCATAAAAAGCATATAGAAGGGGACTTGGGGTGCATGTTTCATCGTGATAAAAGCGGTCGCCGGCCAAAACTGATCTTATCTGGTTTCGAAGGAGAGATCCCGGAAGATTATGTCAAAATCATGGATGATGAAGGCGGCCTGGTAGCGCTGCTACCCAAAGCTACACAGCAAGGAGACTTGCTTGTTACTCAAGCGTACGCACATTTTGACCGCAAAGAGCCAACCAAAATCAGATATCAAATGCCTCGCTACCTAGTATTACGAGAGTACGAGTCGAGTCGTCTTTCCATAATTGGGCAAGCTATAGCTGTGGGAGGATGTGTGGCCTCTAGCGCTACTATTGGCCCATGGTTCGACTTGCAATTTGGTGTCCGCGACGCGCTTAACTTGACGATATCTTGGGCAAAATGTCCCGCCTACCAAGAAAAAGATCTTTCTTTGCTAACTTGGACTATGGCAAAAGAGTTATTAGATCTGAAGGTCTGTCGGGATCCATTATCTTCATACGCATCTGAGGTGCAGTATGACCCGAGGGTAATCGATGAAAATTGGCGTCAGAAACTTGGATTTGATCCTTGGACAGCGAAAAAATCGGGACGACTTAGCACGAGACTCAGAAGGTGGGCCATAAGATATGTAGCTCAAGGCGGAATGAGGCGAGCAAGAAGAAATGCCAGATTTGCATCTGCGAAATTGAAATAAGCCTTGAAGGATGCGCGAATCAATAGGCTTTAAAATTTGCCGACAGAATGCAATACATCGTCCAGTTGCAGTGTCAGATTCAAATGACTTACCTGGCTTGCTCTAAGGTAGCATATTCATGTACCACAAAATAGAAAACAAGAAAACTCTAGCCAAATGCGGTAGCTTGATGATATGCAAATTTGAATACTTCCGTATTCACTTCATTTGATGGAATCCCTTCTCCATTCTCTATCCCTCATGATTTCCAATGCTCATACTTTCACAACTTTGCACTCGCAATCTTTCCGCTGTAAAATTCAGCAGTTACGAAAATCAGGAATTCAAACTTTTCGGATCCAAGCCAAGTTTGCGAATGCGAATAGATTCTTAGCTCTTTTGCTCGACCCATGAAATGGGGGGAGCAAAGATAGGAAGATGGGAATGAGAAGTGCAAGTAATCACATCAAAAATTCATGATCACTGAGAATTTGAAAATACAATCACAAGTAATTAGCGTTAATTTGGTGTGTGATGATGTGGTGATCTTGATAGTCCAGATCCGATAGACTTTTTTTTCGACTCGGGGATGTCCCATTCTGATTTCTGATGGACCCTTCCCAAATTCACTCAAAACTCCTCCCACCTCTGATATTGGTTAGGAAGGTAAGAAAATTTCCTCACGACACGCTATCTGAATCATAAATTTCTCTATTGGGAATGGCCAGATGTCGAGCACTAAAGTTAGGTAGAGACACTATCTTCCTAGCTACCGTACAGTACTAGTGAATACTGGTAAACACACTACACGTGATTTAGTTATGGTGAAACATGATCTCACTACAGTAAATTACTATTTCAGTACATCCTCATCCATTTATTATTTGGTTACGATCCAAATCCAAGTTGATTGAACTTCATATCAATTCAATTGACATAAATTCGAAATCAATTAGACTTCAATACAACTAAAGTCCAAATCAACGAGAACCGCAACAAAATATGTCCGACTCCGACGCACCTACCAACGTCTCCGTTAGAGATCTCGACTATTCTGGACTCAGAAAAGCCATCGATGCAAGACTCAACAAATATTTCGAGAGATTGGACGCGCCAGAATCTCACGAAAGACCCAAGGCCATTCATCGTAACGACTTTTACAAATTCACAATCCGTGCAGAAGAGCCAAATGTAGAATTCATCAAGTTTGTACCAAAAATAATGTGGTGCAGTAAACTGGGAGTCTACAAACACGTTTCCCATGAACGGGCCTATGAACTTCGCATTGTTCTTGACGAATTTTGCGAGGAATGGTGCAGTCAATGGTTGACCGGTGATGCTGGAATATTCTTTGTGCAGATTCGTACGAATCTTCGCAGAGGTAGGAATTTGTAAACCGACGAGGGTTCCTTCCGACCACTGGGGATGTCAATCACACGTAGCTACTTGTGGCTACAGGTGTCTGGCCACACGTCATTCTCAGGGTAATCACTACCCATAACAAATGCAAGATCAAACACGACGTAGAAAGCTTTGATTGTTTACAAGCGTGTCCTGACAAAATGAAACTTTTAACCAATGCCTTTCTTTTTCTCTCAACCAGAAATAAATCAAAAGCGACGACACCAAAATAAGAGTAATATTGGATATATCTTAATCGAGATTGAAAATTTTCAGACTGGGGAAAATATGGAACGGAAAACGTATCCAAGGTTTTTCACTGAGGCAGACTTGGGAACACATCTCACCAAATTTCTTCTAAGGTTGGATGAAGATTTCCTTCGGAATATCATGGCTCAAATCGTCAGGGACGAAGGCTACGGATGCCCTATATACAATGAAAAAAATGAGGCTATTTTCATGATCAACATTGACCCATCAAAGCTATCCCATAATAATCCGCGAAAGATGGTCACGGCATACACCATTATGGATGTCGAGGAAATTCGAAAGTTTGTTCGGGATTTGTATTATAAATCTTGTGTCGACCAAGATACTCGTGGAGCCAAGATTCGTTGCGATCTCCGTTTGGAAGGTCAGAGAGTAGTCTCTCAAGTCAAGCTATGGGAGGAGGGTGACTCAGATTATAATGAAGTTGGAGATGAGGACGAAGATGAATCGCTGTTTGAAGAGGTGTTCGGTGGTCGCAAAAAAGACGGTGATGCTGTCTGGAGACGAAGGATCTGGTTCGCATTCGAAAAAATGAGAGCTCCACAACTTCGGAGGGCTATCCACATAATATGCGGAGGAGTCTACAAGCTGAATTTGCCCGCTGATGAGGAATATATCAATGAAAAGGACGATTTGACATTGCGGCGTACAATCGCAGTAATCTTGATAGTGGGCACTCGAGTTGTCCTCCCACACGAAGCCGAAACTTGCGATTTACTGGAGAAAATGACTGCTGATGAACTTAGGAAATCTCTTATAATTTTGTGTAATGCCAAAATTGTCTCAATATCATTCAATAACGGCATGCAACTTATAATAGACGGGAGGACTATTACTCTGGATGTCCGTGACCAGCTCGAGCCGCAAGGTGAGAGCTCCAGTGAGAGCGGAGAACAGTATCCAGCAGATGAAAGTTCAGAAGAAGAGGAAACGAGTGATCATGGTGTGGAATTTGAAGCATCCGTCGAAGAATTATCTGAGCCTGAGTTCCCCATTCCTAGAAAGAGACCCAGACTGTGGGTTGAGCCGAATCAGCTACTCGGAGAAGTACCGTCGTAGTATACTTATTAAAGCGACTTTCGATATGATGGTGGACTCGACATCAATAAATTGGTGCCCACTATTGTTTTTGTACACCGGAAGAAGGGAGGGGATGAGGTTGCACGAGCAGCTAATCAATACCTAGTATCAATTAGAAGAGTACATAATCAAATAAGCTTGTCATCCGTACAGATTTGAGAAATCAGTGAATTTAGGCCAACCAATTTCTTTTGTCAGAAATGAACTTGCAGAGATTTAAAATTGCTTCTTAATTTATCTAAGCGAACCGTGAATTCAGTAACTGCACGTCGCGCTGTTGTTCCTTTATTATCTCTCGAGCGCGTCCTAAACATCTACTCCATCATCAAACCTGAAAAAAAAATACCGATGCAGCTTCATCGATACAGCGACAATGACTAACCCAAGACTTAAGACCGCCTTCGACGAAATGGATGCGCCAAAACTTCGAGAACTCCTCAACAGATTATGTGATTGTGGAAGGATTATTGTTGAAGATTCGACGGGTAAAATTGAGGTGAATGGCCGCAACATCTTTATCTCAAATGGATTCATCGACCTTACTCAAAGCGACGATAGCGACGGTGAGGGAGAGCGAGACAACAATGATGGGGTTGGAAGTTATAACGACAACGAGGTTGAGCCTACCAAGGAAAAAGCAGATGATGGAGAATTTGCAATGGTTGATAATGAGAGTTTGCCTGAGCTCGAAATTGCGGAAAGAAGCCAACAAGTGGGCACAATGGGAGAGCAAGAGATAGATGAAGCAGTTGGAATAGTCCAATTGGCGAATCAAATGATAAACAAAGGCGACGAGGCAGCATTTGAAGACAAGGAAGAATGCAGCGAGGAGGAATTAGAGACTGACTCATGGGACAACTCTGATGATGACAACGATGTACCAGCTTTGCGGAAAAGTGAGATCAAGGAACTGCTATCATCGAAAAAGGATTACTTAGAGGATATGTACGCTAAAAAGGAAAAAAGATTGCGAAATTTGGTTGTTTCAAAGAAGAGAAATCTGAAGATATTTGAGTGCGAAAACTGTGGTTCCGACTTCAATATCGAGGGCAACAAGAAGGGCGATTGTTCTTTCCATCCAGGTATGTATTGGTGTGTTCTGTCTCGATAGAACGTTTGTTCACTGACTCTCGAATTCCAGGCGAGAGAGAGCTAGATGAGAATTATGCGGAGGATTATCATTGGCCTAACTATGGAGAGCCGTGGAAGAGTGCAGATGATCCGGAGTATGCTGATCGTTTCATCTGGAGTTGTTGTGAGCGTAATTCAGATGCGGAAGCCTGTATATTTACGAGACATAAAGCATTGGAGGAAAGAAGCAGCAAGAGAACTAAAATTGAGGGTTAGTATTTTGTTATGGTTGCAGCGACAACAGCAATGGCGGTCTATACCTAGTATTGATCTTGATCTTCTAGATGCTGATAATTCTCTGATATATTTGAGGATGAATGTTTGAAGAAGAGATAATGATTTACGTAGATTGATAATCCCAGCCCTCATCTCGTCCATTGCTTTTGATCTGAAAAATTGTTTGTGCATTTGCTGCTTATTTGATGTGAAGGATACAGAGTTACTTTGTGTCTTGCAACCATCTCAACAATCGAACCATAAAAAGCTGCACAAGCTTTCTACAAACTTTCTAGACTGTACACAGATATGGTATCTATTCATTCCAGATATTCTCGAACGAATCTGCTTGCAGAGAGTGAAGAGATTGCTCTTATTCACCATAAGATGATTATCTGGTCTTGAATCTCTTTAAATCCTTGCCATGCCATTGACGAATTTGTTCATAGCAATTTCAAGAGGCACCATCGAAATTAACCTCTTAGCTATCACTAATTCCTTCTTTTGATGGAACAGACCGTATGTACTGAGATTAGCCAGTAGATGAGTGTCTCGAGCTACTTTCAGAAACATCTATTTTCCTTCTCAACAACGCCTTTCTTTACATCTAGCCACAGCTATAAAATCCACAGCTTTCCATTGTTCGACTTCGAAATTTGCATTCCAGCACGGAAAACATTATCGACTCGAGATTATGCGAAGAATTTGAGAAGATGGGTGCTCCACAGCTTCGAAATCTTCTCAAGCTGGTCTGCGACAACAAAGGCTTTGCTTTGAAGCATCGTCATGGAAAGCTTTTTGTCAAGCCAGAGAAGGTGTTCTTTGGGGTCGATGGCTTTCACGAAGGCAAGCCTAGACTTACTAACTTCGGGGATTGCGATAACTACAAGGAAAGAGAAAAGGATGTTGGAATCGAAGTTGAAGACGTGCCGATCAAGTCCAAGTATGAAGTTCATGAGTTAGTCAAAGCCGACAAGAGAAAACATCCGGGCAGAAGCCCCACGATGTTGAAATGCGAGAACTGTTGTAATTACTTCTGCATCAACAACAATCCGTCCAACGACTGTCTATGGCATCCAGGTACATGCCAAATTTCTCGTCCCATGCCTATCTTGCTGACAATTTCAGGTCAAAGAATAACAGATCTTGACGATATCATATGGGCAGATCATGATTCGAAGAAAGATGGAGCAATTGAATCTCTTATTGATCATCCGGACTTCGAGGATCGTTGGATTTGGTCTTGCTGTTCACAATTCGGAAGCGATTGGGGTCGCAAAAACACGAGACACAAAGCGTTGGAGGAAATCAAAGAGCCCAGAAACACATTCGAGACATCCCCCGAAAAACTCATCGATTGACTACAAAGATCTTGGAGATTCCGACTCATCGAATGCATCCGAGGATATGGAAAATGTCGAGGAACCGGCAGCAAAGAGGGCCAGATATGATTGCGATAGTGTGTACAGGAAACAGAAGAGTATATAATGGTGATGATTTGAGCATATGAGTAGTTTTCTGATTGAGAAACATCAATATTTTATATTGAGAGAGGACCTTGAGGGTGTGTAAGTGGAGAAATGAGTTCATTTTGGAGGAACGAGGTATCGTTGTGGATGGCCGTTGAGCTAAGACAGCCTTTGCAAATGAAAGCAACATCGACGACCATATACTCAGGTGTTGATTGAATTTGAGTGTTCGTATCAAAATTTCATGAACTTGTTGCCAATTAATCTCAATGTACGTGAAGTGGTGGTGCATTGTCTTTTCATCTTTTGGATTTCACGTGATTGGCAGACAAAATCAGGAGTTACGTAAGCTTGGTGAAGTATGCTGTGACCAAATGAGGGTGCAGCAAACAATTCGAAATACAAACAATTGACATTTCACTGTCAATGATTCATTAAGTTGATACGGTCACATACAATCGAAGAATCACTTTATTCATATTGTTGGCTTTCAATACTGCCCTTCGCCATGTTGAGATACGAGATAAAGGAAATTTATTTCTGAAAGCTCTCACAAACAAAATAAAAGTACGAACTTTGCTACGCCATACAAGAATTGCACATAACGGTCATGTCAGATGTCAATATGGAAGAAGTTCGCAATGACGATTCATTATCACTTGCTAATAAGCTTGGTACGAAACAACGAATCGAGCAGGCAAAACTTAGAGCGGCCGAACGAAGAGCTCGTGAAGCTACTGCAAGGCGCGTGGAACAAGCACCTGTAACACCATCCCGGTCACCATTTCCTGCATCGCCTTCCATTACAAATTCTTTACCATCCACTTCCAATCATGCATCAACAGCAAGCATTTTTCTTCGATCACCGACTACATATCATGAACGCGTCGAGCGGGCTAAAACACTCGAGGCACTATCAAAGAAGATCGATGGGCGGGGAACTTTAAGCTTCAGGCACTGATCATGAACATGATATTGAAATGTCCAGGAGCAAAAGAAGTAGCGGAATCATTTCTCCTATCGAACGGCGTGGAGGACAACAAAGAAGAAGACGGTGAAAAGACAAGAGATGAGACGGCGCAATTAGAGGACGCAGACGTGCAAGTCACTGATCACGTGACACTCACCCGCGATCATGGCGCAAGCACCACTTCAAACGTGGACCAACATCGAGGGGATCCGTTAAAAACCAAAGCAGGCTCTGGATCCCCCGCGACGACAGTGCTAAACCAGCATATTGGTGGAGCAAATACCAGGCAAGAATATGATTCATCACGTTTACATCCAACTCGTTCTCCAGAGGACAGCTTGATATTGCACGATAACGAGACAGCCTATCAATCAATTATCCTGGAAAGTAGAAGTCGCTCTGATTTTGTGGGCTCGCAAGGCTTAGTTGACAGGCAACTTCTACCCATTCTCAATAGTAATTCAAAGAAAGACCCTAGAACGATCGATGACGGAGGATTGGAGACAACTTCGATAAACACAACTACTGAAGCGCTTCATACTCCGAATAATGGCACACTAAAAGAAGTCGTGTCCGGCACAGATTTCTCGAAAGCGCTCGACACTCTTATTAGTAGCGTTGCCAGGTCACGTGGAATAACTGTTAATGATCATTCTACGAGCGCGACCCCCCAATCCTCAATTCCGGGAGCAAGCGGATCTGTTACGACTTCAGTAACGACTGATAGACCGCAAGATGACATGCTTAAATTAGCCAACAATATATCAGTCAGATACCTTGCTTTAGCTCGTGCTTCTGGTGGCGCCAATTTTCCTTACGACCAACTTGCAAGTATTGGAGCTGGATCTCCACTCAATGTATCCACTAAAGAGTTTTCATTTGAAGCGTTCGACAATCTTGTTGACAGTTTTCGGAAAAACATGGAATCAATGCATGAAGCTCATGCCAATAATGAGATTCTGGGAAACACGAGGAGTCAAGAAGTTTCGGAGAATTTCAGTGATGCTAGTGATCTGGGCAGTCCTATCCCTATCGATATGAATGGTCAGGAGATGGACGACAATTTGTTTCGTACAGATGGCGTTAATCCAAACGTTGACGAAACCACGGCCATAGCAGAGTCAACGGATAGTGAGGAAGATGAGTATGGTTTCCTAGACAACGTGCCAAGTAGTCATTACAACTGTGATAGTTGTCGAAACCCAATCGTGTTACCCCAAGGCTCAATTGTCAGTTTGATGAGCCCAGCACCTACCACATGTCTGCACTGCAAGACAAGAAAAGCTGCAGGGATCACACGTAGAAGACTGGGAGTTGGATCTCGATCAAGCATTGTTGCAGAATCTCCCAATCCCGAAATAAACAATCAGTCTTCATCTGTCCAAGCAGATCAGTCTGTTACAGAGACTTCCTCTCAGTCCTTGAGACCCGTTGCGGAGATACCAGTGCCGCCCCCTCAGGTTCCCTCGAAACCACTCTCAGAATCCCTTTCAGAACCATTACCAGAACCGTTACCAGAACCACTACGAGAATCACTACCAAACCCATTATCGGAGCCATCATCGGAACTACTACCAAAATTACCACGAGAACCACTTATAGAGAATATCGAGCATCTTTCGCATTCAATTGAAATTGAAGAGAGCGATTCTGGTGAAATGCCCCGGGACTCTGGATCAGGCGATGGAGGCAATGTAAAACAGGAGTATCATAGAGGTAATTTCAGCGTTGAGCTTCCGGGATGGCCCCGTTCTGCAAGCCCATGTCTTCCCTCGAATTTACTTTCAGCTAACAGCCAAATATCCCCAAACGGTATGAAGCGCAAGGTTGAGTACATGGAGGGCGAAGCTATCTATTCTTATCCCATCGGCCCGAAACGACGCCGCGGCAGACCTTTGAAGAATTACCAAGCAATCGTTTTAGACTCTCCGCCGAGAGGCTCTTCTCAAGCTTCGACATCGACATCACGCCGAAGTTCACAAGTGGGTCTGAGTGGCAAGAAACGAGGTCGTCCATTTGGAAGTAAAAATAGAGTCAAATCGGAAATTATAGATTACAATCAGCCAATGAATAGTACAGGAATAATCAAGCCAACAGGCCAGCGTCAATCTGCTAAGAAAACTCGGGAAATTCTACGTAATTTATTTAACGAGGAACAAGATTCCATGGAACATGCGACAGCCCGGTCTGGAGTACCAGCACAGATCCAGATCAATTCTCGTTCGGCCACTAGTTATACAAATCTAGACTTGCACGCAAGCTCTGACCGTGTTATTCCAACGAATAGAAGGGCTCGGCGAGATCTTGATCCTGACTACATGTCAACATGGCAATCCGAATTTCGAAGCGGCACAATATTAAATGACAATTCAAACTCGTCTTCTGTTGGTGGTGCAGTATCGAATATCAGCCACGAGAGCGGCACAACCGACAATAACTTGGTCGGATCTTTGAAGGAAAATGCAAGGGAACCTGGGACCTATAATCCTCAGAGGAGAAGCTCTGAGTACGAAGCTGACTTCATGACATCTTCGCATCGTTTAGATATGTTTGTTGGAAGACAAGATGGAGAAGTTTCTGTCGCTCAGAGCTCGATCTCGGACCAAGAGCAATCTCGTCGTGAGTCTTTCCAGCTATTTTGACCGGAACTCATTCCTAACAATCAACTAGTCCAGCCGGCTATGTACACAAATCGCGCGTCTAGTATCGAGAATTCACGCCTTGGGAGAGAAAATTTAGCAGGAAGAACATTACCTGGAGAGCCGCTGACTGATAGCTCATCATCTAGCACATTCTCTGTAGGCGAGTTGCCCTGGAATGCATTCAATCAAGACCCGGATCTGACTGCATTACCTGCCTCTTCGCCAACCGTCCAGAGTTTGCAAGAACATACTCCAAAGGTTTGCTGCGGAAATTGGAGTTGCAGATTTAATAGTAGATGCGAAAAGAAACTCAATCGCAGGGAAAGGAAGAAGCAGAGAAGACAAAATAAACTTTTAGCCAGGAACAACGGTGGTAAAAATGAAGTCACATGAAGAGACTTTGCACATAGCATAGGAAAGGTGAATATCCTCGAAAATGCAAAAGGAAAAAGTGTATAATAGTTCAAGATTGGATGGAGAGTTGAGGGTTTGCAGGGATTTGATCAAAGGACTGAAAAGATGAGATATATGTTGTGAAACTTTACACCTATACGTTCTGATGAGCTCTAATCTATAGAAACAATCTCATGAGAAACCGCAGTCGCGGAGTTGATACGTAGTGGTAATGCCACGTACGTCGTATCTGTTGTCTATTTTCCCAGGGACTTCTGCACATACACAAGTTATATAGCATGTTGACGCTTTCTCTGAGACGTGTCTATTCTATGATAGAATCGAATAATACAGAGTACAGATCAAGTTCATGTTTACGATGCTACCTAGGTAATCTATACTTCGATGCATGGCATATTTTTAAATGGCTATCGCCTAGCGATCTTTACAAATTATTATCCATATGGATACTTATACTTGAAGGTCTCTAACTGGTGGTACTGATGGTAATTTCTGTATTAAGAAAAGTTGATTTGATCCAGAATATATGACTTGAGGTCCTGCATGTTTTCATCTCGTGGGGTGCTAATTTGCATAGTTTTCTTGAGATTTCAAAAAGAAGAAGTGGATGGATCTGGACAGAGGAGGACAGGAAATGCCAAAGACAAAATAGTTTTGAGAAAGCTTGCGCTTCGCTAGCTTCAGTGTAGCTCCTTTCTACCGCAGATTGTAGTTATATCGACAGTTGAAATCGGTAGGTATGTGATGAAATTATTGCATCAACTCTGTACTTACACATTCTATAGAATACTTAGATCAGTCTCACATTCAACAAACCGTAATAGAATTCGTTTGTGTTCATTCTCTCCGAAATGAGTGAATAAATATTACGGCCACTTGTTCATTCCTAGTTTCCTGATCTATCAAGCTCATGAAATATGAAAACATTTCTCTTTCTATCTAGATAATTCCAAAACAAAATCAAAAGATCCAACCATTCCATTTCCACCCGACAAAATGAACAACAACATAGCATATCCCGAAATTGATCCAGCGTCCCAAAGAACCATCGAAGACCTTGCCGCAAGCATGAGAGAAGACGAAGCCTTTGCCGAATACACAAACGATCGAGAGACAGAAGTGCAGATGTACATTGAGGAGCGCCGAGCGCATCTCCAGATTTTTATAGAGGAGCGTCAAATATATCGACAGATGTATATTGAGGAGCGCGAGACACGTCTCGAGAAGGAACGGAAGGAGGCCCGATTCACTCAATCCATGACTCACACTACAATCGCATCGATCTTCACTTTCATCGTGTTCTTTATATTCAAGTACTGTCTCTGATGTAAGTAACTCTCCACTCTCAAAGAATTGAATTTCTACTAACATATATCTTTGAGCAGATAATGGAGTTTTGATCTACGATTTTGCTCCTATCGATGCACGCTTCTTCGATGGAGGAGAAGATCTACACCTTCTGTACGCAGGATTCCTTTGCATTGATCAAATAAGCAGTTCACACTCTTTAGGATAATATCGAATGGATAATTTCGAAGGAAATACCGGGGTGTTTAAGTACACGGGTTGTGGAGTTGTATTTGGAGGAGTAGCCAAAGGCAGGATACAAACAATCACAAAGATACCGTTTTTATCTCGAATACTAGAAATAGTCACTCGTTTATACATGAATTAAAGAATAAACGCTTTTACGGAGTTGAGAATATCCGTAGTGCTCCCTCATTCTGTGCTTTTTCCGGTAAAAGAAAAAGACTCTCACCGTCTAACCTCTTTGTAGAAACTACTATCACCTGAACTTGCGACAGATTTTATCCTATAGCCTCGCGAAATGTCAACAACATGTACCCAATGACATGCAACTGTCAAAATTTTCGCATGTTATTGTAATTCAGCTACGCAAGTTTTCATCGCCAACTCTGTTTTTCCCCGAGTGGAAGATGAATCAACCGAACGGCTTTAACCCACTTGCTCAAGTGTACAAATTCCAACGCTTCAGAATCTATCAAACCATAAGCGAGTGTAGCTTCATTGCTAATATACATCGGGAACCTTCATAATTATATGACCACACAATCAAACAACCCCATTGAACATGCAGCTCAATGTAAAAGAACAAAGCTTCGACCCATTTATGCATAAAAGATATTTCTGGAAAATCCCTCGTTAATATTTCATTCTCGTAGGCTCTATGAAGTTTCTCTATTCTATTTCACAGTAATGCATCAAGGAAACCGATAGTTTTATGAATCTTTGCTGCCACAAATTTAATCACACGCCTCCGCCTCATCTCATCCCATCTCTGCTCTTCTCGTCAAAACGTCCATCGCATGATGAAACTTAACGCCAGAGTCCTCACAATGGAAAAGGGTATCCGTACAAAAGCTCTGCCCTTCTCCCCCTCCCATTTTACCAACTCAGTCAATATTCGCAGAAGTATACACAAACTCGAACCCAATCTTCAACTCCAGGCCCACCTCAGCGTCCAGCGGCTTAAGGATCCTCTTCGCTCGTCACACGTTCTATCTCTTCCTTCGTTGCTTTCCCAGTATCAGTACCTAATTTCCTCTGATTAATCAAGCTACCACCAATACCACTCCCGCTTCCACTGCGATGCTCAGAACTGGTATTTCTACCTTCCCCATCTAATGCACTCACCCCCCCAAACTCCTCATCATCTCTCTCTAGACCACCCAATCCTTCGATTGCCCCATGACCTCTCTCAAAGATTTTATCAACATCTTCTAATTCCAATCCTTTGGTCTCGGGAAAATAGAGAAATATGATTGGAATCCAGCACGCATTCAGTACCCCGAATACTATGTAGGTTTTATACCCTATATTATTTAATGCGATTGGAGTAATTTGTACAATCATGTAATTAAAAATCCAGTTGCATGCTGTTGAGACCGAGGAACCTCGTTGGCGAAGACGAAGAGGAAGGATTTCAGAAGGATAGACCCAGACCTAGGAGTGAGGGACGGTGAAAGTTAGTAATGGCAAATAGAATCAATGGAGTAGATAGGATTCTTGAGATATGGGGCCGTTAAGAAACGTGCCAAAGAAACTGGTGAGTTCATTCATGTAGTAATCAAAAATGTGAATACTACTCACTGTCGCCTGAAATCCAATAGTGAAAGCCCCTTCAAAAATAAACAACATCACCGCCGCACCAATGCCACAACCTTTGGCAATAGATGTATTATTTTGCACATTATAAATCAATCCCGTTTGCACAATCATTACTACTGACATGACAGAAATCATTGACAAGAGTAGAGGGCGCCTCCCAACTCGATCAATAAGTAACCAAGGGATAAAACTAGCGGCAAAGAACCAAGTTTGGAGAAATCCCGACATAAGCGCACTGAGATGATCTGAGAATCCTAGTGAGGTCGAGAAAAGTGTATTGGAGTAGTATATCAATGCGTTTATACCGCCTAATTGTTGGAAAGATTGGATGGCGCATGCAATCAAGAACCGACGTTGTGATTGAATTGCATCATTTTTGAACAGATCACTCCAAGAGCCTGTTCCCAGTGATTTTTCGAATTCGCAAGTGCGGACAATATCCACGTGTAAAGATTTTATTTGCCCCTCTGTCATGTGATGTGAATGTAATCGAGCGAGAACAATCAACGATTCATCCGTTTTCTCGTGCGCAGCTAGCCATCGAGGAGATTCAGGAACTATGGCGAGTAAAACAAGCATTGGTACTAAGAACATACATTGGAGAATCGTCGGTACTCTCCAAGAAAACGAGGCAGTGTATGATTGCGTGAAGCCGTAATCGACCCAATACGCTAAGAATATTCCAAAATTCAAAGTCGACAATTGCATGCAGACATCTGCGATATAGTCAGTATCGTGATACTTCTACGTATTCGGTATTTCTCTTACACAATCCCCTTGTTGCTTTAGGACTGAACTCTGCTTGGAACACAGGAACAGTACTATTTATGAATCCCATTCCTACTCCGGAAACTACTCGTGCAACGATTATATGAGCTCTCGAGTATGCTGATGCTTGCAGTAATGCCCCAATGGTCATGATAACTACTCCTATTCCAATCGATTTCTTCCTTCCAATATTTTCTCCAAACAAAGATGTAGCTACACTTCCGAGGAAACACCCCACTTCATATATAGCGACGATCAGGCCAACGATGGTGGGGTCAGGATTGTTGAATGTATCTTTGAACCCTGTTGCATTAACGAGTCTGCCATGAATTGTTAGTTGAAGGCAGTCCAATGGCAGCGTTTAAGATCAAAGAGATGCATTGGGGTTTTAGGGAAGAAAATTTACCCTCCCATCAATCCATTGTCATATCCTATGAGCAAAAACCCAAGACATGTCAGCGATGTCACGGCTGTAAAGAGAGCCCGACCTTCGAGGTTCGGCATCGTGGTGAGAATTGAAATAATTGCAAATTGCCGAGTACAAATTTGAACATGGGAGGTATTCAAGCAATTTGTTTGTATCAACCACCGGGTAAACACAGCGTCGAAAGGGTGTTGAAAGCCGTTTCAAAGCGCAATGATGTCGTGAAAAAGTTCCCAATATAGTTTTATGATGTTGCTTTGTGTATATCTCATGTAATAATGTCAAGTGCCGTGGCGTCTGTTGCTGAATGATGAAGAATGGAGGTTTTGATATCTTGGTCTCTCAGTAAATGCCGGAAATCTAGCTTCAATTGATAAGAAAGGAAACACGAACACCCGTCGTCGTATATTCAATTAAATCCGGGGAAATGGTGGACTAATGAAGAACTGGGGAAGGGACATTTCGGCAATCCTGACTAAAGTGGGGTAAGTGCGTGTCACTGAGGGAGGGGTAAACCAGGGGAGAAGAGACCCTGGCAACTCTGTAAGTGGGACATGTTTTTTAAACATGCAGCTCATCAAAAAATCAATCGAGGTTAAAAATGAATCAATGTTTTGGATCCCTCAATTCTCAATGGTATGAGCCAAAATGATGAATTGCTAACTGATAATCGTACTGTATTTGAAAATTTACTTTATCGAGATTTCTTGTTTGGAGAGCATTTTTTGTCGATTCTGATGTGCCACGCTTATTAGTCGTGTGCCCAGCGCAGTAGCTTCTCGCTAAAAGATTCTTGTGAGGTTTAGGCCCGAGACGGTGAGACTTCAATAGTACATTATAAACTTTCTTGGATCACGATAATCTATTGATCAAATCAGAAGGGAGAGAGCCTGGGATAGAATGTTCAATTGTTCGTAATCTCATTGTACTATCCTGGTTCGAGTGCCATGAATATGAGGTAATAATGAAACAGTAAAGCACAGTATGCACAGAAGCAATATATGGCCAAAAGTGAAAATAATTCAGAGCAAAATTTCATCAAATATGGTATCTAATCTGAAAATACACGCCACCGCCTCGGGTTTGCGAGAGAGAACAAAGGAAACAACCGCCAGCAGTTATACGGCCCATTTTCTCTATCCAGTTCTTTCGCTTTCATCCATTCAGTAACCAAATAGAAAGTGTGTAGTTCTGCTCTCCTCTCTGTACTGAACCAGATAGCATGCCAATTCATGTTTCTATGCCAGTCGCCTAGTTATATGACTCTTGCAGCCGCTATTGTATTAAAACTTTGGAGACACCGGAGGACGAAAAAGATTCAACAATGGCGAATCAGACATTGACAGTGAGAAAATAACGATGGCTTAGATGGTACGCGGGTGCAAGGAAGTGGGATGAAAGACCAGCAGGCAATAGGTTGACAGCGAAAGTTGAAGACAGGTGATAGTGAGAGCTGGAGATGATAAAAACGCGACAAAAATAGCGGCTATGAAGTACTTTGATTGTACTGACTCTTTGACGGTATTCTAAAAAACAAGAACAGTGAGAATCTGCGAGGAAAACTGAGCGGTGGCTAGAAGGCGACAGAGGAAGATGGGAGAAAAACAAAAAGGTGATAGAGCTATCGTAAGAAGAAAGAGGCATCGAGCTCAAGATTTCAAAGACTTTCGCTCAATTGGTCAACCATAACACCAATCAATCATCGCTCTTACGCGTTTGCTTCTCGCTCTTTGCGCTCCCTGTCCGTTCTCTCTTTCCATTGACTGTGACTATTCGACAAACAAATAGTTAGAACCTTCTAATAAATTCTAGAATAAATAAAGCCTCAATATAGAACGGCCAATCACTGAACAAGTGATAACTTACTTTGGATGGAACGAACACTTTCCCCCCGAGCTTTGATAAGCACAACTCATACAAACTCCTCCCAATGGTTGTCTATCACTACCAGATTGAGGTGGAACCACAACACACTCTGCGAACAGCCCACTACCGGCTTTACAGTAGCTGCAAGGCTCAGGGACTACTTCACCTACTAAGTATCCGGCTGTTGCATCCCAGTAGTCGGGTCGCGAACGGTAGAAATCTCTATGTGGTTTTCGTAGAGAGAGCTGTCTGCGAAGAGGCATGTCCCTCAGAAGGTCAAGTTGTTTGCGGTGTGGGACGCCACGAGGAAGGGTCGCTGTTCTTACTTCTTTGGTTAAGCTTGCCATGGTGTCAGCGCGGATAGGGTCTGGTTTCTCTTCGATACCAGTGCCGATAAGAGCGGCGTCTTCGGCTGGACGCTTGGCTGCAGTGGACAAACGAATTCTGGAAGGAGCTGGAACTGGAGCTTGTATTTGCGCCGACACTGGCCTTGAGCTGCCGAGATCTATGGAATCACCACTGTCATCACTATCATCATAGTTGGCTTGACCAAGAGGAGTTGATGGACGTGGTGGAGGAGAGAGATGATCAGGAGCGCTCTGAGAAAGATTGGTCCGGCCTGGATGAAAAAAATGAGATGAACGAGGAGCATTGATGCGAGCTGGTCTTAATTCCCGAGTAACTGCCTCCAGTTGCGCATTTATAACATTCAAGGGCTCTTCAGGGTATTTATAGTCGCACCATTGTTTGTGCGTCAAGCCATAGTCTTCGTATAAAGCATTTGAATATGGAGGGGATGTGGTAGCAAAAAAAGAGGCTCCGTCCCTGTTGTTAGACATCTTTATTTTCGATGGATGTAACTTGGAGAAAATATATTGAATTTTTTGACTTGGGGCAGAGATTGTTTTTCGAGGATTTGAAGTTGTGTTGTTGAAAAGTGTAAAGGGTTAAAAACAAGACTGTGCTTTTGTTTTGTGGTGATAATCTTGGTGGGAGATAGTCACTACGCTTAATGTCTATTGTTGTGTTGTTGTGTTGATAATAAATTGACCAACCATATGAGGATAATTGAAAACTTCACTCAACAGCAGAAACTAAGCATCGACGATAAACACTTCTTCGGTAAATTCGCCAGCTTGAAAGATTCCGTCCATGCGCAACGTTCTCTTCCAACACCAGCAATTGCTACTAACTTCGTTAATGTTCTCTGCCCTCGAACTTTTTCAATGCCCTCTTTTGCTTTTCTTGAAAGTTCTCTCTGGGAACTTTCTTCTGGCACATTCATATCTGAGCTTCTCAAAGCCTTCACTAATTCCACCTACATAACGAAATTCTTTCGAAATTCACTCAAAGAGCAAAAAGAACGAAGAACACCACTCTACCATCGCATTTCGTCTTCGCGGGTGACTAATTGCTATCACTATAGCCTTCTCAACCCATTCTGCAGTCTTTTTATATCTTTCGATGACCGCTGAGAGGATTCAAGCTACAATAACCTGCACGGGTCTCTCGAGAGGAATCATAAATGATAGTTGGGTGAAGCAAGATAGGAAAGAAAGTTTAAACAAGGAAAATGTGGCCTGTCGATCCTTCAGTCCTTCGAAGTTCCACAACCCCCACGGCATTTCTAAGCCCCTCTGGATACGTCACTCTGATCTAGATGAATGATCAGTCGAGCAGGCTTGATAGCGGCAAAAATAAAAAAATACCATAATTTTTGCTGTCGATTGTCAATGTGACCATAGCTGCATTGCTAGCTCCGGGACTTGACACATTCTCGAGAACCGCAAAGCACATGTAGAGGACCCCTCATAATTAGGATGCCAGCATGGAGAGACAGTAAGCGTTCACATTTGGTAGCACGGACGCCTTCACCCAGCTTCTCGATAAATCTGAGCGTCGTTGATCGGCTATCCCATGGCTTCTTTCCTCTTTAGCGACCTAAACCAATCTACTCATCGAATCATACATTTTGAATTGCCGGTGAGAAGTGCCATTAGGTTGCTAGAATGAGCAGCGAGAGCTGGCAATTTACGGCAATGACGACCGTTTGGAACCTTCTTCCTTCTCGGAAGAAGAATTAATAAGTATTACACAAGAGTTTACCCTCACGTTAACTTGAGTCATGTTATATGGGGTTCCCAGCGACACCTGATTTTTAAAGAGGGGCCATATTCTCAATTTATCTGCAGCGCATCGATACTCATGTGAGTGTAGCTCACTGGAGCTGACATCAGTCGGTTGATTAATCTACTTAATGCAGAATAGAGACAATTTTTCTGTGGATCCAGGATACGGGCCGCGCCTTAGTGTAAGCCGTCATGAAAAAGTGATTCTCTGAGTTTCTGGGCCCTCTCTCCAAAACTGAGCCCTTCATCTCACAACTTCGGAGTCCGACAAAACATTGAGAAATCCGTTCCAGATGGGCATTGATGGAAGTCATTGGCCTCTGGTGGGGTTCTGCCGGCATCAAAACTCTTTTTCGTATTTTCTCCTCACTCTTTCCAAAAACTCACTAATCTCACGGGAAATCTTGTCAAGCTGCAAATCTAGGTAACTCGAATCCGATTGCATAGCCTTTCAAGATTCCACATATAGCTTTCAGGAGCATTTGCAAGAGAATTACAATTCATAACGGGTTGAGGTAGGCTACAAGCTGGCTACAATTTCAATGTTCTGCAACATCTCTGGAGACCCTGAGCTTTGACGGAGTTTAACTACAAAAAACTATGTTCAATGACTGACTTAGTGGCCTCAGAGTCCTTGTCTTCGGTGTTCTCAAAGATCGCAGTGCCTCTAGCTTCCATGAAACATCTTATATGAGTGGGCCAATTCCCCTCGAAGTTGCATGTCGCTATACCAGCCTCGAAAAGTAGAGAGAGATCTCCAACCATAAATGAGTTGATAAGCATCGAAGTGAAAAGTTCCACTAGAAACCTTTTTTCCAGATGGCTCGCTTCATCAAACTTCAAAGTTACAACACTGACCCAGTGCAAGTATGAGCTCTGTTGCTTCAAGTCAACTATCAAGAGCATAATCAGGTGACAAAATATCTACTCGCACTATAGCACCTACACATGATATAGAAGGTCGCGAATACTCTGAGCGTTCCAGGGGCCAAGACAAAAGCGACTATCCTGCCTATGTAATTTTTAAATTAAAGTATTGAACTAAGATAGTTGGACTCATTCTGGTTCTAGGCAAGCTCCACACATTTACTTCCCTTTAAATCTGCTGTATGTCTCTTAGTCAACACAGATATTGAGTCCTCACCCTCTTACAGATTAATCACCAGCACGAGAGCTAACAGCTTCAAAAGTAGAGGTGCCAGAGATACTGCCGTTAGCTCGCGGTCGCTTTGAGAATCGACCGGAGATCCATCATAGATGTGTGGTAAAGAGATAGTCGATCTCCGCGTCCGTGTTGGATTGGTCTTTGATGGAAATTCCAAGAGTAGACATCCGACTGACATGTTTAGCCAAGGGGTGCTGCTGATGGCGGCCATGTCCCTAGGTCCACTTGTCGCGTCGAGGGATTGTACTGGCAATTTTGATTGTCTTTTCCAGGCCTAGCTCATTGACTAAATGATGATATTCGGAAAGAGGCTAACACACCATTTATCAGAGGGTGAGCTAGCTAATCTGATTCGAAGGAAAGCTTCCCACACTTCTTGATATTCTTGGCTTATACTGATCGAACGTACTCAGTTCATCTTCCAGGGTGCATGACGCCTTAAACGCACATTTCATCCCTTCGTATTCCAGCGGATGTTTATGTTTAAGTGTCATTTCAAGGCGCAAGCTTACCTTGGTATTGATTCCATAGTGTTAATGGCAGAATATAAGCCCAACAACGGCACGTTTGAATCGTGGGCAGAAGATCGTCGCTAAAGTCATTCAGCCTTGAAACTTAAAACAAATGACAAGAAATGGATGTATTCAAGGTGCTTTATGATGATGGTTGGTAACTTTGATGTCTCATTCGACTCATCTATAGGTGTATCGATTAGTTAATGACCAAGAGCTTGACTATCATTCAAATTATACCTTGTGAGCCATTACAGTTTCCACGCACTTGTTGCAACATTCTTCCTCAACCACTCTACCAACTCCACATTGGTACCCTCTAATACCAGCATCTATCGTCGGAAGCTTTACTCCTTTATCGGAACACAGAGTTTGTTCATATCAGCCGCCGCGAACATGAGTAGTTATCACGATCGATTTCGCCTCCCCTTGTGAAACCTCCGGTAGTGACATCCACATCAGCGGCCTCACTCTCCTTGCTTATACTGATTTTAGATCGCGTACTGTCGATCATGCCACTCGAAACGACTTCAGGTTCTAGCTCTTTCAAACGGTCAAATGAGAACTTTGAGGACTGAAGTGGAAAAGGTTTCATTCTGCTTCCGTGTATCATTTCTATGAAAGACTGTGAATTCCAACATGGCAGTTCTAAGTTGGAAAACAAAAGTTAGTAAATGCATTTTTTTTTTGATGGAGCTCTCGTGTCTCCTTTGAAACAGTGTTTTCGTGAAAAATTGCCAAGGAACTGCTGAACAGATGCATTCAATCTTGTGTAGGTGATCAATTGATGATCACATCTCCTTCCTTCATTGTAAAGACTCTTTAATAATGAGATAAATGCATCATTATCAGAATGCATAAAATCAGATAGAGGAGCAGACCTACAGCAATCAGTCTGCAAGCCTTTTCCACAAACAATTTGAAGAGCAGATATTGAATTCGAATTTCAAGGGATACTGTCAGCAGGACGTCACTTACCCATTATTGTTATAAGTTTCACCAAATTTTTGACTTTTGTACACAGTCTTGGTTGATTTGTTGATTTCTCTGCTTCCAAATAAAGATTGAAATCCCTCTATTCTGAAACGAACAAACAGGAAAGCTTGGAAGCAGGCATACCAGATTGATAATTCAATCTCACTTTGCCTCTTTAAGTATATTAGGCGAAGAGGCTCGAGCTCTTCATACAATTTTCCAATTCAAAACGTACCATATTTGGACAGTTTATATCTTTCGTTCAACAGTCCTATTCTATGTCAAAATTTAAGGATAATCATTTCTGGGTATATTTGGAGTCTCTTGGGTCTTCCTCTGAGTCTCATCAGAGACAACTTTATTAAACAAATTATGAAGGAGCAAACAGAAGAACTTGTCTGTTTTCACATCACTTTCAGTCATCAGTGAATCTTCTTAGAATTGGTTTATGAAAGATGGGTTTTTATATTTCAAGCATAAACAATAGCTCAATATTCCTGCTTGATCCTCAATCACATCATTAAAAAATGCTATGTTACAATCTATAGGATTTTCACAGGTGGTTCCCGCACTCAACTTCCTCGAAAGCTATCTAGAGGAAGTAGAGCCAGCAAAATGCATTAATCTATGCCCTTAGACTTCTTGTTCTGGCCAGGAATACTGGTCGATTCCAACATCGGATACATGCACTGACAAGCTGTGATAGAATTGGAGACCTCAAAGACAAGAGAGCCTGTCATCGAAGAAATTATGGAGGGCAAAGAGGAGTTCATGGTGGATGGGTCAACTCATACTTACTATCGTTGAGCATTTAAATGCGGCCTAATCTGGACATATGACATGTGTCTTTGGGGTTTATTGAGATTTCACGGTCAGTACTGGGCTAACTGGAATTTGTGGACATGTTTGAAATACCACAACATAGCTACTCCACCTTGAGTATATTTCCTCCAACTTCTTCTCAATGGACTAGCTACCACTAAACTTCGAGATTTTCCTTTTAAATAGAGTGCCACAGTAGAGCCCCTTTCCGCTTCCAAGTTCTAGTGCTCTTGGTATTGTTATCAGACCCTTAGCGCAAAAAAAGACTAATTTCCACATTAACTTGACTCTTTGTGGCTGTTGGTATGCATTTCTCTGTTGAGTCATGATATTCATACGTTCAGTTTTAGTAATTCAGGTTCATTACACTACGAATACCAACCCTTCTGCACCTCTTTCTTTTCGTCGCAGTACAAGACGCTTGGAAATGTAAATTTCATTCTTACCAGGTAGTGAAATGTATCTGAAATGATTATCTAGGTCTCTGCGTTTCTATCCAAAGAAGTAATGTGCAATCTCTCATTCTATATTTTTGGGCTCCGAACCCACGCATATACGACTGATCATCTTATCTAACACCAATCATTCTCCCCTTTCTTTTTTTATCTTCTGCAAAATTAGTCCACCATGAATCAACCAATCACAAACAGCCTATCTCATTGAACTCCTCCACCAATCAACCCCTTAATTCCCCAACCTCGTAAGGATAAATGCAAGTAACAAACGCCACTTTGTTCCACGTGGTGGCTTTGCTACTACCATTTATTCTTTTTTTATCCTCGGCTTATTGCAATTTGTGATACCTCAAATTTTTGGCTTCTCGCAAATTTACAATAGCAAGTGTACGGAAAGGTGTGACATACACCGTGTAGGTTGATTCTAGGAGACAGATTAATTCGCTTGTTACATCAGTCAGCTTAATGATACACATATCACTAATCATCTCCATAATGTCTCTTCCTATACATCGAAACTGTACATCCCTTCCACCCACTTCCTTATACTACAGTTCCTGTATCGCGAAGCGCCAGTGGAATTCCATTCATACCGTCTACTTGACTCCTTCAAGCCACTTTTCCTGCACGTTAATCTCTCACACAAAAGAAACGAATAGAAGGATGCAAAGTTGTGACGCCATAAAGCCACCGCAGTGACTTTGATATGACCCCTCCCGCATCACGGTAGTAAGTCATCACCGATTAATTAAAAAAATTGCGATAGGATGGCGAGAAAAGTTGAAGGAATCCTACCGTTTCCCACCCCCACAACCAATCGGTACATTTGAGAAATAAACATCATGCGATAAAACATTGGCAATTTCGTACACAAGCTAACACATGTTATTATCGCAACTGCCGAGACTATCATAAATTTATTAGTTAGATATACGAGCAGTGCATTTTGTATGGATGTTATACGAATGCATCCTCACATGCGCACCATCATAATTAGTTATCATTACTACCTTACCACACCACAACACTGCGCTCATACCTTACACTACTCCATGGTGTCATATCAATGCAATACAATACAATAAAGCTATCTGCACAGCACAGCATAACACTACATTACATCGCGCACGAGGCCTATCCATGAGCCTCCACTGCACCCCGGCTTTAATCAATCTTGGGCAGGAAGGTATAGTAAGATTTTAGTACCGATATGAAGTTACTCGGCAAGGCAGATAGATGAAGGCATGATTATCTTATGCAGTTCCACCTGTTGTGTGGTCAGTGTATGGATATTCTCCGTGGAAATCAGTGCGAAAGTGCTGTTTTTATAATTAAATCGGTTAAGTATGTATTATACTCAGGCCCAAGGTCTAGCTTATTCGATGGATATTATCCGCCCGGGGAGCACAAGACTAAGCTTTCTGTATTACGCGTTGCAAGACCAATGATTTAGCAATATAACTATCTGACTAGCAATAAGTCTATTCCTATCCCCATTGCCATCCAGTAAAATCTTCAACCGAATCGCTGAGAAACTCCATCAACCACTACACAGGATTAAACTCCGCTCCACTTACTCCCTAAACAACACCCACCTCCTCATTCGTCTAATAAATGCCGTACCGTTTTCAAATCACACCTACCAATGCTACTATAAGTAAGATCGGCTTTTCTCACGTCAATCACCCCGATCCCAATTCACTTTTGCGTCATCCCATATCCTTTCCCCTTCCCGTTTTACTTCCCGTCCTATTCTCCTCCCGCCTATCCATTACAGTCCCTACCGGCCCAGCCTCCAACTCAACCAGGTAAATCAAACATTAAACATCAGACGACCTTCTTCAAAAAAATGATGCTATTTAATCTACACACATACATGCCTATATAGAGATGTGCCCCTGGACACCCTAATGAGCATACACGCCCGTAAATAGATATCGACACCGAGTTACATGAATATAGTAAGCAACTAACTAAATAAGTAACAAAATAATATTCCCAAATAATAGGATATCACAACATTCTCATCTTCATTGTATTCACACACACATTTGCATACATACATGCATACCGTACAATCATGCAAGCCACCATAATATCACCATTGTTGCCTATATCTGTCGTGAGTTTATACACAAGATACAGACCGAGTTTTAATTCACAGGAGTTATTTAGTAGGGCAGACTGCATACCAGTAGGCTACGGTACGATTATAGGGCTGCGCCGGTTGCTAGCGACGCTTTTAGTGTTTTTGATGAATATAATTCGAGTGGCTTCTTGTTAGTTTATTTGATTTTTGATGTACTATCTCGTGCGCCAACAAACGCTAATATACATAATGCTCATTATTAACAGGAGGCTCATTTCCTAGTATCCCCTAAATTATAAGAATGATTTTGATGACTCGATAATGTGCAATATTCTTTCCGTCGACTTATTCGGCGCCTGTACGCCGATCTTAATCCATTTCCTGATTTAACCCATCCTAGTATCCTGTATTCTTTCCCATCCTGTAGTTCCGTAGCAGCCTCATAATACAATATTATTTGAGCCTCAATAACCTCTCCATACCCGATCCATACCCAAGCCGATCTCATTCAATCATAAACCCAATACGAAGTTCCAAAAGCCTCACCACGCCGGTCGTGTTCCAGCACAACCTATCTTGTCCATACCCACATCCAATGCGCCCACGTCTTGAAATTCTCCATACTAATTCCCTCATCCGGAAACTCTAGTCTTCCCTTCCTCTTCTCACTCGCAGCTTGAATCGTGTTCCTCAAATCATTTGATCTTTCCGGGCCCCAATTTCGTATTTTCAGTCCATGTTTATTAATTTTATAGCCTATAATTAGAAGAATAAACACCGGGACCTGTTCCTTGTCAGTCCAACAAAGTCAATAGGAGAGTCAGGGAAGCTAAAACATACAGATACATAACTCGCAATGAATCTTCTAATATCAAAAGGTCTTTCAAGGAATGCAGAAACACCGTTAAAGGTAACGAGAATAATACATGCAGTCATACCGTAAAATCCCTTAAGCCATTGGCCGTGTGATTTGTATGGATAACGGGGATGATCGCGGTCATAATGGGCTGCTTGCCTTTCCGATGAATTTCCATAAAGTTTAGTATCTTCGAGTCTGTCGTTTGTGGCGTTAGTGGGCTGCATGAATGAAACACTAACGGTTGGAAAAAAGCAAGATGAGAAAAGAAAATTGAGACATACGTCCGAAAAAATCCGAGATAAGTAGCACAAATCGTGGCGTAGACGATAAGAATCGACGAAGTGCAGTTTGATGCCAATTCACTTAGTCGCTATTTTCTCAATTAATTTTCAAAGTACCGCAATAAACGGATGGGTGCAGGTACTCACAATTGCAGTTGTGCCAGTCCTACCCATGAAAGCCACTAGAGCCATAGCAGCCGTTGCTAATACTGCTCTGATTGGAACACCCGATCTAGTTTGCCTTAATCTCCTGGCAATAAATTCTGGTCCAGCCTGATCCTGTAAAGCCAAAGTATGTAAGACTCTCGATGCCACATACATAGAATTAATGGCGCAAGTAAAGGATGCAAAAGCGAATATGGCGTTGAAGAAATGCGCCATAGCTGGCAATCCCGCTTCGACGACTGCAATAACAAAAATGGAGTGCGCGCCAACCGATTGCCCCTTTCCATTGATGAAAGGATGAGTGTATGGCACTATAAAAGATGCTGTGATCATGGCCATGGTGTAGAGAGTGACGATACGAATGGAGATCTTTCTTGCGGCCATTTTCATACTCTCGGCATTAGCAAGCGATTTTGACTCTGCCGCAGTTGCTGCTACAATATCCATTCCAGTATATGAGAAAATAACATTAATGATAGTTGTCCTATAGAGATAATCAGCTATGTATAGGCGCTCGAGATCGTGATTCGGCATACCACATCCCAAGGAATGAGCCAGCGGGGCCTTCAATCTTTCGCTGCAGGTTTCCTTCTTCATCTCGAACGGAGTAGGCGTGGTTGAAAAATCCCCACGGATGACACCAATCTGAACATATTAATTCAGTGAAACAATGTAGCAACTCACGGGGAAGAATGCTCACATTTAGAGTTTGGGGGTGATGTATAATAAGCATCTGAGCTAGCTATCGGAGCGTCAGCGTAGAATATTCAAGGAAAAATGCTGTACGTACGTTGCTTAGTGTCAATAATAAGCATCAAAACAATGACCATTGTGATAAAGATGATCTTGATGCAACCGAAAGCATACTCTAATTCTCCAAAATACTATACTTTAATCAGTAGCGGTAATGATTAGTGGGTGCTGCTGAATACTCACTTTGACAGGAAACATATTGATAGCAGTAACAATTATTAGGAACAATCCAATCCAAACAGCAGGGTCGACACTTTCCCCAATTGTCCAAGCTAGGAATGTTCTTCCATCATCATAGTGAAATCCAAGAGTTCCAGAAACAGCAACAAGTTCTTCTGCGGCAGTGACAGCCCATGCAAACCTTCTGATCGTCAATATTCCCTCTCTATTTGTATCATGATTGAGTTTGCTCACCAATACATCCACCCAACGGCAAATCCAACGCCGCGATCTAAGAATCTTCGAGGAAACTCCACGACTGGGGCATTGACAGGCATAAGAGCAGTCATTTCACCCAAGCAAGATATAACAGAAGAAACCACTGTTCCCATAATAATGTACGCCATGACGGCGCCGCCTGGTCCAGCTCCAGCAAGAGATCGACCACTACCAAGAAAAAGTCCATTTCCAATTGTCCTGTAGCCATAATACGTTATTGATATGCTTGAGTAGAATTTCATGTCGAGGAACGTACCCAGAAAACGCTATCATCTGACATACGATATACGTCGTTAGCCATTGTTTCTGACAGAAAAAAGCTCAGCCATGGCCCAGGAACTCACGTTAATGTGCCGTTCACCAAGTGTTCTCCTAATGACAATTAGTGATCGCAAAGATTGAATGATACAGATTAGCGCACCACAAACTCTCCCCACGGCGTTCTCGACGGTCTTCAGGGTAATTGGGCTCTGCATCTGGACTTGTCCGACTTCGAGTTTGATCGATATCGAATTCGAATATTTGCGGCGGAATCACCGCTTCAGGTTTTTCATGATCCATCGTAACAATGTTGTGGTCAAAATTTCGAGTCAAAAATGTTATGACAATTCGCGCAAAAGAAGTTGAAGGAATCAGGGTCGCCCAGAATCATATATATCTGCACTGCCTCGATGTAGACAATCCTCCGCATTATTCAGCCCCTGTACGGGCGGAAGGTCTAATGTAACCACATAGAAGGGACGACTAATTATATCGTACAAAGCTGATGCCTACTTACAGGGACCCCCGCATCCGCCGCTCTTTTGGACAGTACTTTGTTTTAACCTCGTGACAAAACATACTCCTACAACATGGTTACAATATATAAAACCGGATAAACAAGAACCTCAAACAGGAAGATAATACCGATTTTCGAACCAACCAGTCAAATCTAGAAGATAAAGTTCTGGAATAAGATCAATCCCGAAAAACCTTAATGTCAGATTTATTCTTGAAGCCGGTTCTTTCGTCTGGAATTTCCACAAGAAGAACCAAGTCTGTGCTATCCTTGTGGACTTTCAACCAGCATTTTCATTGATCCTTAAAGTGGGTTACATTGCATATGATAAACCTTGATACCGGTTGGGGTTTTCAGCCCTCCGGGTGGCCAGATAGTAAATGATCCAATGGTATACAGGAGATACGAATAGACGAAACGGTCTGTATCCGTAGCTGAGATTGGATGACCTTCCAAATTGGATCAAGTAAAAGAGACAAATCTGGGCAAAGTCTTCCTGAACAAGGGTAGTTTTCGAGAAGAAAAAAATCCTATCCAAAGACCTTGCTTGAACGTTCTCTTGAAGTGACAGCGGGGCCACCACACATATCATCCCTCATGGTACCCTAGCTATTACTGTAGACGGTCGCGGGTTGTGGTCGTCAGGAAACAAGCCCAGTACGATCCGATCGAGTTGATGATCTTCGCCCTTCATGGTCCATTTTGACACGCATCATACTTATGATATACTCTCAAAGCTTGCCATTATTGCGGCACCAAATTGAGGGAGTCAGCCCACGTGGCGACCAGACTGCTTCGAATCGTTGAAGCTACTACGTAGATTGAGAGCTCATGCCATCAACACACCATGCCGACTCCAGCCTCGGCCGCATCACCACAATTCACACGTCTAGCAAACATTTGGAAACTATTGTCCCTGCGCAGCGACGTCGATAATATAATATTGGAACTGGTGGGGCAGTTTTCCCTCGAAAAAGTATATTCTGATGGCGATAAGGAAACCTATCAAAACCTGGTAATAACTCTATTTGCTCAACTCAACGCCATTTTTTATCTTCAACGCCTTTCTATCCCATCTGCGAAGCTTCAAAAAGATGGATGGTATTTTGGATTTCTGGCCAGCTGGGAGGTGACTCTGCGGATGATCGAATTTGTCTTGCACATCGTTATCGAAGGTCGAGAGAGTTTATGGGAGTCGCGACAATTGAGAGACAAGTACCTGGCCGAGCTGTTATTATCTGCGCTTCGTGTCCTCCAGCTATTGCCACAACCACCATCCGATGGACAATCTCAATCGAAAATCGAATTGCAGAGAAAGATTCGTCGAGATAGATTTGGGCGCATTCATCGTTCACTGGAACATATGTTCGACAGTTATCCAGGACCGAAATCATTTTTGTTGTTGGTTTGCAAAGAAATAACTGAATCATTGCGGGGTTCCGAGCCTAATCCACTAGCTTTACCCTCTAAATTAAGGGATGAACTACCAAATTTAGCAGAAGAATTGGTAAGAGCCACTATATTAACGTCTTACTTATGGGGCTCCGCTAGGCCTAAGCTTTCTACGTACCCTTCTAGAACCTTTTGATCAAAATCTACGAATCTAAACTGACTGACACACTTCTTCATCTACAGTATCCATTGAACGATTGCTTCTCGACAAAATATATATCTACTCTTATACTTGCAGATGGTTCAGAAGGAGGAGGTGGTGGTGGAGGAGGTAGTGGGGGAGGTGGATGGCTCGCACAATTCCTTGCACTTCGAGACGTTACGCAATTCGTCGTCGCAGCTTCGATTCAATATACGATAAATGGAGAAACCCGCGATGCATATCTTCCAGCTGCATCAGAACGAACGAGGAATGCGGTTTTAAGAGCGATTGAGAGTATGCGAATACCGACACGATTCTCTAAAGAAGATTTGGTCGGTACTTTTACTGATCAATATCGAATCATCCTTCCAGATACACCAGATTTGAGGAGACAGTCGATGCAGATAGAAATAGATGATAAGGAATTGGATGCAATAGATGCACTATGTCTACGACTCAATGATCGTCAAATCATAAGTCGTGTGAGTGATAGGGAGATGATGCATACTATATCTGAAATTACGAAAAGGATTCTTGCTCTTGATGATCCAAGCCGGCATGCCAAATCGTCAAGACCGAGAATATATACGCTCAATTGCTCAAAATGTCATTTAGCTGGTGCCTCACAGATGAGATACCTAGAGAATCTGAAATTTCCGGTACGCCAAGTATTTTACTAGAATTTAACTTCTGACATAATTATTTGGGGGAGGTTCCGAGCAATAGTCTGAATGTGGACTGACGCTAATGGAATAGCATGCTGACGATGATCTCTATGCTCAGTTGGAGAACCCAGATATAAATGAAGTTAGACTACCATCAAAGACAAAATGCGTTCAATGCGAAGAACCAGTTACAATAATGCGTGAGATGGCGCTTGCAAGGCAAGTTTGGGATCTTCTTGAACCCTTTGAATCTCATGCAGATGCTATGCATTTGGAACAATATGTTCCAACATACTTCCAGCTTCCACCGCCGAAAATGGATGGAGCAATCCCCTATCATCCAGCCTACGGTAATTCAAGTGCAAGCAATGTGAAGATGCGCACATATGACACTGAACCACCTTCACCCTTTCACAACAAGACAACTTTTATCTCTGCAGCTGCTCAAGATCGCTCTAGGTCTCTACCTCATACAATTCCGTCTCAAGTATCGCCTACTATTGGTACTTTCAGCCAAAGGCTAGACACCCCTATTACCCTACCTTCTTCCTCTTCTGACTTGGTGTCACTGGATGGTTCGAGGTCAGGTGAAACCTCGAGAATACCAGAGCTTCGAAAAAATTCTACTACTACCGACGAGACGCCATTTTCTCCAGATTCTATTGGCAATACTTCACCGAATGACCATACCCCATATGGAATGAGCTCTGAAGGCGGGACTTATTTTGTGAACCGACCAACAATGGGTCAGAGCCATTCTGATAGAAAAAAGTCAAAAGGTGGATCCAAATGGACATCGGTTTTCACTGGAACGCGAAAGGAGTCTATTCCAGGACAGTCCGTCGAAACCACATCACTCTCCTCATCAGCACTGGAGGCTCAAAGACTGGACGAAATAAACTTAGAAAGCTTAGTTCGAGTCCCAAGAAAGACTTCGAAAAGCAAAAGCGCCAAAGCAATCAATATTTCTTTATCACAAAACTCAACGAATGGTCTGTTCTGGACTCAATCTTTAATACAAATTTGGGATATGGGAGCATCCCCTCCCGCGATGACCCGTGTATTCCCAACGGAGAGTAGCTGTTATAAGGCATCTGTAACCAAAATGTATTTAGCTTATATAATTGGCACCCGAGATCCAAAGCTCACGGTATGTTCTTTCGGTCAATAACACTTTCCTAACAATTTACCTATTTAATAACACTTAATTAGCTTAGAATAGTTAACTTGCAAAAATCAGCTCCGGTTGTAGAGTATCCTTTACCCCCAAATCTTTGGGCAAGCAGCATAGCCATATCCCCCAACGAAAGCACAGTCGCAGTAGGCTTTACAAACGCAACGGTCTACTTTTTCAAAACCACCCAATCATCCGAACCTAGAGAGGATAGACTTCATAGTCGCATTCACAGTGAATGCGAAGACTGTCCGGAGGTAGAAACCCTCTCCTACTCTGATGATGGGATGCATCTTCTAGCCAGTACCCGAAGTGCCAAGAGTGGAGCCATCCAAATATATTTTTGGATGACTCCAATGCAATCGTCTCAAGAAATAGTCTCTTGTAGATATCATGTTCCGTTACATGAGTCAGAAGATCGAGGCCTCTCGTCCGCTATTTTTCGCTCAAGAACGGGTATTGAAGAAGTTCTGGTGTGTATAACGACCTGGACACAATCCGGTGTTCCAGTCCTCGTCCATCCTAAAACAGGTCAAAAAACAGATATCAGAACCGCGCCTAACCGATCTGGAAAGTTGGGAAGTCGTATTCAATGCGCTAGTTTCTCTCCATCTGGAAAAGAATTAGCTATGGTTAACGAAAAGGGGCATTTGTATCTGATTTCGGCTTTGAATTCTAGTCCGTTGGACATCAGAAAAATAGCAGTTTCAAGAGAACTTACTATTAAATCTGATTCATTCGCAATGGCGTTCATGTCATTGCCGGATGAGGAGGCCGCGATTGTTATGGCATGGATTGATCCTTCGAAGGCGGAAAGGGGAGTGGTTAGAAAGATTCCTTTGACTGCTGTTAGTGTTATTTTCTGTTCCTTTTCCCTCAAGAGTTCTCGGGAGATCCATCCACTACGTCATCTTGAAAAGCTCTTTGATTTTTATCTTCGCTCCCAAAGTTATATGATACTAAAACATAACAGAACGATACCACTACCACATCACCCATCCTCCACAAATCAGAAGTAAACTCTGCAACCTCCGCACCCAATACATATATGTCGGGTGCAATAAATGAATTACCGGGAGACTCAAGACCAACTGAAATGGTGGCTGATGAGGAACCAATTACGAAATATAGGATGATGGGATTTGTTAAGTTTCCGAAAAAATAGAGGGAGAAGACATGGTAGAATTTGGAATGATTGGAATGAGAAAATATGAGAAGCGGTGATAAGGCATGACAGAAAATAGAAGAGGAAACGAAAGAAAGTGCAACGATGCTGATGGAAAGTGTTCAGGAGAATGTTAGTGGATAAACTGGAGCTTGTTAGATTGGTGAGTGGTTTTGTTGGTTTATTGGATATATCTTATGTTATACTTGAGTATCTAACGGCAAAATTAGGATATTATTCGGGTTCATGTATTAAATGAGACCCTTGGAGAACTTGAAAGGAAGATTGAGATTTAAAAGAGTGTATGTAGGAAGATGTTCAGACTTCAAATTCGAGAAAAAAGATAATAAATAAGCGCTTCAACATGATATTGTGATATCTGCGTACCTATCTATCTAGCTTTTGTCGGCTAAGGTGCGATGATACGATAAGCTGTGTAAGAATTTGAAAATTTTGAAATACTTTGTATAGAAATTCCTCAATATCTTCTTGCGATAGTGTTTGTTCCTTCTCTCCCCTCTCTCTATCTTTTGGATGTAGGATATTATGATATTTCTACTTTTTGATGCTTTACTTCATCCTCTGAAATTCCCGTCTCAAGCTTTATATTCATACCCAGATCACATACGCACTTCCTACTTCATTTCAATGTCGATAGGTAGGCAACCAAGAATAGAAAAGCTGAATAATTTCAAAATGAGATTAGGAGTTCTTAGAGAAAAGAGGTATGTAATATAATACATAGCACAGATATCGTACTACAACTATAACTACAACTAGCAGAAAAACGTGAAGATCCACCTCGCTTCCTTCATCTTGATTCTCTTCTCCCTTTGCTCGAATTGGAAATGGAAGTGAAAGTTACAATGAAAAGATTTACGACCTGGATTGTGCTTCTTTGTCCATAATATGTGGAACTCTTCTCGACGTGGTTAGATGGTATGAGATTATTCTATAAGCGCTCCACAGGATGAGTTTTGGATTCTTACGCTATACTATACAATCAATTTTTAGTAAATTAACCAAATCTTACCAAAAAAAGACGATCTACACAATCTCTCTTGATCTCCTCCCTCCCTCCGAACTCCCAGAACGCACATCCTCCACATCCCCATCCGATCCAACCCTACCCAAACAATACCACAGCCCCCACAAACAACCCCACCAACGCCAGCATCTCTCCCCTCCCCACTTCTTTCCTCCTCCCCATCCCCACCGCCCTGACCGGCGTCCCTGGTTTGACAGTCATCCCCGTCTCATACACACTCCACGTTACATTCCCAATACTATTTCTCGCATCTAATCCCCACTCTACAAATCCCACATACGTGTTACTCGAAATATATACTTCTCTCCAGAGATAATTGAGCAGGGGGGAGATATCCATTGCGGTGAGGGTGGTGGCGTTGACGGAAGGAAACCATGTGTATATTGTTTGTGGGACTTGCGGTTCATCGTTTACTATTGTGGAGGAATTCGAATTCGAAGGGGAAGAAGAAGTTGATGGGGAGGTTTGCGATACGTAGAGAGTATATGAGATTCCCGCAAGATTTATGACCGGTCTGGTGATTGTGGATGTGGTGTCGTTGTAACCTAGGGGAATTAAGCCTCCGTAGTTGGCTTGCCAGATGGAGATTTTGGTGGCGGAGAATCTTTTGTCGAGGGAGAGGGACGGTTCGAGATCGAGATAGATGTTAAGGTAGCAAGCTGCGATGACGGATGCGTTTAGTAGGGAATCGGGGGTGGTGGCGGAGATGGTGTGGAGAGGGTTGCCGGGGTAGAGAGCCCAGTTGTTGGTGAGGGGGAAGAGAGAGATGTTGGAGATGGCAATGGGGAGGATAGAGGGGAGATTGAGGGTTAGGGAGGGGAAGGAGGGCGGGGCCGGGATATCGGGGGAGGAGGACCAGGAAAAAGTGGTGTTGAATTGAGTTGTTGAACCTACGCTACCGCTATTTTCGTCGGCGAGGGAGAACTTGAAAAGGATGAGGTTAGTTTTTACCGTTCTCATCTCTTCTTGGAGAGGACAACTCACATCTGTACATTGATATCCACTTTTATCAGTTGTTGTGATATCTGGGAAAAATGTGTATCTTCCAGAATTCGTTGTTGCATTTGTGGAATCACATATTTGTGTGGTTTGTGCGTATATAGATGGTGTGAGGAAAGGGAAGAAGTAGATGATGAATTTGTGTTGAGGGCTGAGAAGCATTTCGCAAGGGATCCACGAAAAGAAAAGATTTAGGTTCAAAAGAGGAACTGGAAGATACAACGATTGAGTGAGTGGATTTTAGGAGATGAAATAAAAATTGACTTACACAATGGTTGTAAGAATTGCAATGAAAGACTTGGAAAGTCATGAGGACATGAATGCAGTAAGTTTTAGGTTTATTGGATAGTTATTGGTGATGAAAGACGGAAGCAGTACCTGCCTGTGACTGTCCGGCAGGAAGATGAAAATGAATATGTAAGAAGTTTGAGAAATTGAAGGTAAAAAATACTTAAACCAGATACTTCTCTTGACACAAGACAATAGGAAATAACAAAGACGACTCAACAGCCCAATTGAGCGAGAGTTAGATGAAGTCCCAGAAATCGACACTGGAGGATAGAAAATTGAGAGAACCAACCAACAAGACGATAATGAATTAACACTTTCCGTAGGTACCTTCAGTATAGCGAATTTCGGAACATGTTGACTTTTCAAAGGTCTACATTGTTGGCCAAGAATTCCTTCAATGTGGTGTATACTGCGCCTTGTAGATTATAACCGGAAGGTCCTCGCTTGAGGTCTATCCAACTCCAACAAAACGTCTGATCTAGGAGACCTACTTTGTTGGTTAACCTTATACTTATGTCTATCTGTTGGTAGTCGCCCCTCTCAAAGGACGGTTTTCATCACCGCACAGAGCGTATATTTGAGAAAGAACCACAAGAAAAGACAACCAAGATAATTGGTCAATGTCGAGGTCTCCAAGCTAAACATGTCAAACAATGTTATTCTGTGCAAATTGATTGAGAAGAGGTCTAGCCTCTAGGTCTCGTAGTCGGCCATCAAACACGCCCTCGTAAGCGCCGTCATTTGTTTTGAGAAATTCGTCAGCGTTTATGTCACCGGCAAAAGTTTTTCATCGCCTATGATATAGCGTCTTTTCAGCCCTTCATTATCTAGTCCCGTTCTACAAGCCGTGCCGCGTCCTCGGACTTTTCACCACGTTTCTGGGTACCGGTACCTGACTAACTACTTGGCATGAAATTCGAATCTTTTCTCTTAGTGAATTCATCTGATGTTCTTTTTTATCAGTTGCCGTGTACCTCATTAAGGTTCGGTGCCGAAATGATTTGTGATTTTATACAGATCTTTTAAGATATGCGTTGTTTCAGGGTTCTTGCTCATAGTAATAATTACTGAATCATGGCAACTTTACTCTGTGCCCGTATCAGATTGAAAGGTAATTGGGGTATTTTCCATGTAGTTCGTATACTTACAGTTCTGTGTTAAATGATTGTTGTTTATTATTGACAATCGTGAAGAAAGGGGGAGATGACTTATGGTGTCATTTGAGAAATGTTCTTCTTCTTATTCGTAGTATTACAATTTTCAGTCATGCGTTAATGTTGTCGCCCTGTGAATTGTGATGAGAAAATGATTTCCATCCCAAATTCAAAGTATGGCTAGTGCCTTTATCGAGCAGTAGGTTCTGACAACCACGTGATGATTCAATAGATCAATAGATTGCTCCAAGGAATGGCAAAATCATCTTCCTTGATTGGTTTCGGGATCATATTAATACTTCCCGGAGTTCCCTCTACGCCTAATAGACACCAGATTCGCCATCCTGAAATGAGGTTTGGCTGGAAGAATATTGATGTGATGCTTGTGATGATCGCTAAGGGTCGAGCATTTTTCATCCCACCAAATCTTGTTTTGACACATCCAACCGGTAACCAACTTACCCCTCACTTTGATATGAGGTTACAGTCTGTGAATGTCAACTTTGGTGTTGGCTTAAAGGTATTCAATGTTGCTTCTTGAGAGTTCGTGATTTCAATGGATCCTCGGGAAGTGCCAGATTGTATTTTACCTATTCCTCGCAAGCTCATAGGTTAGAGCGTGTTTTAGCTGGCGGTGATATACGCTAATTGTCTTGTTTGCAACTTGCTCTTTGAAGGCATGATTCCCAGGGAATCCATAGAGTGGAAACATCTCAATCTGATCACGACAACCGACCTACATTTCTGTACTGCCGAGGAGGCTAAGCCTGTAAGTGTGTGTACTGATAGAGTAGCCCAGGTCGTAAAATTGACCAAGAATCACAGTTTGTTAGCAAAGCCTTGTGAGTCGAGAATCCGACTAGACTGTTATGATTCGTTGAGACGGCGTTTTCCAAGCAAATAGAATCAACTTAATGCAGAACCGATGGAGGGAGAAACTTTTGACAGCAAGTTTATTGGAGCCTCCCTGCAGGATTGTCAAGAAGGGACAGCCGTTCAAGATCAATTTTGTCATGGAAAAATTGATCGCTCTTGTGGATGCTCGCAGCGTCAGTGACATCACTCACCGGATACGATACTCTTTCGGAGAAAACGACGATCGTGAGGAAACACTCCAATCGAGGAGAGAGTGACTACTTCTACATGATTACAGTCGATTATACAAGAGGTTCCGAGGTATTTGAAGATGTTTTTAATCAACAAAAGCGTGAAAATGAATGTGTGGAGACCAAGGTGGATGTCGATCTTTCTCTTCTGATTTGAGGCTACACCCTTTCTTTACCTTTGGAATTTAGCACTTTGCTTCTTTCATCTTATACTCATCAAAGCCGAGAAAACAACAAGAAAACGGCGATTTAGCTTCACTCTTTACTCGCGGATTCTGCGCAGCTTATCTATGTATTTGCTTTACCACCCCTTCATTTCTCTAGCGAACTTTTGACAAGTCAATCTTCAAGAACTATCAGCATAACCTTCTATGCAGAACTCTTGGAATTGCGCGGCAATCAAAATAGGATAAAATAAAATACAATACGAGACTCCTTTTTATAAAGAGCATGAGCTGGCATTTCCTAGAAGCTTCCATAAAAGTATATCGAGGGTGAATGCCGGTATGAAAAAACTTTACTTTCTTAACCTTAACATAGCGTCATTAATTTTCTAATTTAAGAAATCTATTCGGAACAATTGGTAAGGATATGCTAGAAAGAGGAGCTCCGCGGAAGGGTTCTGTGGGAATTGATTAATCCTGACGACATTACGGAGTAAGGCATTGCATTTTCCTTGGTCGGGCGGAGCGGAACAGATGAATACGGAGCTGGGGGCACTTTAGGAACCAACTGGATACGATTTGCTGTAAATTGTGCGAAACCACCCGAGTAAAAATGCATATGTACATCGGAATGTTCTCAAATGCCGGTACTGGTTTCCAACCATTGACTCCTGACCGTTGAATGGAGGGCAAGGAAAGACAGCCAAGCCGGTTGGCTGCATTGACCTCGAAACCCTAGCAAGTGAGGCGCAGCAGAGTATTATGTAATCTGAAACTAACAACAAATCTTTTTCGCATTCCGATTCCCGAGATTCTACTTTGTACTTTATTTTACTTCGTCTGCTGTCCTGTACTTTGGTCCCCTTTATATATATCATTCAATCCTCAAGGTTCAAGGTAAAGAGAAGCAAAGTCCACACGAATCTTCTCAGTAAGATCCGCTTCATTAATAAAAGTGAAGGTTCATAGAAAAATTCGTTTCCCTGAGGTCTAAGGCCTCCAAGTACGATTCATACGATGTCCAGCCCGACCAAAAAAAAAGCATCTCCACTTCAAACCATGCATCTTCCACGCGTCGTCACAGCTTAGCACCACAATTAGTTTCTTTACGATATAGGAAACAAATGAGCCTTTCTTGACAAAGCTTGTAAAGCTCCTTTGGAAAAACAAATGAGGCGTTGACAGGAGTTCGTCCAATCTCATCGTTGTAGTTGACATCCATTACGAATCAATGCCGTTTTCAATGTTTTATTAAGGGGGTCCTCCACTATCTCCAACATCCACTTTGGGTCTCCTCGATCTAAAAGAGGAGACTTGTCTCTCATTATCGCAAAAGCTCCGATGTGAATTTCCTTTGTCAAGTAAGATTCATGTGAGCTTAGACGAAATCATGGGTTAGTACCCGGGCATGAAGCATATCTTGATATATCGGGCCAACTATGGTCGTTGGAAAAAGTTTCCGAATATCTAGGATGTGGATATCAGATGTCGTTTGTCCTGTCGAGTGGATTTCTTATAACCCACTCTCTTGGTTCGCAGAGCTGTTTGTGGAGACCAACCGTCTTATCCGCTGCATACTTACCTCGTATCTTGTTACAAGGGCTTCCCGTGCATTTCTTTCTTATCTTGATCCTCGATGCCCTGAATTGGGATAACCTTACACACACTACTGCAAGCAACTTCCATCAACTGCTGTCGTTCATAACTTCAGGAAGGTACCTTGTGAGCGTTAAATAGATTCTACGGCGGCTTCCGCAATACCCACTTGAAACGTCAGGAAGCAAGGTCTTCCTTCCAATCGCTGGTGTACCGGTCACTGAGATGAAACGTTTACACTGGTAAGTTGGGATGAAAATTCTGTTCCTTATAGGTATTGTTCCCGTTATCGAGTGTGGTAGGGTATCTTAACAACAATCACATTTCATTCAATTTGGTTTGCAGTAATACGGCAATTTTTCGTGGGGGTTCTCGTCAAATTTATATAGCCCGAATGTAGAGGACTAAGATCATATTGCGTGGAGGGTTTGCGTTGAGGTGGGTCCAAAAGTGGCTCGCTCTCCCTTGCTGCGTTTTCTAATTTAGTAAGCTTTGTCGCGTCTTCCAACTACATACTCGAGTATCGCTGCATCAAAGAGATAGTGGAGCAGTCATCTAGAGCTCTCCTTGTACTTTCATTGTCGCAACACCATGAACCTGGATACTATACCCACTCATGTTGTCGGCGTCTGCTTAGGTGATTGCCAGATCCATACAAATACGTTGGCCTACACGGGTCTATGTATCGTTTCTGTTTTTAGACGAACGGTCGAGGATTTCTACAATACCTTGCTTGGATGGCTGATCTGCACTACTTGCAGTCCGAATCCAAGAGAAAGAATCTAGGTTTAGCTTGCTTCTCTCTTTGGAGAATAGCTGAAATGGCCATTGAATATCAGGACCTTCCACTTCAACATCCACACAAGTTGAACTATTCTGAATAGCAATTTTGATTTCTCCAGCCCGCAGCATAGACGCCTTGGGCTCCCAAGCGTTCTTTAATTGCATGAGCAATTTTATCAGCGAACATTGCCAGTAAAATCTATCATCACGATTGAAGCAACTAACTGCATCCAGCTCGATCCTTCGAACTTTATCTAGGCTCTGTCAGAGATGTCTGATAAACTTAAATACCAATAATTATCATAGCTCATGATTAATTGATTAAAATGTTTAGTTCTAGGGACTAAGAACTAAATAATATAAATGCTAAAGCATAGCCTAGATAGTACTAGCTTGAAAGGAAAAAAAGTCAGTGGGAAAGCTCCTCAAAAAACAGCTAACGTTACTAAGTAGTAGTATCTTACATATTATCTTGGCAGTGATTTGAGATCTTGAGGCATCTCAAAAGCATCTCCTCAATCAACATGTTCCCCACTGGAGCCATATTTAAACAGTATAAGTGGTTCCTTGTACAGATGTTATCCAATACTTTTCACCATTGCCAGTCAGGGTTCGAGGCTCTGACAGGGACATGTATATTTGTCACTAACATCCACTTCGTATCTCTTACTATTTTAGTCTCACAGATATCGTGCATGCGGAATCTCCATCTCTTTAAGAATCAGACGATGCCTACAAGTCTCTTATTCTTTAGGGTTCATTCGTTTTCCTCATCATATTTTTTGGTTCCTTATTAACACGGTCGATTGACCTCATTTTCATAGATATTTTCTGAACTTTGAGTCTTCTCATCTCTCTCCATTCGTTAACTCGATATTTCGTGGAAGCATAATTCGGGATGATACAATTCCCTCCCACAGCGGCTCACAGTGATAGTGATGACCGCGGAGACTTCCAATCTCTCCCTCAACCACCATCACCTACAGCAGCAAGATGGGGTGAATTTCATAACAATGAATCAGTCACCTCTTTGGACACAATTCAAAACAGTCGACCCGGCACTCTGCGATCATCATCGAACATAAACTTAATAAACAATTACAGCTCGGCGACTCTATTATCAGGCCCTTCAACACCTGGTCCAGCATACGGCCATTCATTAAACGCCTTTAATCATGGCCGCTCTTTCTCCGATACCTCATCCTACGATGGAGCAACAGCATGCCCGACACCAGCTTTACAAGATGAAAGTATCAGTTATGAAGAATTCAAGAAGGAAGATCCAGCCACCGCTAGGAAAGTCAGACATTTCAATACCTTCAATAAGCGATTTGATACTTCTGTCTATCAAATCGAAACACTGCACAAGCACGATGACGAAATATTCCTCCCTCCTTGGAAAAGGAACATGTATCGATTATCACCACTCTTCACACTTCTAGCCTGTGGTTCATACTTCCTCTACTACGCATACCGTATCATCTGTATTGTAGATGTTCAAAAGGCATATGACAAGGTATACGTCATGGCGTGGCTTTTTATTGCAGCCGAAGGTTGCGTTGCTTGTAAGTATTTGTATTTTGTCAATTCCTCCATTTCTCCGTGTTCGACGTGTGTTGTTGGAGCCGGAAAATTCCCAGCTTGCTTCACGTAGAAATCCTTCCGCTTATCACAACTCCCGAAAAATTATTTCTCCTGCCAAGTTTTGCCAAGAGATCATACACTTACGTCAAATAGGTCCCGCATTACTCCACCAACTTTACCAAATGTTATCCATTCGCGGTCGTTCACGACCAAAGCTTCGTCTTCGTGGTGAAGAGGTACCTACTGTTGATGTCTTCGTTACGTGCTGCGGCGAAGATGTAGATGTTGTTCTTGATACGACCCGAGCTGCTGCTGCTGGTGATGTAAGTGTTTAATTTCCAAATATCCCTCTTTCGATATAAATACTAATAAAAATGATAGTACCCTCAAGACCGTTTCCGCGTTGTCGTGCTCGATGATGGAAAAGACCCCGAATTAGAAAAGGCTGTCAACGAACTATCGCTCGAATATCCTAATGTCTACTATCATGCTCGTATTAAGATTAAGGGTGTTCCACATCATTTCAAAGCCGGTAATCTTACCGGTGGAACCAATTTCGTTGTCGATTTGGAAGGAGGTGAAGCCGAGTTTATTGCAGCTTTGGATGCAGACATGATTCCAGAAGCAGATTGGTTGAGGGCTATTATTGCTCATATGGTAATTGATGACAAGATGGCTCTTGTTTGTCCACCTCAGGTATGTATTTTCCTCAATATCATCATTTGGAAACATCAGAGCTAGAAACCTAACAACCCAACCAGCTTTTCTACAACGTTCCTACAAATGATCCACTTTGTCAATCCCTAGATGCTTTCGTTCACGTGATGGAACCTACCAAGGATGCCAACGGAGTGGCATGGTGTACTGGATCTGGTTATGCTATCCGCCGTGCAGCCCTCGACGATATTGGAGGCTGGCCCGTTGGTTCCCTCGCTGAAGATACCTTCACCTCATCTCTTCTGCTCGGTGCCGGTTGGAGAACCGCCTTTTGTCACGAAGCCCTACAATTCGGTACCGTCCCCGACACCATCACCGGCCATCTGAAACAACGTACACGATGGACACTCGGAACGTTGCAAACCGCACTCAAATTAAGATTCTGTCTATTTGGAGATCTAGTCAAAGGCATGAGCTTTTTTGCCCGTCTCTCCGCATTCGTCTTCGCCATCGACGCATTTTTCAAAATCTTCCTTTGCATTGCTCTCCTCACCATCCCCATCGTTCTCATCTCCGGTGGTCAACTAGTAGCCTACAACACCGAAACTCAATTGAAATGGCAAATTAGATTATGTTTCATTCAACTCGTGCTTACTCGTCTCAACGAATGGGTTACCTATATCCCCTCTGGGTATCGTTTGGCACAACGTGATTCCGGCGCTCAATTGTGGATGGCTCCTTTCCACGCCAAAACAATCATCATGTCCTTTTTGCTCCCTTCCTGGCTCGGTGGAAAACCCATGGCCTTTTCCAGTTCCGGTAGTCAGAAGAGCGATATCAATGAGCGCGATCCACATACACGCGCAGGAGTTTTCAGACGTCTCTGGGTTATTCTTTGGGATTGTCAATGCTACATGCATCTCCTCTACATTCTCTTCGTTATCGCAGCTGTCACCTACAGTACCGTCCGCGGTCTCGCTCTCGACTCTGAAAATGATACTTTGAAGAAGAAGCTCGTTTACCTCCTTACCCATGCTTTCTGGCCTCCTATGCTCTGGATGATGTGTCTCACAGCTTGTTTCGAGCCAATCCGCTATGCAATTTGGCCACCAACAATGCCAGACAGAGAAGAATTGTTGGATCGCGATGACAAGACGCAAATTGCGAGACCAAAGGAAGAGTGGAAAAAAGCGAGATACGCAAAAACGACTTTCTTCCACGAGTTTCAATATACACTTTTAACAGCATTTACATGTATGGTTTTCGTGGGGGCGTTTTTCATCGATATCTGAGATGAGATTTGGCGGGGTAGTGGGGAAAGGAACGATATGTCGATGATTTTACATGGCGTTAATTTAATATATGGGACGTGCAATGGAGCTTGATAGTTGCTTTCTAGTAATCTACTCGCTATATATCTTACTGTACATGAGGGAGTTTGGATACCGAATAATACTTAACGTATATTGTACGAACAGGATAAAGATGGGTTTAGATAGTAATACAATCTGACAATGGAATCGGACGATATTGTTGTCTTGAAGAATAAAAAATTCAATAATATCAGATCAGTAATTCAATTACCTATTTTGTTGACTTTACTGAGGTGCGTGGTATGGACTAAAGATGATTTGGTGGCTTGCTCTAAATGGATCGGCAGGGCCACCAGTTGGGGCACGGACTACCCTGACTGGAGCTGGCAATATCTCTGGGAAGATCAGATCAGATCATATCAGATCAGGTAGTTTGAAATCTGACATCGGCAATATAACATACTTTGAACAATTAAAATCTCCAATTTGGGATTAAATAATTGAAAAATAGATCAACTACAAAGATTTGAGAGTTGGGAACTGTTCTTCCGATCGATACTTGGCTCTACCGGTGCGGTGGTCTAGAAGCCTCAAATCGTACACTGCACGGATAATTCCCATTTGGAAGTTTTGCTGCAGAGGACTCGCGATGATTAATCAGACTTGGAATAGGAGTTGTGTTTCTTTCGCATTCCAGGTCTTCCGCATACAAGTTTCCTCTTTTTTAGATACCGATATTGAAGTTTTGCTTAGGCATTTATTCATTGCCAATCAATACAATACCTAGCTCAATTCATGGCCTCCCGTCATTCAGAATCGATTCAGACTACGATCGGTTTTCTGGAAATATATGCAGAATTTTCCATGCGGTTTAGTCATCATCGAATCACAATCTTAATATGGAAAAAGTACGGTAGTTTTCCTAAATGCCGGGAATTTGGAATCTTGAAGGTTAAAGTTTCCAATTTGAGTTTTGGGGAATGGGCGCAAGGGGCGTTAGCTGCTAGCGGGTGATGACAAAAGATGTGGAAGCTAGGGAGTGGGAGAGGCTAGCCGAGAATTAGACCAAGGGGTTGAATCGTGACGGTGGGGCTTAAGTTTTAATGTGCATTACATTGATGTGGAGGTGCTAGAGTGACAGTATGGAAATTTGAGTTATTGAATAGATGTGTACGTGAGAAGACGATGGTGAAACCCGGTAGGTGTGCAGGTTGGTATCTACCCTAAATAACGATACTATATATTATTGGCTGCATCCGTTCTCATCCGCCACAGAAATCAACGGTGGATAGTTAGGGAATAATGATTTGAAATGATATCAACGGCCTGTCTTGTTAATTGATCAGATGAATTGGTCAGCCAATAGGGTTGTTTGTCGGTCATTCTTTGCGGGTAAGATGGCATGTTCCGGAAAGGTAGCATTAGAGGTACATTTTTACTTTCTTGATCGACTACCACGTTTTGAACCCTTTGTTTTGCAGTTGGTTTAGTTCCATGTTTTATGACTATCTTGTAGAAACAGAATCAGCTTGATATTCAATTTATTGGATGTGATCTCCTATACGGGAAATCTGAAGAGAGTCACGTGACTGGCTCAAACAACTATCTGATGGTCGTTATTCTATCTGACTTGATTAGACCGGGCGTTCATGATGAATTGGCTGCTAATTGAACATAATACAAGTCGATTTAAATTCATCATTACTCAAATACTTTACTCCTGTACTATGTATAATACTGTATTTAGCAAGAAGTGATAATATTTTGACATTTCTAACTTCACCTATTCAACATCAACGGCAAATACCTTGGGCGCACAACTAGTTTTAACTAGAAGAACAACGAGCAGTCCAGCAAGCAAGTATACTACCAAGGGTTTAGCGTCTCTTATCAAAACTCTCATAGATCATCGATGCTAGCTATCAGAACCAGATCTCGGGAATTCATTCCCATTCATGCTTGGAAGTTCTAGATCTTAGCCATGCATGCTAAGAAAACTATCTCACGCTCTGATTTGAGTGGCCATCTAGAATCACGGGCGTACCTTATATACGCTACCTGAGAGCCCGTGGGAAGGATTAAGTTTCCCTTTCTTTCTCTCCTCCCCAGGGTGTTCGTTAATCTACTGGTCAAGGGAAAGGGGTGGGACGCACCCTCTTCCCTTAGTGTCAACGAGGGTTATGTATTATTTAAGCTAATACAATGGATATAATTTTTATATTGTCATACAACCCTACAAGACCTAATATTTGAATCCATAACCCTTACGGTATACAAACCCCTCCCACAAAAGCCTACCACGATGAGTTTCTCAATGGCGCTAAAACACGAATTTACTACCACATAGGGCAAATAGAGCAACTGGGATGATCGAAAGATGGCCACTTGACTAAGGAGTGTTTCTAGGAGATCAAAGAAACTTCATCTAATGTTATCGTGATATTTCACAATAAATGCAACTAAGCTTTGAAGGGTAACCGCTTGAGCTAAGAAGACCTTCATGTCTAGAATTGCGGGTTGTAGCTGGGGAAGTTCTATAAGATGCATTTGACTTTCAAGCAAGGCAACTCACCTATCTTCTCAACACCCCTGTTTTGGACACCTTGGGACGATTATCAAACATTTTATAAAGCATGTAACTATTCATTATATTTACCTTAGTTTAAGACTTCAACCAATCTTCTATTATATGAAAAAAGAGAAATTCCCTAAGAATCTCCTTCCTCTTTGGGTTTCTTAATCAAGTCAAATGCCCTCTGTTTGACATGTTCTATTTGTAATTGTGATACTTTTCTTACTAATGAATTCAAAGAATAATCATACCAATCTGAGTATCATATTTCTATTGCTAGCTGTCTGTTATCTATATTGGCAAACAGCCTATCCAAATCCCACTTCATGAGCTCCATCCACATACAAGATTGTGATATTTACCAGAAAGAGAGTAGCCAACTAAGCTTTAAGAACAATAGCGGCTTTCTCTTTATCGACTTCTTCAGTAGGGTCTGTTCTATGTCCTGTGGTGTAATGCGATGGTGCAAGCTTTGTCTGAGGGGAACTCTGTAGAAGGATACTCAGTCACTGTGCTTTGGTCTTGGACGCTTGTTGCCTACCAGCTGTGTACTCACTCCTGTTTATCGGTAGAATCGCACGCCTTGTAAAAGAATGCTGTTGGTTTATTTTACAATTATAGCTTCATAGCGAACTTGAGAGATACATTTTAGCAAGGTCGGATACTGATCAAGACTAGGAAAGAAGGTTGGGGACACCTCTTGCTTAGATACATGGAAGAGAACAGAGTGGGGGGCTAGGACCATAATACTAGTAGAACCATAGCAGAAGTGTTTCTGCCATTGATTCCCCTTTTTGAATGATGAGCAAAGGAGTAAAAAGGCGACACTGTATCGTTCATATGGTATGAAATTTCACCACAAAGACCTTATTGCGTAACAACACACATACATACACAATCAACTATGCGGCATCATATGAGCTTTTGAGAGATGAATATCTATTTTGAACGTTGTGTAAGATACACAGACTTACCTCTTATTGATAGATTATTTTGTTTCATCTAGATGATCTTATCTCGAGACAGGCGCTCTTCATCTTCGTTATCCAAGCAATCAGCTCAACTTTATCTCGTCTGTCTCACACCGAGAACCGTCTCTGTCATCCTGGACATTTCGTTATTAACGCTTAAGCATTAAGCTTTCCTCTTGCTACATCAGCAGCTCCTGTTATTTTGGAAATTCAACACTATAGATACCGTGATGATATAATGAGTCACCAATATATTTTATGAAGAGGAAATCGGAACGAGATCTTAGCCCTGTGTATATCTCAAAAATGGATCCTGCAGTCAAGAGGGACATGTAAAGTCCTTCCGAGGGAACACTGTACGGGAACGGGTGCAATGTTAATCCCTCCCTAATTCGGTGTCAAAGCCGAGAAGTTTACCTTCATCCTTGGTGTGCAGGTGAATATTCAATCATTTGGTTAATCCAGGGTTCCTCAAGCATCTGTTTTGCCGTTTTCTGTCTTCAGGATGCCATTGAAGTATTCTACGCATCATTTGCAAAAAGACTTCTTTGTTCTTGCCCTCAAGACGCATCTCGGACTTCTCCAAATTCATGCCTTGCGGAATAGGCACCTCTGCTATCCATTTGCCTATATTCCCTGAGAATTAGCATTTCGTTTCAAGACTACGGTTTCTCCTGGTACGCACCTTCTTTATCGAAAAATTCAGAAGCGCGTACTCCTTTCTCAAGTAGATCTAGCGGAGGAGGGCCTAGCATCCCAATAACTTCCGCTAGATGCGCGCGAGTGGAGTAGCCTTTCCCATCAGGATCTTTGCCATGGAACATATGCTTGCCCTCAAATAAATCCCATATCATAACACCTACATTCCATATATTGACAGGATAACTCCAGGCGCCTATTAAGAAATCAGCATGATCTCTCCAAAGTTTCATGCGACGAGAGCCGTTGCGAAATGTTTTGAGATATAGGCTTTTGGATAAACAAAAACGTAAGTGGAGGATCATAATGACTCTGTAGATCTGGGGTCCCGCATTGTGATTTCTTTTTAGATCACCTTGTACCGCGGAATCAAAATCGCTCAGAACAGAGTCACCGAAGAATTTTGGAGCTTTCAGCTGTCTTGAGGCATAGATTGTCACGCCATTGACCAATGTTCGTGGGGAAGGACGTTCCATTTCCGCCGCAGTGAAAGCATCAAGGATAGATTCATCTTCTATCTGGGAAAGTATATTGTCGGCTTTGATATCTGCAAAGGGATTTTAGTAACTAATTCGGTAAGAATGATACAGCAATTAAGACTTTATTTTAATTGTACTTTTCAAATGCCATAGAAGAGATGATGGGACCTCGCACCTGTATGAACGAGTTTACACTCTGTGTGCAGATAGTCTAGTGCCAGGAATAATTGTTTGAGAGCGCCTTTAAGGTGTACGTCCGTGAAAAGGCCATTTGAAATCCGATATCTAAGATCTTTGAAACTTTCCCACATCGACTTCTGTACAAGGCAAATATGGTCGCCATTAGGGCGAGGTATTGTGAAAGTTTCCAATGCAATTTTGATATGGGAATAGCCAGGATGCGAATGATTGCCCTTGCTTAATTGTTGATAGATTTTGAATTACTCTAGTGGGCCTCCATCACGAATATAAGCTTTAAGGGCAACATGCTTATGCGCTCTAATCTGTTAAATCTTCACATACGATCCTTTGTCATATGGGAAGCTCACTGAAGATCACGACCCAGCCAAACGGTAGCTGATACACCGTATCTAAGCTTTCCGAGGACTTAATATTTTGATACCAAAACGTCTCCAATATTAATCGGATAATATAAACCTTTCTTGAAGCAACCAAACTGTTCTTCTTCAAACGTTTGGGCATCATTGATTAAATCAAATTCGGTGCTAGCGAAGCGTAGGGGTGGAGATGGTGCTCTTCGGATAGCGGTATCTGCCCATTTCAGAAGGGATGCCATTATTGAAGATAAATATACGTGTTATAGGATCAGGTTTGAGTTTGGTTCGAGGAACCGATGTGAAGGAGTAATAACTGATGTGTATGAATTGAAGGGAATATTTGAAACTAGCACCCAGCCAGGTAGGTATTACCTGCCTACCCACCTTAGGTAATCACCTAGATGGCTCGACCCCACAATTAATGCCTCAAAAGATAGGCTTTACGCTTAAATTAACCTTACATTGAGATCTTAGCAAAGAAGATCTGCCCTTCTTCAAGAGCTTTGTAAAGCTGTATGGAATTATTGTATATTCCAATCAATTCGAGCTCGACTTCTCAATAGCGCTGCAATCTTTTCACCCGCATGATTTTTGACCTATTTGTGCGCGGTCGATTTGGAAGAATGATACCTGGGTATCGGCCTAATTTCGTTGATAGCAGATTCAAGGTAATATTCCTATCGACTAGTTAATGCGCAAAATGGGAAAACTGAGGGCATTCCCAATCAACTACATGTCTAGCATATGCAAGGAAGATTTCTCTAGTAGCCTGTTCCAATCACCAATAAGGTAGCATACACGTTCATTAAATTGATTGCCAAACATTATCAGCTCGTCGTCGTTTACTCCTATTTCCCGAGAAGAAGTCTTAACCTCAACCTCATCGTTGTTTTTCTCTTTGACTAGTAATCATGGCACCGTTTCCACGCGCAGTGCTATTTCAGCAAGACATGAACAAGCAGAATTATTAGAGCGTACTATGTTCCTTTGTTTTGGTAGCAATTGCATCGATTGCTATGAGACAACTATGAGTTGGATGTTTCGATTTGCATTCGTGAGAAATGAGTGCCGTAGCTTTACAGTGGTGAATGATTTCTTAGCTGATACCTATTGCACTGACGGGAATGGGAATACTGGGATCACTGATAGTAATGAAATCAGCTTTAGGGAGGGGAAGTGGTGGGAGTGGAAATTGGGTTATTTTCCTAACAAAACAACGCACTCTTGAGTTCAGAAAGCAAAAACGAAAGTTGGTTCATTCAAAGGAGTAGTACTTCAGTCAGAGTAAATCGAGGTAACTCGACAAAAGACAGCATATGTGTTGTTCATCGTGACATTTTTAAAGCATGGGGAATGAATATCGTCGTTCGTGAAAGGCGGAGACGAAACTAGTGAAGGTTACGCGAATCCCGCAATCAAAAATTTGTGGGGGAGAGATGACTTGGTTCGTGTTACAATATGTTCATTGGGTTTCTGAGAGTGTGATATGGCATAATAGGCATAAATTCATTCAAATTGTTTCTCCAATGATTGCTTCATCATGCAGATGGACAAGGAGCTACTTCCTCCATAACCGATGGATGTGTACATGTGAGTCGAAAGGTCTAACCTGATGTACATCCTCATGCCTCTAATCAAGCTCCTGAACCAGACGTTCAAGTGAAGAAACCAATCATTTTTTCATCTGAAGTTCTTCTGGATTTTCAGCAGAAGGCTCAGACTCAGTTACGTTTGTATCAAAGCCTGCCTGTTCGAGGATCTTTCGGAGTAGAGTTAGTCTGGTTGAAAAAAAGGGCGTTCAGATTTAAGAGAGCCCACCTTCATGAGATCGAGTTCGTCCACATCTCCAGATTTCTCCATCTCTACCACACGCTTTTGTAGGTCCTCTACCGTCTTCTGAAGCTGTGTAACCTGTGCCTCGAGTTTCTTGACTCGATCTTCTGGATTAGTTCCTGTCGCGAGATTGTCGATTGTGCGAAACTAATTGGAATGATATAAGCCAAATGATAAGAGGCATAAAGAGGGTTGATGCAGATGCCAAACGTACCATTGTGATGAGTTTTATCTTTTTACGCTTGTTTTTTAGATGCTTAGCGGGCTGGGGGAGAGTGTATAAGCTTGATAAAGACAGGATGAGCAAACTTATTGTATAGGCGGGGAATTTTATATATAGGTGAATGATAGCGTGAGTATAGTGTAGCATAAAGAAGTTGGGGTTTTCCTCAGAGATATACCGAATACAGAGGTCGAGTGCTATACTCGGATGTTGTTGCTAGGAGTAATCGGGGTTCGTGCTGCCAAGGTACCTAGAAACGAGGAAGCGGGATGTGATCATCATTTGTGAGAACACAAAATGATCAAATGATGGACAGCATATGCAAACCCCTCTTTGCAGTCGAGACAACAAGTCAGCCTTTGTGATAGCTGAATATATCGCCCAGGTGCACAGGTATCCATATGTAGCAAAACACACATACTCAGCTAAAGACTGACTCGAAACTGAGCAGCACCAACTTGATGTTGTGCATATCCTCTCGATAGCCATGCCCCACAGGCGTTTGATTGGAAGCTAAATTATGCAAGTTGATTGCCAAACATCATTTTGAGCGAACGTGGCTGCAGAAAACAAATTCTACCAGCTGAAGCGCTAGCGATGCAGCGATGCTCAAGTAGCAAACAGCTGATTGTGGAACTAGAAGTTCACTGACTCAGAGCCGGAATCCAGGATACACCGGAGAAACTCTCTTTATTCATCGATTTTTTGTATGTGTTCATCGGATTTGTCGCCTATATTGGTATACCAAACACTTTTTCGACGATTCCGGTATACTTTTAGTGTTAAAATTGTTCGAGAAAGGCCGAATATTGGCTATCACGTGACAACCCGAGAGAGAATTTTATCATTCCGATATAGTTATCTTGATATTATATTAGAAATCGGTCCCTTAACATTTGAATAGCACTATACTAACATCAATACGATCTAATGACATAACATTGCTGTCACGGATCGGACCCAACCACAATGTGATCACGTGTACGTAGCTTGTATAGATGTGCGCTCTACAAGCGCTAGGCTCCCAATTCTGTAGTTGTAGATTCTAAGGTTAAATTGTACCCTACTCTCGCAGTTCTTCTAAGGCGAAGTGTCACAACACCGAGTCGTAAAAATCCTGAACATTGGATTTTGTAGGCTGTAGTTACGATGCCAAGTTGATCACCATGCTTCCGTTTCCGTTAACCTGACTTCGAGTGTGTTCAAAGTATGTTACACTGACTGACTGAACCGCTTGATATTCAGCTTAGCCTTCTACGAGAAGTCAGCTGAACTCAGTCGACGTGGACAACTATTCAGGATCCGCATGCAGATATCCTGATTGAAACGTGATAATGAAACACTTTACTTTGCTCTACATTAATCTCTCATCGAAATAATGCAGGATCAGGTAGAAACAACAGCATCCACGCCGATCAACTAAGGCGGGGAAACATCTGTGGAACCTCATAGTAGCTGGTGACATGATCTGATACCCGAATGTTGCAGAATTCGGAATAATCAGTATCGACGGCATATTGTGTAGAGCGCCACTCGGTATTAGGCACGAGAACAGTGCCAGTTGTAGCATGAACCTTGGTCGAGTTGAATGCCACAGTCAGTCGTGGTTTCTTATATCGTAAACATTTCCTGTCAAAACGGATATACTGCATCTGAACTGCTAACTACACATTCTCCCTTAACTTCCCTTCTACTACACATCTCTTCTACCTTCAATCAAGACACAAAATGGCAGCAGCACCTCGTGAAGGTATAGCATGGTTTTTGAAAGAAAGTCTTAAAAGCCCAGGCTATAATGGCGAGAAGTCGGAAGACTTCTATTCGTGGATGCTTCTCGAAGTCGTTTACAACGCGACAGAAGACGAAGCATACGCGTTTCCCCCGCCATTAGCGTACCCCAATCACCCAAGAACCGAACAACAAGTCTTTCCGGGTGGTGCTTACAGGACCGGGTACGGCCGCTATGAATTTATGACCGCGTCAGTACAATACGCTGACCAAGCGCTTTCTCAATGCCTAATTGTATTCCCCAATTTCAACCTCCGTTATTCATTTGCTGGATGAGGAAAATTTATGCTTCTTTTGCTTCCCAAAACGTCTCTTCTCATTTTCTTTCAAAATCATGCTTCAATAGGCAATACTGACTTCCCGATCTTCCAGAATGTACGGCCCTAGCGCCGAGGACATCAAGCGCACATATCGCCTCAAATGCAATATCAGTCGTGGTCAGCTGTGGCGTCAAACAGGCTCTGCTGCTGTTTGCTACGTCGCAGTTCCTCGACCAACTAAAGAGGAACGCTTCTTCTGGGTCGATCTGACATACCCTATCAGGGCCATTTACATTCCCTGCGCTTTTACTGCTCATCCCCAGTACAAGGGACATGCAATTTTCTCGCGTCTCGATGTCCGTGGTCGCAAGGGGATACCACAAGCATATGTTATCAAAGATCATAACCAGAATTTGATCACCCAAGCCCAGAAAGCTATAAATGACTGGAACAACGCAGATGTGTATCACAACTGGGCCTGGGGTAAAAAAATGAACAGACTCAAGGCAGTGCACCGAAAGATATCGAATAGAGCCAAGGAAACCGGACCCGAAGGCCCTCCAATACAGGAGCCTGGACTCATACCTGGCTTTGTTAAGGCTGATGGAAAGGCACCAAGTCAGATTTATGCTAAGGCCAGCTATGCCCAAGACACGGTGGCAGATGAGACAACAGGATTGGGGATGCGGCCTCAATGGACACTTCGAATTGATGTTTTCAAGTTTGCATGCCAGCTTTTGGTTCCATATAAAGATCGTACCGAAGAGTACAGGGATTTATATGCTTGCTTTGCCCTATTCGACAGGCGTTGTGTCCATGGATCAAAAGTTATCGCGGATATTGACATGGCTCAATCCATCGATTGGGCCAAAGCACAGGGGAAAGAGGCCGGCCTCAAGATACAATACGTGACGGAAGAGCCGGATGAAAAGTTTATCAAAGATCTCTTTGTTGGCTTCATCGCCGTGGGACTGGGCTTCATCCCAGTCATTGGACCCCTTGTGGCGTTTGGCTTCACTGTCACATACGAGCTATTGGAAGATTCGGAAAAGTTCACAAAGGCTGCAGGGATTGGCGGTAAAACACCGGCCTTTACACAGGCGTGTGTTGATTCTCGTGAGGGATTGAAACCTATATTGAAGGCGGGTTTCAAGGCTGTATTCAAGGGGCATTTGCAAGCCGCTCCTAAAAAAAGTATTCAAGTCGATACTGGCGAAGAGAAAGTCGAGAATGGCGATAAAGAAGATACATTCCATCTTGTCATTGAAGCGGGAGAAGCAGAAGTGCTTCAAGCTCGTGGAAATTTTGTTGCTTAGCTTTTGGATTTGGATTGGGAGGGGACTAGGATTTTTACTGAATCTGGATACGTACTTGAAATACTATACTTGAAAAACCATTGAGACTGGACGATAGTAACCGCAAGGCACATGAAAGATGGTGTAGTGACAGCGAATGAGGTCAAGTCTGCCTGTCGAGTTAGGCTTTCATCACAATTATTTAAGTTGGAACTACTCTAGTTTCGCCGCAGAAATCCGCTAGGATCACAGTTTGTCTCGACGGTTGAATAGATGGTATGGCTGTGGCCGTCATTATCTAGACAAGTGCGTGAATAATTTTATGTCTGTTCTAGCATGTAAACGGTGGAATTGAGCATAGATTCTGTTAATATGAGACAACTTTGTCGTACTATTAAGGTTGATCCGCCGTCTGACATTGCCTCGAGCGGGTAGATCCGAGTATCAACATCAAATTATCACGCAAAGGCAAGATTTGAGACTTCCCAGAGGTTGACGATATTTTGCCCCCAACTGCGCGTGTTGATCATCTTGAATTCTTCTGCTTGATAAGCCCAAGAAGCGACTCCACCTCTCAACATAGACATAGAGTGGTGTTGCAGAGTAGTATATTGATTCTGCATGATCATGAAACCCGTGCCTTGCTTGTCAGACGGTCTTTGAATTTAACACAAAACCACATTAAAATAACAAAATCCAACCTGCATAACTAGAGATCCGAAAGCTTAATTCTCAGATCAAATTAGGTAACTGTTCCACAGAGGACTTTCTCTTGGTAATGCCAAAATGCGGCAACGAGGTTATATTCCCTTGTATGAAGAGCTTCTCGGGTGGTCTGAATCCCGGAACACGTTCTTAGGAATGAAGGATGATGAAAAGATATTATCCGGCATAATCACTAACTGGATATTTCAAAATTATATATTGCGCGGCTAGACCTCGCTGGGCTCACAATAGAAGGAAGGGGCTATACTTATATCTTCGCCATTAATGTCGTTGAGCCGAGATCATGGGAGTCAGGAGTTCACGGTAAAGCCAATTGAGAGCCACAAAGAGCCCTGTGGACTAAGAAAAATTATGCTGAATCCATTAAGTACCGACACACGTTCCACCGAAAATAGCTAAATTATTTCCTTGTGAATCTTTTTCCAAAATGAGATGAAGCTCTTGCTTCCGATGTATCATATCCTACAAGCGATGTGAGATCGCGCCAGACCGGTGACCGACACCGAGTAGCTATGCCGAAATCAATCGATCCATGAATAACAGTGTATGATATTTTTTCTCGGCAATGATGCTATCCCAATTGATATCCCAAAACAAACTAAACTCCTACCGTAAGTCAATAAATCAAAATCCATATGATGCGAGTATTATCGCATGACCATCCCCAATTCCCAAAACTTCCTTCATTCATACATGATCATTATCGCAACCAACCGATCTAGCGGTGTCTGTATTGCTCTCTTCAATGTCTTCCTCCAATCTCTTCATATGCAGGCGGCGGATCTTGTGTTTCGCCCGGAATTGTAAGTTCATCTTCTCCCGGAACCGCAATCCTAACTCTCGAGGTATTCGCTCTTGGAATCTCATATACATCGCCCGGCGCAGATGATGAGCGGCCCCGAGTGGGCGCACCAGGCCTCAGCATAGACTCGGGTAGCTTCTCGGGCGGGTAAGCATATGGTTCATTCGCGAATGTTGGGTGAAGAGGCTGTTGTGATGTTGGATAAGGCGGATAATGAGGTTGCGAATGATGGTTGAAAGGAGGAGAGGTAGTGATGATAGGCGGGCTATTCATACGTTGTTGAGGAGGTGGTGGAGGAACCCATCGCGTTGAGGATGCGCCAACGGGTGAATGCGCATGTTGTCGCATCTGCGTTTCTGGATGCGGCGCATAATATCCTTTTCGTGGTGGCGAACTGGTATATCTCAGATCCTCTCTACTTCTCCTCTTATCATCTCTTCGATTACCCCGCTCCCTTTTGTCATATGTATATTTTCTTTCTGGCGAATCTCTTCGTCTGGGTCTGCGCTCCTTACTTCTTTCTCTCCCTCTATCCCCACTCGCATCCCTATCATAAGCGCGATCGTGCTCCCGGTCGTGAGATTGTCTCCGTCTTCGATGTCCCGGACCGGCACGATCAGGAGAATAAATGCGATAAGACTGCTCGTCGAGGTCCAAAGCTTCAATCTCGAGGCGCTGCTTCTCCTCTTTGTGTTTGAGATGTTGTTTTAGAAGGTAGCCTGCTGCGAGGATTTCAAGGCCGCCGAGGATGACCATACTGACACTGTTTATCTATATCTCTTCGAAAGATAGATCTCGATTCTATGTGCGCATTATCTCTTTGTGCCTTGCTTGGTTAATGTGAAGAGTAGTTCGTCCTCAGAAAACGTTGTTGATATAACACGAAGGAGTGAATGATAATTGAGTCACAAATAAAAAACATGATCGCAATATCCAGTCAGCTGCCGGGAGCCGCTCACCTCAGCTCAGCTGATGGATATTTCGAGGATTAACCTTTCTGTTACACGAGAATTTTCGTCCCAACTTCCAACTCCATACCAAGACGGGAACATGGCACAATCGAAATCGGCTTGTGGCTGCCGATAGAGGCTGTGCGTGCTTCATTACATCATAAATGCCAAGTCAATCATGTGACACGGAAAATTGTTCTTACTACCGGCCTTGCCGGAATAGATTTGATCCTTGGAGAATCTGATGATACTGGTGCGATGCAATGCGGCAAGTCAACAACAAGTCTGCGACACATGTCAGATCAACAACTTTAATGGTTGCCAAATACATTACATACCTCTTTGAATTCGTTGACATGACTCTGTTAAGCCATCCCCATTCTGTTTGATCCTTTGAACCGAGCTTCCTGTTAGATCTACTCGGTCCAAGATCACAACTCTGATGATCAGTTAAGGCAAGTGGTACATTATATCATCACTCCTTGATTCATCCTCATCGGAACAATATATATCATAATTTCTGTAGCCGAGATGCTACTTAAGGTCTTGGTACCTGTTGTGCCTGTCGGGGTATATCAACTTATCACACCCCGAACAATATATACATTGCCGCTCGGTTGAAAGTTCGCCGAGTTATGTCAAATGTTAGCACAAAAAAGCTTTGAAAAATCTTCTATCTAAGATCATCATTTGAACAATGCAATTAGCCAAAAAACAAAACCGTTGTGCTATCTCCACTATGGGTTCGGATCTCGAGAAATCCACAATGATTGTCTTTCTGATTGCTGGAAATCTAATATCTTCCGAGCCGTCGGATTGCGGGGTGCGTCGGCAAGAACATCACCCCTGGATCACAAGCTTTATTTACTAAATGATGCTATTTTCAAATTGTTATATAAGAAATAAGTTGTACTATGTGATTGATGTTTAGTTTGCTCACACAAAGTGAAATCATGAGGTTACTAAACATCTTCACAACGTTGTGTCTCCTACTGTGGGGTGGAGCTGCTACAAATGATGGATTGACCGATGTTGTAGAATGGGATCCATATAGTCTGACAGTCAATGGTTCTAGAGTGTTCATATTGTGAGATTTTTCAAGGTTATTAATCAATTTTTGCTAACTGCCAGTCAAGCTCTGCCGAGTTTCATTATCAACGGATGCCCGTTCCCGAACTATGGCTCGTACGTTTCTTTTCCCCTCAAATTTTACAGAGATCTTACGCTGGTCTAGGATATCTTCCAAAAGTTTCGAGCAAATGGTTTCAACACAATTAGGTAGGATCAATGTTGCTCAACCTGAATTTTCTAACTAGTGTAGTGTATATTTTTTCTGGTCTTATCACGAGGCCTCAAAAGGAAAATTTGACTTTGAAACATCAGGCAAGAATGTTCAAAGAGTTCTTGATTATGCAAAGGAAGCAGGAATCTGGGTCATTGCTCGAGCCGGGTAAGTTCATTTGGTTCACCAATTAAAATTCTCATTTCCAATGCTCAAATCAACACGCGCTTTAACTCCTCGTATTTCTGATTTACCTTCATATCTATCAATAAGAGGTATTTACTGACTCCCCGTTAATACAGACCATATTGCAACGCTGAGACCAATGGTGGAGGTTTCGCGTTATGGGGTTCCGATGGAAGTCTGGGGACGTTAAGAAGCAACAATGCTGTATATTATCAATCCTGGCTTCCATGGATCACGGAGATTGGAGCGATTCTAGCAAAGAATCAAATCACTAACGGAGGAGTAAGATTCATCGCATGTGTTAAAGAAGATCAACGTGTGCTAACTCCCAAGATAGCCTGTGATCCTCAACCAGGTTGAGAATGAACTTCAAGAGACAACTCACTCAGCGACTAACTCTTTGGTTCTTTATATGGAGCAAATTGAAGCTGCGTTTCGTGATGCTGGCATTACTGTTCCTCTTAGTCATAATGAGAAGGGTCAGAGAAGCATGTCATGGAGTACCGATTATCAAAATGTTGGTGGCGCTGTGAATGTTTATGGCTTAGATTCGTGTAAGTACATTACATTGCTGATGCTCAATATTTTTCTGGCTCTTGTTCTCTCTTCTCTTCCTGCGAATTAGCTGACACAATGATAATGTAGACCCCGGTGGATTGTCATGTACTAACCCTGCCTCTGGTTTTAATCTTGTTCGCAATTATTATCAATGGTTCTCAAATTACTCTTACACACAACCAAATTACTTTCCAGAGTTTGAGAGTGGTTACTTTACTCCATGGGGTGGTAGCTTTTATGATGATTGTCAATCTGAACTTTCGCCTGCTTTTGCAGACGTCTATTACAAGAACAACATTGGGCAAAGAACGACTCTTATGAGCTTATATATGGCTTGGGGTGGTACAAATTGGGGACATTGTGAGTGGGTCTTGCCAACCAAAATAAATTGACTCTAACAATCTGAATAGCTGCAGCTCCAGTGGTGTACAGCTCTTACGACTACGCAGCTCCTCTTCGGGAAACTCGTCAAATTCGAGACAAACTTTCCCAGACCAAACTTATTGGGCTTTTCACCAGAGTTTCTACTGATCTGCTCAAGACAGATATGATCGGTAATGGTACTGGATATAGTGTACGTATCTCATTGTATAGACAGACATACACAGAAACAAAACTGATCAATGATAGGTATCTTCAACTGGTATTTGGTCATGGGTTTTGCGAAACCCTGACACTCAAGCCGGATTCACAACAGTTCAGCAAGCGACCTCCAGCTCAACAGCATCAGTAACATTTGATGTATATCTAAATACCTCCTTGGGTGCTGTGACTGCTTCTAATGTTAATCTAAATGGTCGCCAAAGCAAAATCCTCGTCACAGATTATACATTCGGAAAGCATACACTTCTATTTGCATCTGCGGATATCCTTACATATGGTGTATTCGATGTTGACGTTTTAGTTTTATATCTCGAAGAAGGACAAGTTGGCCAATTCGCTTTCAAAACTACCAAAAAATTGACCTATCAAGTTTATGGAAATTCCGTTTTCGCTGCAAACTCCACATCCAACTATACCTCGAGCTCACAAACATTTACATATACCCAAGGATCTGGTCAAACAGTAGTCAAATTCTCTGACGGAGCTTTAGTATATTTACTCGATCAACCCTCAGCATGGAAATTTTGGGCTCCAGCAACAACATCAAATCCTCATGTCAAGCCAGATGAACAAATATTTGTTCTAGGACCATACCTCGTACGAAATGCAACCACATCTTTCGGAGTGGTTAACATTTCTGGTGATGTCGACAAAACCACGAATATTGAAGTCTTTTCCGGAAATGAATTGATTGAGATTATTGTATGGAATGGTTTCCCATTATTCACAACAAAGACGAAATATGGTTCATACATCGCAAAACTTCCTGGTACTGAAGGTAGAATTGTTTCCCTGCCAGAATTAACCAATTGGGAATCTGCAAATTCTCTTCCAGAAAAAGAAACCTCCTACGATGATTCAAAATGGACTGTTTGTAACAAAACAACTACATTAAGTCCAATTGCACCAGCCACTCTCCCTGTCTTATTTTCAAGTGACTATGGATACTACACTGGACCTAAAATCTACCGTGGATATTTTGACGGCTCCAATTACACATCGATCAATATCACCGCATCAGGAGGTTTAGCATTTGGATGGTCTGCCTGGTTGAACGGTGTTTTGATCGGTGGAAACACTGGTAATACGACTGCAACAACTACCACTGCCATCCTCGATCTCTCAGCCCACACTTCTATTATTAAACTCACCAACAATCTTATCACGGTTGTAGTAGACTATCACGGACACGACGAAACATCCACAGCGAAAGGAGTCGAAAATCCCCGTGGTATCCTCGGCGCATCTCTCCTGCCAAAGCCAAGTAATTCCACCGGTTTCAAACTTTGGAAAATACAAGGAAATGCAGGAGGTAGTGCAAATATTGATGCAGTGCGTGGTCCCATGAATGAGGGTGGTTTCTATGGCGAGAGACTCGGATGGCATTTACCTTCTTCTCCTTCTTTATCCTCCAAATCTACCCCTTTGGTTGGTCTAAATACTTCGGGAATCTCATGGTATTCTACAACTTTCAATTTGGCGCTCGATGCAGACCTTGATGTTCCGCTCGGAATTAAGTTTTCCGCGCCAGCGGGCACTGTTGCGAGAGTCATGTTTTGGATCAATGGATACCAATACGGAAAATATGTACCACATATTGGACCGCAAACCGTCTTCCCTATTCCACCAGGAATCATCAACAATCGAGGAAAGAACAAGCTGGCGATTAGTTTGTGGGCGATGCAAGATGAGGGGCAAAGTTGGATAGTGTTGAGTTGGTTAGTTATGGGGTTTATGAAAGTGGATTTGGGTTTAGTAGGGATTGGAGTTATCTGCAGCCAGCGTATAGCAGCGAGAGGTTGCAGTATGCTTAAGGTGAGGGGATTTAGGGAAGGAGATGTATGGATGGGGTTGGGAATGGCAATGAGAGAGATGTCATTTGGAATATTTTTCTAGGATAATAAATTGCTGTCCAATTCATTCAGCCCCATCCTTTTATTCTTTTCTTTACTATACTTCTCATCAGGAACACACACTTTAAACCTCCGCCCCCATCTCTTCCTCTTTTCGATTACTATATGACATACAATTCACATCGCCTCATCTCCCACCAAAAAAATCCCTAACAGAGTGAATCATCCCGGCAAGTATGAAAATAAGTACCCAGGTATCTATATCTCCAACCGCATAAGCACTTTCAGTCCATACATATACACTGAGTGATGACGAAAAAATCATGAAACAATCGTAGAAGAATCACAGAAAAATCATACAATCGCAAGACAAATTAGCTATGTATATTAATCATTCATACCTCTAATCTTGATCGGAAGACTTGCCCTCTTTTCGTGTCTTACTATTTTTCGCCTTCCTGCTTTTTCTTCTCTTTGTAATTCAATCGATAGATTTTGAAATAAAGAAAAAAAAAAGTAGACAACCCTTTCATTGGAATTGGAATCTCCAATGAGATCTGATCTATTGATTATTCATCATCGTTCTGAAACTCCGTATCATCATCAACTCCCTCCCCGATACTCGACCCTTCCTTCCTCTTCTCAAACTCCCCTACCAGCTCCTTACTCACTACGCTCCACTCCATCCACTCAGGTCTTGAGTTTTTCTCCCACTTTACCAATTAGTTTCTTTCTTTTTCTTTTTCCCTTTTCCCCCATTATCCTCTTCCCACACGATCCTCTTCATTCTCCCCTCCCCTTCCCCCCTCCCACTTGTCTTATTCCTCCTTTGCACCTTCTCTACAACACTATTCATCTCACTCATTGCCCACAACGTATAAGCCCATAGATCTTCCCACCCAGTTGAATAGCATTTTGGGGATATTATTGTAGAGACGGATGGAGAGAGCGAGGACGGATTTGAAGGGGTAGAGTTTTTTTGTTGTTCTAATTTTCGAGGATTTCGGTTTCGAGTTCCAGAGGTTCGTATTGGGGTTCGACTTCGATTTCGATTCTGGGATTGGAGCCGAGGGTGGATATGGATGTAGATGTAGGTCTGTATATTCGTCTCGATTGGGAAAGACGTGCCGTACCACCCACCTCGGGAATTCCGTCAGTGCAGAAAAGAAATGTGATGCTAGAGGTGGAAGTAAGTAAATCAGATTTCGCGATGCGAGGGTATTTCATATTCATTACTTGCTTGTATCTTCCCTTCAACCATATCTCTCTAAAAAAAAATATCCACATCCCCCTGATTTTCCAATCCCAATCCCCCATCCTCAAGTCTTTCGCCAGAAACTGAATCAAGTAATGCTCCCTATCGATCTCCTATTTCCATCTTCTTGTACTTTTGATATCCTGGAAATAGTCGCTATTATTTTCTCTCGATACCGTCTTTCTGGGGATCGATCTTCTAGATTTCAGATACTCTATTGGGATCCTGGAGCTTGTGGCGGTTTTAATGGTAGTTTGAGAATGGGTAAGTTCTTCTCGCTCAGGGACTTCGAAATCGAAATCTGTATCCTTATGCTGCAAATCCCCTTCCTCCTCAATGTCTTTATCATCCACTGCGCCGACAAAAGAAGACACACGCGAACCAAAAGATACCTCACCTCTCTCCCTTTCCTTGCAAATCTCAAACTCACAATCATTTTCTTCTCTCCTTAACTTCTTCCCACGTACTCCCATACCCATGCCCCTAGATTTTATATCCCCACCCTCTTCCCGCGCACCATCGTCGCATCGACCTTTCGCCTCTAACATCTCACAAACTCCCCCTCTCTTTCTCGCTGCAACCACACCCGCACCCACAACTGCAGGAAGATCCTCGCCCACGCTCATACCATCCTCCGAACTATACTCTTCGCCCGAAATACGATCACAAATCGATGTTCCCGTATCAATATATCGAGCTCTCTCCGTTCTCCCCCTTCCATCACTACCACTCCTATCGAAATCGTGCGATGTGAATGATTGACCCTCTAGAGAAACCTTCTCCTCATCTTGAAGAACTGCCGATTTCTCTCTAAATCTCTCACCAAAAGTTCCTTTCCGCGTGATTCTCGCTGTTGATGTAATTCTCCTCTTCGGATTTGAATATTTCTCCTTCTCTTTCTCTCTTTCCCTCTTCTCTTCACCCCAACTCCATTCCCTCGAGCCCTCGTCATCATAACCCCTCATCTTCTCATCCTCATCCCCATATTTTTCTTCTTCCCCTCTCTCTTTCCCTCCCTCTTCCCCTCCCACACCCTCATCTACAAAACCCCTACCCCCATCCTTCCATCCCCTATATCTTCCGAAATCTTCTCCATTTTTCTAA